>NC_143576.1:26139559-26461126 GCF_048544385.1 Mastigoproctus giganteus
ATACATCCATATTATTTTAATTTTCTGATCCAACTCCATCGCTTTCCTTTTCTTGATAGATTTACTAGTACTGCTGTCACCTATTCTCTTAGTCAGCACCATGATAACAGTCAAAATGAAATAAATTTTCTGAAAAGAACTACACAGGGTTAAGGTGAAAACTCACTATTATCACCCCACACGAGCTTAGGATGTCGATTTTAAATCTAATATCTTCCCTTTATTTTTTAGTGTCACATGTGGTTTGGCCACCAACATTATAATGGTTCATTAGAGAATTACTGTATTTCCCCATGTATAAGACGCTCCCATGTATATGAGACGCACCTTAATTTTGGGGCCCGAAATTTGAAAAAAAAATGTATTACATAAAGTTATTGAACTCAAGTTTTATTCATCATAAAATTCATACAACTCCTCATCACTGTCAAAACTCCCATCCATTAGCTTGTCCTCATCTATGTCTGATGACAAATCACTGTCTTCATATATTGCCTTGCCCCCACTTACATCTATGGCATTTGAAATGCCACACTTCTTAAATGACTTGACAACGATCTCAATCTTGATATTATCCCAGGATCTTTTCACCCAAGTACAAACTTCTCCTATAGTTGGTTCCTTCACTCTTCCTGCTGGTGTCAAATTGTCCCCAGAAGACTTCATCCATTGGTTCCATTCGTCTCTCATGGCAGCTTTGAAGGGTTTGTTAATGCTGACATCAAGTGGTTGGAGCTGGGATGTCAAGCCTCCAGGTATGACAGCAAGTTTTGTTTTTTTCTCTGCAGCAATCTTTGTTTTTTGTGTCCTGAACTGATCAGGCAACAATAGGGCAGGTTTGCGTAAGAGCCCACCTGGTCTCCTGCTCCAAACTTTGTCAAACCAGATCTTCATCCCATCCTGATCCATCCAACCCTTGTCATGAACGTGGACAATCACTCCTTGAGGAATGTCTTCTTTTGGCATTGTTTTGCGTTTGAAAATTAGCATAGGAGGCAGCTTGGTTTCGTCGGCACAACAAGCTAGAACAACTGTATAATAGCTGTTTTCATGTTTTCAGCCCCTTCTTATCAACAGTTCTGTTATTTGAGACATCAAATTGAAGGGGGGGACTTCGTCCATATTTGCAATCTGTCCCAATTCAAACTGATGTCTCTTCCGACATTGAATGACAAAACAATGAAATTCAAGGACCTTCTGCTCATAGCTTTCGGGCATCTTTTGGGCAAGTCTGGTGTGTGTACGCATGCTTAGTCCATTCCGTTTCATGAACCTGAAGCACCATTTATGTCCTCCTTTGAAATCAGTAACTTCTTTTTCATCAGCAATTCTTCTTGCCTCATGCTGAACCATCTTTGTGGACACAGGAATTCCAATTGCCTTTTGCTCTTCAATTCCCTCCCTAAATCAGGCCATTTTGCTGACTTGCCTCTCATGGCCTTCTGCCGTGGCGTTTTCAGTAGGGTTTCTTCTTCCTGTAGCCAGTCTCTGATTGTTTTCTCAGTTGGAAGAGGACCAAACTTACGTTCAACAGCATGATTTCCATTCACTTTTGCTAACTGGATCACTGTTAACTTGAATTCAGCACTGTACGAAAATCTTTTCTGAGCCATTTCTGGGCAAAACATGATAAAATGTAACCTAATATACCAGTAACAAGTGCGAAACAATGAGTGCAAAGACAACAAGCGTGATAAAGCGGGAAATGCAAGTAACCCAGTTTTTAGACCCCCAAATTTTTCGAAAAAGGGTGGGTCTTATACATGGGGAAATACGATAATGCATGCACCGTTTTCAAACTTTTGAATAATTTCAAGTTTTTGTTTAATTGAAAGCACAACTCTTGTTTGCCCATCATTTTTGCGATTTCTTAACAAAAAAAAAAAAAATAAATAGTCACTATAAAAAAAACAATTTCGACATCCCTGACACAAATAACGAAACAAAATTTGTCCTTTTCTGGTGCGATGGAACACAACAATCGATGCAACACACTAAAAGAAACTAAACATTTGGTCTTCTTTGTTTTTTTTCTTGCGGCTAGCATGAAGACAGTCAAGGTTGCAAGATAATAGGTGCACTAGTCTCCCAATGACAACTTATAACGCCGCTTCTTGTCGCTTATTTATGACTTGCAAAATATCTGTTTATACCTATTCTAGTTACTACTTGAATTTTATGATTTCTGGTTGTTTTTTTTTTATTTTATTTTTTTATTTGGAGTCTTGAAGTGTCCCGGTAAATCGAGAGTTTGCTGTATTAGGTAGAGATGACTCTCATCATCCAATGCAACACCACCCTCTGCTTAAAGTGCGAAACTCATGTTTAGTCTTCAGAGCTCTGGCAATGATGGATAATGTTGAGTTCAGTCTCCCTTACATTTCAAGGATACACTTCTAAAACAGTTTTTCAGGTTGGCCACTATGTAGTCCACCTGACTAAACCTATTGATAACTCTCTAGAAGGCATCTGGATCAGCTAATGTAGATCATGTTGTTGTCTCTACTTTGCCAGCCATGTTGCTGTTCCACTAGATCAGCATATACAAAATCTGAGGAAGTGCATCCAGTTGATATGGGTGGACAGTGCAGTGTTTAGTCAGTTTGGTGTGACCTAAGCACAGAGAAATGATAAATGAGTAGTTGGGAGTGTGTTATAGGCCTAATGACTCTGATGAGTATAATGAACAGCTGTACAGAGAAGTAGTGGGTCAGTAAATCAGATTGTCTTATAACCAAATTTAAACTTCCCAGATATTGACTGGAACTTGTGGATTGGTCACTCGCACACTAGCAAGGCTTTTATAGATTTATTGGATGATTGTTTTCTATAGCAGCACGTTCGAGAGACAATCAGAGCGAGTAATACTCTTGATCTAATTATCAACATTAAGGATCTGCAGATAAAGGAACCACTTGGTGGCAGTGATCACAGTGTGCTGATGTGGAATTTATTCAAAGATGTAACTACCATCAGGGGTAAAGAGAAGGTTTTTGCTTTCATAAAGGTGACTATAGTGCTCTCAGAGAGTTTTAAATTCTATGCAGTGGGATCAACTAATGTGTTACCAACAGCCAATTCTAAATGGGCGCATTCAAAGAATTAATCTTGAAAGCTACTAGGCTTTTCATATGAACTAAGAAATATCAAAATCAAAAAATATAAAATTGTGCTGCTATTCCTACTCTTCAACATGCCACCTAAGGAAGTTGTTTTTCATGTGGTGTTTGTCTTAAAACAGTATGTAATTGGATTATCTGTAAAGGGACATGTAGTAAGAAGTTTTTTGTTGGGTGTTCTTTGATAAAAAAATTTTTCCAAAAATTTTTAAGCGTTTTAAAAAACTAATTCGAGATAATTCACTCTGCATGTGATACAGGTAACAGAAATTCAAATTTACAGTCTCCTAGTCAGTATGAGCTAAATTTTCAAAATACACACACAGATTCCAATCGTCATCTCATTCTTCTATCAGTTTACTACAGTCTCCTATACCCTGACATTCAATGAAGTTAACTAATAATTCCTCCATCCAAACGGACAACACTTTCTCCACCTCCCCACCACCTACAACATCTCCAAAGATTGATAGCTCATTTGCTACCCTGGATCAAATGCTGAGGAAACAATTTACAGAAAATGATAATATTAAACTGCATATTTTTTGGATAAAAGATCAAGTGTAAGTTCTATTGCATACTTCTTTATCTGAAGGCAATTGTTGAGATCCCTTCATTACCTCAACCTTCTTGTGTACATCAAGTTGCTCCAGTTCCAGCCCTCAGTCCAGATGCTGAAGATTTTGTTCCATCAAAAAATGCAAAAACACCTGCATGATCTTCAAAATCTAGCTCTATATCTCTATCTCTCATTGAATGTAATCAAGCTTCCTTGCTGTTAACCCAAGCATACAACTGAATCCCACCACAATGAATAATCAACAGAAACCTCACAGTTTGTATGTGCACTAACAAAATGATACTTTTGATCTGAAATGTAAAGTGCCTACCTATAGCAGCTTGCCAACAAATACCCTAAGTTTCCCAGCAGAAATTATAAATATATTAGATAATAGGAATAAGAAATATATGATCTTGTGTTAAAAGTAAAATTGAAATAAAGTTTGAGATATAGCATTAATATTTTTGTTAGCAGGCTAGATCCCAGTACTACCTCCCAGCAGATGGATCAGCTACTTTTAGAGCTATAAATACCAGGTAGAATTTCAAAAAAAAAAAAAAAAAAAAAAAAAGCACATGCCACATATGTATCCTTCAGAATTGAGCTAAAGAATTGTGACCTATGAAAATATCAAAACCCTCATATCTGGCCCAATGGTCTATTCATTGTGCCGTATTCTGGAACTGTTGGAAGTACAGTCACCAAACTCTAGTGAAAAGCTGCCATTTAATTCTCAATCTGCTGAACTGTCTGCTTAGCTAGAGAATACCTCCTGGTTTGCTTTGTAGTACATCATTCAACCTGACACTTAATACATCTTTCTGATAAATATGTGCATCTCAACATTTTTATGCAAAATGTAAGAGGCATAAAAAATAAACTGTACATTTATTGCATTATTAATAGAAGAATCTCATGACATCATAAACTTAGTTGAAATGTAGATGCAAGTACCTCTAAAGGACGTTTTTCTACTGCCAAAAAATGTCAACTACAAATCCATGGGTGACATCAAGGATTGATCGAAGTTGGAAGAGTTGGATGGGTGGCAGTTATTTTATAATCTGATCTGAAAATTTAGCTTTGAAGAAATTTCTCTTCTAATCCAATTTAAAGATTCACTGCTACAAATTTATGATACATTCAAAACTCTATGGTGACCCTCTTTTTAACATCCCAACTTCTCGTTAACTTAATGTTATTTTACATTCAGTATAATGACATTGAAAATAAAAGGATTTTTCTGTGACAACCATAAATTTCTACCTCTTAATCTAAATTTTTACTTTTTTATTATGATATTTGCATTTTAAAATGACATCGTCATCATCAGCCATTTTCAATCCACTGCAGGATGAAGGCCTCTCCAGCAACTTTCCAGTTCCTTCTGTTTTGAGCACTGGCCATCCATTTACTACCCATAAACTCATGAATTTCATCTATCCCTCTCCGCCTTTGTCTTCCAGGTTTTCTTCTAGCTCCTCTTAGTTACCATTCTGTTATTTTCTTAGTCTATCTGTCATTAGCATTAGCATTTTAGCATTAGCATTAGTAGAGGCATTTGATGCAAGAAAGCAAGCTTATGCAGCATCAGCCAAAAAAAAAGAAAAAAAAAAAACCCACTTCCACTTCACCCCTCTGTTCGTTCAAAATACCTGTCCAGCTGAGCCTTAAACTTATTTAGGCTATCAACCTCCACCACAAGGGATGGAAGTCTGTTCCACCAACCAACCACCCGCTGGCTAAAGGCAAATTTCCGCACGTCTATCCTACATCTGTCTTTCCTCAATTTGAATTTATGCCCTCTCAGGTGATTTTTCTGAGCTTGAGGAAGAATCCCATCAGCATTGAGCATGCTTAAACCATTCAAGGCTTTATACACCTCTATCAGATCACCTCGCTGGTGCCTAGTCTCCAGACACTGTAATTTGCAAAACTTAAGCCTTTCTTCGTAAGAGCACCCCTTTGTTCCATTCACTAATCTTTTTGCCCTTCTCTGTACTCGTTCTAGCAGCTCTACATCCTTCTTGAAATGAGGCCTCCAGACCTGTATACAGTACTTTAGGTGTGGCCTGACCATTGCCTTATACAATGGAATAATCACCTCCTTATCCCTGCTGGAAAAATTCCTGTATATCATTGACAATACTCCATGAGCTACTCTTGCAGCCCGTCTGCACTGCTCAGAGAACTTCATATCTGCCTGCACAACCACCCCCAAGTCCCTTTCATTCTCTACCACTGTCAGTGTAGTACCACAGAGTTGATATGTTGTTCTGGGGTTGCTGTTTCCCATGTGTAGTACTTTACATTTGTCAATGTTAAACTTCATTTGCCACCTCTCAGCCCATCTGCTCAACCTTTCCAGATCCTGTTGCAGCAGCATAGTGTCAGTAGTGTCCTTGACAACCCTGCCAACCTGTATCGTCTGCGAACTTGGACATTAAGCTTGATATACCATCATCAATATCATTTATAAATACAGAAAACAATAATGGACCCAACACTGAGCCCTGAGGGACTCCACTAATAACATTAGTCCACGATGAGCAGTGTCCATTGATTACCACTCTCTGTCTTCTCCCCCTCAACCACCCCTTTATCCATAGCAGCAATTTGCCTCCAATGTCACACTGCTCCAATTTGTGTAGCAGTCTTCCATGTGCAACAGTATCAAAAGCCTTTCTAAGATCCAAGTATATAATATCAAAGTTATTCCCTGCATCCAGTTCTTTTGTGACTGCATCATAGTATCCAATCAAGTTGGTCAGGCAAGACTTCCCCTTAACAAAACCATGCTGTGTCTGAGCTGTAACTGAAGTCTTGTCTAAATGATCCTGCAGTGCCTCCATTAATTGTCCTGGAACAGAAGTTAAGCTCACAGGTCTATAATTACTTGTGTCAGCCTTTGATCCTCCTTTGTGAATTGGGGTCACATTTGCACATTTCCAGTCTATGGGTACCTCCCCTGAGTCCAAGGAAGCTCTCATAATTATGGCTAAGGGTTTGCTTACTTCCTTTGCTGCCTCCTTTAATATAACTGGATAGATCCCATCCACCCCGGGTGCCTTTCTTGTGTTTATCTTCAACAGTTTCTCCTCCACTTTACTCCCAGTTATTTCAAGATTCTGTAGCTTACTGCTAAAGTTGAATACACCTCTGGCATTCCCCTTGCTGAATAACTCCTCATGTGTGAATGTCGATGCAAAATATTCATTTAGTTTGTTAGCTACCTGAGCAGGATCATCAACAGTTGACCCATCAATATCAAGTGGACCAATCTGATTTATCCCCTTCCTTCTAGAGTTTACATAAGTAAAGAACTCTTTGCTGTTTTTCTTTGCATCCCTTGCCAAGGATTTCTCGTAATCTGCCTTCGCCTGCCTAACCTCCTTTGTAACTTGGTTGCATATCAACTTGTATCTATCGTAGGCTTCTGTGTCATGTGTTAATTTGTAAGTATCCCATGCATTTTTCTTCTCTGCCATATGCCTCATTAGTTCATCTGACATCCATTTTGGCCTAAACCTTGAACAATATTTCTTAGTTGGTATGTAAAGCCTAGTAGCTTCCAAGATAAGTTCTTTGAATGCTTCCCATTTTGTCATCATGTCTCCGAGCTCTGTGTCCTGCCCAAGACCATTTTAGTTCTTTAATTTTGATAAGAATGTCCTTTACTTGAGTTTGCTGCCTAATCCATGTGTTTCTCTTCTTATCTAACAGTCTGATTCCCAATATAATTTGTTCCATTCTTCGCTGTGTAATTCTCTGCTTCTCTTCCATTCTTTTGGTGAGTGCCCAAGTTTCACTTCCATAAGTCATGGTGGGGAGTATACATTGGTTCATTATTTTGCGTTTCAGACAACAAACTGGGATATTGCTCTTCAGTGTGTGACTATATTTCCTGAATGCTATCCATCCAAAATTTATTCTTCTCTTGACTTCCAGCCATTTATCATTGTTACAGCTAATAACTTGTCCCAGATAAGTATATGACTCCACCTTTTCAATTACTGCTCCTTCAATCATTATTTCCCTTTCTGTGGCATACTTGTTTTTCATCTTTCATCTTTAGTTCAAAATCCATATTCATCTTTAGTCCAAACTCCATATTCATCTTTAGTCCAAAATCCTTACTAACTGTGCATAACTGATTAAGATTTTCCTCTAATTCTTTGGGATCGTGGCTTATGACCACAATGTCATCTGCAAATTGTAAATGGTTTAGGTACTCTCCGTTCACATAGACTCCTTTCTGCGACCAGTCTAATCTTCTGAAAGCTTACTCAAGGGCAGCAGCAAACAGCTTTGGAGATATTGTGTCTCCTTGTCGAACTCCTTTCTCAATTTTACATTTTCCTACTGTCTTTGTCTAGTCTAAAAAGGAGATAGCACTCTCATATATTTTCTTCAAAATCATAATATATGGGATATCTATGCCTTGTCTTTCCAGTGCCTGAAACATTGCCCTATGCTGTATGGAGTCAAATGCCTTTTCATAATCCACAAATGCCAGGCATAATGGTGTTTTATATTCATTTGCTTCCTCCATTAGCTGTAATATTACGTGAAGGTGATCCATAGTTGAGAATCCTGTCCTAAAGCCAGCTTGCTCTTTCGGTTGATTCTCATCAAATATTCTTTCTAATCTGTTAGTAATGACCCTTGTGAACAACTTGTAGATGTGGGATAACATCTACAAGTTGTGATTTATCTCCTTTCTTATGCAGCAAAACTATGATTGCATTATTCCACTGCTTAGGCATCACACCTTTTCTAATGCACTTTGTGAAGAGCCTTGCCAGTTTTTGTGTTATGTCTCTTCTTCCCAATTTTAACAACTCTACAGTAACTTCACCTTCCCCTGAGGCTTTCCGATTCTTCATTTTCTTCAATGCATGTTCTACCTCATCAGGAAGAATATCGGGTATGTCGTATGTGTTGCTACTTTGCAATCCATCTTCCCCACTGCTGGCATCATTCCCCTGCTCCTTGTATAATTCTCTATAGTAGTCTTCTGCTATTTGAATTATGCCTTCTCTGCTGTTAATAAGTACACCATCGCTATTCTTCAGTTTCAGTATCATATGTCTTTCTGTATTACTGCTCATGGCTGCTGATTTAAATCCTTTGTTTTCCCTTAATGCTTGTTCTACTTTTCTTGTGTTAAATCTTCTTATGTTCTCTCTGATTCTCTTTCTAATGGCTTTCCATAACTCAGTATACTCAATTTTCTCCCTGTCAGTGTTTTTCTTGCTTTTCATTTGTCGTCTTTGGTTCATCATGACAAGTGTTTTTTGACTAATTTTTTCTTCTTTGGATTTCTTTTTCCCTATTGGTTTCTTGGGCTTTATCACTTTCAGAAAGTTGTAATATTTTTCGTCGATATCTTGGTCCTGAGCAGTCTGCAGAAGCTCAAACTTGTTCTTAAGTTCCAGTACATACTGCTTTTTCTCCTCCTCTGTTATTTCAAAGACCTTTGTATTATTTACTCGAGTCAGTTTTTTCCTTTCCTTTCCTATGTCTATATCAAGTGTACATCTTACCATTCTGTGATCACTTCCAACATTTACCTTATTCAGGATGGTAACATCATTCACAATATATCTTCTGTTAGTGAGGTTGAAGTCGATTTCATTAGTAGTTAATCCATTTGGACTCTTCCATGTCCACCTTCTGTTCACCCTTTTCTTGAAAAAAGTGTTCATTACTGACAGTCCTTGAGATTCTGCAAATTCCACAAGCCTTTCACCTCTTTCATTTCTTTCACCAATTCCAAAATTTCCTATAGTTCCCCTTTCTGCACTGTTTTGTCTTTTTCCAACCTTAGCATTGAAGTCCCTTATAATAATAGTGTTGTGGGTTTTCTGCTCATCTAGAAGACTCAATTTTGGTGTACATTGCTTCAACCTCTTCATCATCATGACTCGATGTTGGTGCATAAATCATTATAATCTTTAGCTTGTACCTCTTAGAAATCTTGAGTATTAGTCTTGATACCCTTGGTGATGTACTTTTGAATTCCAAAATGTTGTTTTTAAAATATTTATGGACCAGAAACCCAACTCCACCTTCACTCCTTTCACTGTTTCCATTGGTGTACAACAGGTTTCCCCTTGATAAACTTATATGTGATTCATTTCTTCTTCTTGTTTCAGCCAAACCTATGATATTCCAGTTCACATTTTCTAATTCCTTTTCCAGCTCTAAAATCCTGTCTTCACCGATGAGTGATCTTACGTTATAACAGGCCAAGTTCAGTTTCCATGCATGGCAGCCTGGTCGTACCCAGAGATTCTTAGCACCCTCTGCTTCCACTCTGATCCTCTCGCTGCCGTAAGAGGGAGAGTGAAAGCTGCTGGGGACTGAGGGCCATTTATTTTGTCGTGCTGTCATATTCTGGAAGGTTTGGTCTTTTCCTCATCACGCTGACCAGGCGTCTTGACTAGAACCACTCTACACATTCGTTGCCACCTAAGTGACGTATAGAATTTAATTCAGTCCCGCCGAGATTATGCATCAAGAACAGTGCCTTGTATCTAAATACAATTCAGCATAGTGCCCTAAGGATAGCAGTGGGAGCCTTCAGAACATCTCCGGTCAACAGCTTGTATATTAAGGCAAATGAACCCTCATTGCACCTCAGGCGAAAATCCTTACTTTGTAACTATGCCATAAAAATTAAAACTAATCCATCTCATGCCAGCTGGGAATACCTGTTTGATCCTCAATATGTAATGCTATACCATAATAAATCTAATGAAAACTGCTCTGTGGATCTTCAATTACAAGAGATCATGATCAGTTAGGATATTAACTTTCAGCATATCCTCTATGACTACGCTTCTCCTGAACTTCTCTGGATTCAGTTTTCACCTCGTTGTGATACTTCGTTTTTGAGGTGGGGGAAATGGCTCCCTGCCAAATGACAACTTACAGCAGCTATCTGAAGCCCACATCTTAGAAAAATCAGAGAAACTACTTATTTACACTGATAGCTCCAAAACAGATGAAATTGTAGGTGATGCAGCAATTTCTTCTACCATTTCAATATCTGTCAGTATCTATCTGCAGAATTATATGAAATAACACTGGCCATAGATAACATAAGCAAGCTCTGATATACACAGACTCCTTAAGTGTGGTCACAGCTGTTCATTCTGTTACTTCTTCACAACATCCTATTCTGAAAAAGATTCAATACAGATTATATCAATATCAAGCATCCAACCAGATAGTAACCTGCTAATTCCCTGGGCATGTCGGAATCCCAGGGAACGTGCGTATCATGCTGCTAAACATCCTGACAGTAGATCATTCTGCCTTCTGAAAGTCCCATACACTGATTATAAATCCACTGTTAAAACAGCATGCAGGACTCAATGTCAGAACTGTGGCAAACTCAAGTCAATAATAATTAATAATAACTATTCGAGATTAAAAAAGAACCTCAGCTGTGGACTTATAGTTTCAGGAGAAGGTGTGGGTTCTGCCAAGAATACTTCATATATATTTGATATCTTTTTATATGAATTATTGCATTAAATTTGCCAACCCAGTCATCCATTGTGGAGTTATCTATTTGATCATCATTGGGAAAAATATTTATACTGCTTATCCATCAATGAATCAACTGATTTTCATATATAAATAAATAAATAAATATCTTCACTTCTTTCTCAAACTAGCAGCTTGAGCTTTCTGAATTACCTAACTCTGCCTTTTCTGCATGGGATTTTCATTCTCTCCGTATGTAAGCTAACATTTCAGAAATAGGTGAAAGCTACTTCTCTCAACAAAGCACTGAGAAGCTACATAAAATCCTTCCTACTCAGTATGATTTTTAAACTCAAATATACACAGGTCTCCAAAATGAGTGAAAGAATGGCACCATCATGCTGGCACTGCTGCTGCTGCTGCTGTTCTTCCAACTTCCACAATCATCACTCATCTACCTCTATCATATAGCATCTTTCATGCAGAATTGTATGCAATACAAATGGCAGTTTGTTAAATTCTGGTGGATCCTCGCTATGTTGGTATTCCTATCAATTAATGTGCCGATCTCGAAGTTAAATTCACCAAGCAGTCAACTGATACTTCCTTTTACAGACTATAAGGGTTGTGTAATGACCCAAACTTTGAATCAATGGCAAAGCATACGATGAACCCAAGACAACAATAAACTTCTGTAAATAAAACCATACCTCCAATGATGGGAGTGGCCATGTTGGCCATTCCCATCCAAAAGCTGCTGACATGGAGGGAAGCATTACTGGTGAAATTGCAGGTAATTTCTGATTTGATTTATTCATAATTCAAATATTGATGGTTTTTGTACTTGAGTGGAGTGGAGGTCTGGTCTCCATCAAATAGAAAAACGAGGTTACCCTTGCAAGGTATGGTACGTTATATGCCTCATTTACCCTTATATCTGCACTCCCTGAGACCCACCTTTCTGTCTTCATTGTTGTATTGAACTTACAGTCTGGCCTATCATTATTAATTGCTCTCCTCGCAGCAGTTTCACACACTGTATTTTAAACAAAGAGACTGAACTGTGCCAACTCTTAAACTATTATTGAATAATGGATTTGACATATTCTTACTAATCACCTTCCTGAAATTGATATGACGCTATGGTAAGATTTGATACTTTAACTCAGAGCTTTTTAAAATGGGTGTCATGGCAGACCGGGGTGTCCTTTTGTGTCCTAAAGGGTGTCACCAAATTTTACACAGCTTTGTTCTTACTCTGATTTTCTTTTGCTGCATACATTGATATATTTGATTTGATTAAAATGCAATTATTGATTAATACATTAAAAATTTTAGGACATTTATTTCTTCACCTGCTTCACATTTATCAGGTGGTGAACTCTTGATATGTTCTTTCTCTTTGAAAGCTAATAACTGATATGGTTAATTTCAAATGGCCTTGGTTAAGTTTTCACTTAGTACCACACCTCTTTTCTCTCTCTCTCTCTCTCTCTCTCTCTCTCTCTCACCCTTGTTTACATGTTTTTGGCCTGAAGCAAAGGAAGTTGCATACCGTTGCAGTTACTATCAGTTTGTAGATAAGGTCGTATCAAATTATTTTTAACATGTACATTATGCGAGCTCAAAAAAAATTTTGGATAGCACTGCTGCAGCTTCCTTTGCATCATTGTATAAGGCAGCAGTCAGGCTACATCTTGAGTACTGCATAAAGGCCTGGAGGCCTCATTTTCAGAACGATGTGGAGCTGCTGAAGCAAATACAGAGAATATCAATGAGATATTGGTGAGGGGATAAAAACAAGGTTGTGCTCTTACCAAGAAAGGCTCAACTTCTGCAAATTGCTGTGTTTGGAGACTAGGCACCTGCAAGGCAACGTGATCAGAGGAGGATCACATTGCCTTGCAGGTGCGAGAGGATCAGAGTGTTTAAAGCTTTGAATGGATTGAGCAAACTCAGTGCTGATGGAATTCTTCCTTTTAGTCAAACGACACTCATAAAGGGGCATTAATTCAAATTGAGGAAGGATCATTGCAGAGTAAATGTGAATTATCTAGTTGGTAGCTGATTGCTGGAACAAACTTTTGTCTTCTGTTGTGGAAGTGGATGGCTTGAATAAATTCAAGGGAGAACTAGCAGACTGTTCAAGGGACAGTTAGGTGAAATGTGAAAGTTGAAATTTTTTTTTTTTTTGCTTCCTTTCATCATTTGCCATTACTTATGCATTCCAATCAAGAGCAAATTATTTTATGTGGTAAGAACATCTACTAAATAATGGAATTTTTTTATTATTATTTTATGTTTTATTTTTAATACAGAATTAAGTTCGGGTGCATTTCTTTTAATGCTTCATAATGCAATTTCCTTCACATATTTTGTGAAAAGGCTCCCTCTCTCGTGTATGTGCACTTTCACGGGTCTGTGGAATCAGTTTCCTAACTGGAAAACAAGCTGAATGATGGATTTAATCTATCCACTGCAGTATATTCTTAACTGCTACACATATATTTTCACTAGTACTGCTTCTACTCACACATTCAAGTGAATTCTAATTCATTATTTCTATTAAAAAGCATTAATAGTATAATTGCTAGTACTGATTTATATACTTGTTTCAATATTGTAGGTCTGTGTGAATAAACTAGATGATTTACAGTTGGCAATGGTCATTGTGCGGTTATATGAAGGCGACATAGAAACTACACCACCAACTTTACGTAAACTGCTGTTTGAAGAAATTTTAGGGTGCAATGCTGAAGGTAGCAACTATATACCATCACGTGCACACCCTGATCCATTTCTAAGAAGCATGGCTCGTTGGATATTACAGGATTACTCTGGTGCTTTAACAACACTTCTTCAAACAGATGTTGGCCACTCCCATCCAAAAGCTGCTGACATGGAGGGAAGCATTACTGGTGAAAGTGCAGGTAATTTCTGATTTGATTTATTCATAATTCAAATATTGATAGTTTTTGTACTTGAATATATATGATATATTAATATAAATATGACTCTAATGCATTAAGGGCTTATGCCTCAAGCTGCGAAATAGTTAGACTATGTATATCTTAGTGCTTCATTTATACACAGCCAATTATAGATTAGCAAATGTGCAATAGCGGCATCGTTTTAAGTTACATCTCATATTGTGGATACCTTCACAACAAGTTGCCTTGATATTGCACTACTTCGAATAAGTAGCGTTTCATCCAAAGGAGAAGTTTGGGCGAAGGCACCGTTTCAGGGCTATTTTGTATATGTGTGGGATAATAACTCAACTATCCACTTGTCCCTATTAGACTTATAAAAGCAAAAAAAGTAAAGGGAAAGTAAAAGTAGTAGTGGAAGAGGAAAATAAACGGTGTAGAAGAATGAAAGGGACATTAACTCCTTCAACTCACACCACTCAAAACTCATGAACTCCTCGAATAGGCAACGCTTCCCCAGTGGAGAAGACTGTTGTTACCTATTCTTGGAAACTCCGGACATCATCAGGTTCCCCCTGGTGCTGTTTCAGGGCAGTTTGGCCCTTCTTCGGTGGGTGGGTGGGTAAGTACCCAAGTGATGTAATGATGAAAAAACAGTTGTGAAGTATACTTCACAATATGAGAGATGCCTGATGGCCTATGATATAAGTTAGGACTCTAATGCATTAAGGGCTTATGCCTCAAGTTGTGAAAGAGTTAGACTATGTATATCTTAGTGCACTTGCATCATTTATACACAGCCAATTATAGATTAGCAAATTTGCAATAGTGGCATAGTTTAAGTTACATGTCATATTGTGAATACCTTCACGACGAGTTGCCATGACATTGCACTACTTCAAATAAGTAACGCGTCACCCGAGAAGGAGATGACTGTTATTACTTATTCTCAGTGGATACCACCACCCAGACGGCACCACTTCAGGGCTATTTGGCCCTTCTTCGGTGGGTGGGTAGGTACCCAAGTGATGTAATGATGACAGAACAGTTGTGAGCTCAAGCTGTGAAAGAGTTAAGACTATGTATATCTTAGTGCACTTGTGCATTATTTATACGCAGCCAATTATAGATTAGCAAATTTGCAATAGTGCTTAAAAATGCTTAAGCTTGAGGCATAAGCCCTTAATGCATTAGAGTCCTAACTTATATCATACACCATCAGGCATCTCTCATATTGTGAAGATATACTTCACAACTGTTTTGTCATCATTACATCACTTGGGTACTTACCCACCCACTGAAGAAGGGCCAAATAGCCCTGAAACGGTGCTGTCTGGGTGGTGGTGGTATCCACTGAGAATAAATAACAACAGTCTTCTCCTTTGGGTGAAGCATTACTTACTCAAAGTAGTGTAATGTCATGGCAACTCGTCGTGAAAGTATTCACAATATGAGATGTAACTGAAACGATGCCGCTATTGCAAATTTGCTAATCTATAATTGGCTGTGTATAAATGATGCAAGTGCACTAAGATGTACATTGATATAAATATTGTGGAGTTTGAATTTACAAATTTCGTAGAGCTCTTGATTTAATATGTAATAATCCCCGGCATTAATTCTGGCTGTTTTATTTTTTTAATGATAGAATTTTTATTGCAAAATGCAGATCTGACGAGTGGAGGGTAATCTATATTTGGTGTTCAAATGCATACTCAGAGCTAATGTTATGGTTTGTCAACCCAGAAAACCCCCAAGGCACACTGTTGTCAGGTACCAATGCTTCTTTCCTAGTCTACTTTCAGGAATTTTGGTGCCTCTGAGAAACATATAAACAACATTTTATATTCTCTTTCTTATGCGATTGTTGGGGCTTTTAAAAGACTTGAATAGTTTCTCATAAACCTAGGCATTAATTTAACACCTTGTTTCTTTGCTGCCTATTTTTTTGTGTTGCTTTTATTTTCCTATATGCTGTCTTTGATAATCATATCAAAACTCAGTTAATGGATTTAGACAACCCAAAACACAAGCCAGTAGTGTTATTCCCTGTTACTCGCTCATTAACAGTAAAGCCTGCTTTAATTAGCCCTCCGCTACTGTTATCCTCTGCTATATGGTGAATTTTTAACAGTGTTATGATAAATCCTTTTTATAAACAACATATTTGAAGCAGTTTATGAGAAGTAAACAGCAACTGGTATTTCTTCTCACCTGTTTTAAGCAAGCATTTTTAATTGTAAACAGATTTAATTTGCACTTTCTAAAGATTTAATATTCTGGTGCCAGTCAAATTATCAGTTAAAGCAATGTTAGAAGTGCAACATTGCTAATAATACATTAATGATAAAATATTAAATCAGACTTTCAAAATTATAATTTTTCTTATAATAAACATGTACTTTAAATGAGACATTGTTTACAGACAAAAAATTTACAATACATTACTAAAACAGGCAACAAGGAATGCCTGAGCTACATGAAGCATCCCATGGAACATCAAAAAGATCAAATAAAATTTGTATTCTTTATTGCATTTGATTTTTATTCATGGAGATCATTCTCTCCTGAAGAACAAGGCTGAGTAGTTGACACAGGCTTCTGCTTATGTTCAACTTAAAGAAAAATACCATTAATTTCATCTGAGTGAACTACCAAGTGGTGTATGGAAGTAAAACTTGCATACACCACTTTTAATAATCCCTAGAACTGGGCCCTACTCAGTACAATCCTGTAGGATTGGAAGGGTATTTTAATACTGGAGTTAAAATCCAATAAAATTTGTACACTTTACTGGATTTTTTTTGGGAGGGGGGAGGTTCTGTTCTCACTGAATATTGAGACAGAGTATACAGTGCTGTTTTAGTCTTTGTTCAACTCAAAATATCATTTGCCCCCCCCCTCCCCAAATCCTGTAATATTGAACTGCATAGTACAAATACAGCTGAGTCCTAGGGATTTAGAGATACAAATAACAATCGTGTGTGTTTAAATAGAAGTTTCACTTCCATTACCTGCCTTTCATCTGATCAGCACATTTACTTTGACTTATCATCAGAATATTCTTTAATAATTCCAACCAATGGTATATAGAAATAAAGTACAAGCAAAATAAAATCAGAAGTAAAATGTGGTAGCTTTTGATATCCTGGGAGATGTCTTTGTCAACTATAAAATTGTAAAGCAATGCTACTCTCTTCTTTCTTTAAAAAATTGTTATTATTGGTCTCCAGGTATGTGCTCACAGGCCAAATTGCACGTGCAGGCTGAAAAACCAGGAATATAACACATGTGGGAACCTATGTCCTCCTCTAACTGAAATAGGCTAACTACAGCCTCAAATTAAGAGAACTTCAGAAATTACAAATGAACTGTTGTTGGTAATGTATGATGGCAACTAGGATGCTGTGGCGAGTGTAAAGCAATAATACAACAAACAAACAAATAAATAAATTAAAGATCTGGTGCCAGAGCTGGATTGGATGATCATGTGACCAGTAACTGTTCGCACGAAGTCCTGTAATGCCAACTGCTGTACTTGTGGGTTATAACTTGCTCAAAAATGTAGTTGATAGTTACTGTGATTTAAGTTATTATGGTTTAAGCAATGGGAGTGATAGTAGTGTAAAATGATTCCAACCAATGACAGTGATATGGCTGATGGACACAATCTTCCATGTAAACTTGATTAGAATCAAGTTCATGTCCCATGCATCAGGAGTGTTCAGACAGCAGCTGGGGAATCCCGAACCATCCTTCTTATGAACAGAAGTTAAGTACATGTCTATGCAGTCCTACAGATGCCTATTCTAATGGCCAATTCTATAAGAATGAATGTAAAAAGTAATACAATGTTGAATGATACCACGATATAACCTTCAGGGATATACAAGTCATGTAAAAATTAATAAAGTCATTTCTTAGCTTTGCTAAGTGTTTAGATAAAAAATCAGTGGCTTCAGGAGAGTACTGAAGTACTTTGCAAGGCTGCAAGATGGCGAGCTGATTAGTGAAATAATAGGTTTTGGGTAAACCATAAAAGATACGGAGGCACCAGCCACAAGACATGCAGCTTATATTTTACAATTTCAATCTTGTGCTGGTCAAACTATAGCATTAATATTAGTAGTGGCATATGATGCAAGAAAATATGTTTATAAAGCATCATTAAAAAAAATATATAAAAAATATGTTATTCCCCTCCAATAATTTGTCTAGTTCTTCCTTGAATTTATTCAAACTACCATCTATCCTGCACCCGTTTTTGTTCAGTTTGAATTTATCTCTGCTTATATATGTATTCTGGGCAGGAGAAGATGCCTTTAGAATTGGGCTTGCTCAATCCATTCAAAGCCTTAAACATCTCAATCAGATCACCTCACAGGTGCCTAGTCTCCATATTTCAACAATTTGCAGAAGTGAAGCCTTTCTTGGTAAGAAAGGCTTCACTTCTGCAAAAGGGTGGAATGATAAGGAAAGGTAAGACCACCCTTTTGTTCTCCTGACGATTTTCATTCCCTTCTCTGTACCTATTCCAACAGATCTATATCCTTCCTAAAATGATACTTCTAGTATGTAATACTCAAGATGTGGCCGAACCATTGCCTTGTACAATGGGATAATTACCTCCTTATCCCTGTTAGCAAAACACCTGTATATCAACGACAAAAAAAATTAACCCCCAGGGGTTCACATCTGGTGAGTATGGGCTTGGCACACCCAAGGTCCTGAGCTGGATATCATCATTCTTCTCTTTCTTGGTGATTCATTTCTACTTCTGTCAATCTCCCTCTCTTAGGGTAACTTGGAATTTTTTTTTGGCTGGTGCAGCATAAGCCTCAGGCATGCTCCATATGCTGCCCTGTCAGCCTGTCTGCATTGCCCAGAGAAGTTCATGTCTGACTGAATAAATTTCCCTCTGGTCATTTTTATTTTCTGCTATCTTGAGTGTAGTACCACAAAGTTGTATTAATTTGGGATTACTGCTACTTATATTCTGTACCTTGCATTTGTGAATGTTGAACTTCAACTGCCATTTCTCATCCCCATCTGCTTAATTTTTCTTTTAGATCATGTTGCAGTGGCTTAACTTGATTACTGTCATTAACTACCCTGCCATCCTTTGTATCATCTGCAAGCTTAAACATTAAGCCTGATATACCTTCAACAACATCATTAATTAAAAAAGAAAACAACGGTGGACCCAGCACTGAACCCTCTGGTACTCTTCTAATATTCATAATCACTCTCTGTCTTCTCCCACTCAGCCATCCATTTATCCATATCAGTAACTTTCCCTTAGTGCTACACTGCTCGCCAATTTATACAGCAGTATTTTTTGTGCAAAAGTATCCAAAGGTTTCCTGAAAACAAGTATATGATAATCCCAGGGGCTCACATCTGGTGAGTATGGGTTTGGCACACCCAGGGTCCTGAGCTGGATATCATCATTCTTCTCTTTCCTGGTGATTCCCTTTTACTTTTGTGTGTGTCTCTCTCTCTCATGGTAACTGGGGATTTTTTTTTTTTTTTTTTTTTTTTTGGCTAGTGCAGCATAAGCCTCAGGTTTCCTTGCACCATATAGCCAATAATAATAATATCAAAATTATTTTTTGCATCCTATTACTTCATCATAGTATCCACTCAGATTGCTCAGAAAAGATTGTCCCTTGACTAATCCATGCAATGACTGCAATATATATATATATCATCATCCTTCTCTTTCTTGGTGATTCCTTTCTACTTCTGACTCTAGTTCTCTCTCTCTCTCTCTCTCTCTCTCTCTCTCTCTCTCTCTCTCTCTCTCTCTCTCTCTCTCTCTCTCTCTCTCTCTCTCACACTCAGGCTCCCTTGCACCATATGGCTAATAATAATAATTGCATTCTTGTCTAGTTGGTTCTGAAGTACTTTAACCAGAGACTCCATTATTTTTTCTTGAACAGAAATTAAACTAACAGGTCTGTAATTACTCATGACTCCTTTTGATTCCCCTTTGTGAATTGGGAATATTTTCACTCATCCATTCCTTAGTTTCCTCCTCTGAATCCAGAGATGCTTTCATATGTTGTTTCTCATAATATCTCATATTGTTGGTGACATTAGTTTGCTTACTTTCTTTGCTGCCTCCATTAATATAATAGGATAGATAACATCCGGTGCAGGAAAGAGGAAGAGAAAAGTTTCTCTTCCGCTTTCCTCTCAGTTATCACTAAATCGTTTTCCTCCTTCTTAGAGTTTGATAAACTTCTGGAATCCCCTTCCCTAAAGATTTTCTCATGCGTGAATGTATTTGCAAAATACTTAGTTCATGATTCTGATCTCCAATTCACAAAGGGGGAACAAAGGGTGACAAAAATAATTACAGACCTGTTAATTCGGTTTCTGTTCCAGGGAAAATAATGGAGTCACTGGTTAAAGAAGCATTGCATAATCATCTGGACAAGACTGCAGTAATAATTCAGACACGGCATGGGTTTGTTAAGGGGAAGTCTTGTCTGACCAATTTTATTGGATACTATGATGTGGTCACAAAGGAACTGGATGCAAAAAATAATTTTGATATTATATGCAGTAGATTCTCGATTTTCCGGGATAGATGGTAAAAAACAAATCCCGGTTAATCTAAAAAATACAGAAGTCCCCAACATACGTAAGAGATACATTCCAGGACTTTTTACTTCATCGATTATTGCTTAACTCATGAATGGATAGTTATATATTTCTACTACTGTATATTATTATTGAAAAATCTAAATTCAGCGCGATACTTGTTAATGTTTGACCATTTTCATGCATTCTTATTAGTTTAATTTTCTGATCCAAATCGATCTCTTTCTTTTTGTTGGTAAATTCAGTAGTACCGCTGTCACTTATTCTCTTACTCGGCACCATGATAACGGTCAAAATGAACTGTAAAGAACTTCACAGGGTTAAGGCAAAAACTCACTGTTATCACCCTGCACGAGCTCACTTGCACAAGCTAAACTTGATCTTATTGCAATAGCTGGAATTCTGTGAGTTTTTACGTTATTATGGTGAAGTGTGTGTCCCCTTCACTGAAATCTTCAGTCATATAAAAAAAAAAAAACCCATAAATAATTGTAAGAATCTTCTCTTTTTTTCCTATTTTTTTGCTTGTTACTCCGACTCACTTGTGCAATTTATGCATGCCATGATCATCGTTATTGATTGCTTATTATTATTTTTTTGTTGTTGTTTTAAATTTTACAATCCTAAAAATAAAAAAATTGAGTTAAAACAAATTTCGTAGTGGCGGAAGTTGGGGACTTACTGTATCGAAAAATGTTCAGCAACCTACGTAAAAAATATGGCAATAGATAAAAAACTTACCACGCACTATTTGTGTGTCCAATGCAATGCTTCCCTTTATGTTTTGCGATGTCGATTTTAAATCTAATAGCTTCCCTTTATTTTTTACAACGTCACGTATGGTTTGGTCACCAACGTTATAATGGTTCATTAGAGATTTAACTGATGCACCGTTTTCAAACTTTTGAATAATTTCAAGTCTGTTTAGCTGAAAGCGCAACTCTTTTGTGTTTACCCATCATTTTCGTGATTTATAAACAAAAAGAAATATATATATATATATATATATATATATATATTTCTTTTTGTTTATAAATCATGAAATGTTTATAAATCACTAAAACAAACTAAACATTTGGTCTCTCTCTTTTTTATTTTTTATTTTTTTGAGCGGCAGGTGTGAAGACAGTGGGGGTTGCAAGATAATAGGCACATTAATCTCCCAAAGACAACTTATAACTCCACTTCTTGTCACTTATTTACGACTTAAAAATATCTGTTTATACCTATTCTAGTTATTACTTGAATTTTATGATTTCTGGTTTATTTATTTTTTTATTTTTTTTTTTATTTGGAATCTTGAAGTGTCCCGGTTAATCTGATCCCAGTAAATCGAGAGTCTGCTGTACTTGGATTCCAGAAAAGCTCTTGATACTATTGCACATTATTATTATTGCTGCTCTTATATTATATATTATTTCTCCCTGATTGGGGGTTTCATCTTGTGACAGGTATTCTACCAAGGACACAGGGGGCGCTTCCTTAGCCAGGTGGGAAGGAGCAATAGTGCATATCACATGCTTCTTGATTAGACCTGGGTTCGAGCCTGTCACCACCAGATACAGAAGATGCAGAAAGGTCAGGGAATGACCACTGCATATCCTGGAGCAATATGGCCTTAGTTGCTAATGCTCCTAAAAACCAAAACAACAACAAGGACACAGGGTGTTTGTTGTTGTTATTATGTCTGGTGTTACTGTTGGTCGAGAATATCCTACAGGTGTTCAGGATTGCGACTTTCTGGAGTTCCTTGTAGGTGTTTGCTGGGAGACCTATTGCTGCTAGGCTGTTATGTAGAGTCTTTGGCACCATACCTGTGATTGACACGATGATCAAGAATCTCGTTACTTGTTGCATATGTCACATTTCTTTGATCTCCTGTCTTAGGTTCATGTACTTCCTGATTTTTCCCCATGGTTTTTTTTTTGTAGGTTGCCAGTGTTTGGAACCCTATGTCAATTGGATAGGTAGCCTTTTCCTTCTTGTCCACAAGGGTTATGTCCGGTCTGTTGTGCGGGATTGTCCTATCTGTTATTATAGCGCAGTCCTAGTACAGCTTGTGGGTTGGGGTCTCTAATACTGCCTGGGGTTCATACTTGTAGTATGGTACACTTTATTCGCTTTATTTCTACACTTTATTATTAGCTATATGGTGCACGGAAGCCTGAGGCTTATGCTGCACCAGCCAAAAAAAAAAAAAAAAAAATCCCAAGTTACCCTGAGAGAGAGAGAGAGAGAGAGAGAGAGAGAGTGTGCGAGGGAGTCAAAAGTAGAAGGGAATCACCAAGAAAGAGAAGAATGATGATATCCAGCTCAGGACCCTGGGTGTGCCAAGCCCATGCTCACCAGATATGAGCCCCTGGGGTTAATGAAAGACTACTGTACAAATTGGAGCAGTATTGCATTAAGGGCAAGTTGCTGCAATGGATAAAAAGGTGGATGCGTGGGAGAGTACAGAGAGTGTTAATCAATGGACACTTCTCTTCATGGACCAATGTTATTAGTTGTGTCCCCCATGGATCAGTATTGGGCCCATTGTTGTTTTGTATATTTATGAATGATATTGATGAAGGTATATCAAGATTAATGCTAAAGTTTGCAGATGATACAAAGGTTGGCAGGGTTGTTAATAAAAGTAATGACAGTATTCTAGTGCAATAGGATCTAGAAAAGTTGAACAGATATGCTGAGAGGTAGCAACTGAAGTTTAAAATTGACAAATGCAAAGTACTGCATATGGGTACCAGAGAAATGTACCAACTGGGTGGTGTTACACTCATGGTAGTGGTTGGTTATTTTGTTGTTTATTGGCACATTGACAATGGAGATCATAGTGTGCCCAGGGGTAGTGGAGAATGAAAGAGATCTGGTGGGGGGGGGGTAATTGTGCAGTCAGGTATGAAGTTTACTGAGCAGTGCAGACAGGGTGCCAGAGTAGGTCATGGGGTCTTATCAGTGATATACAGGAAGTTTGCTAACAGGGATAGGGAGGTGATTATCCCCTTTATATAAGGCAGTGGTTAGGCTACACCTTGAGTACTGTGTACAGGTCTGGAAGCCTCATTTCAGGAAAGTATAATTTTATAATACTTTTATAGGTGTAGTACAGAGAATATAATTTTATAGGTGTAGTACAGAGAATAAACTTGATAACTGAACTCAGTATCATAATATACACTTAGGTGTCACTGAATCGTGACCATCCCTCTCGTAATGGATTGCGCTGCACAGCAGTCGTAATTTGCATCTGGTTGTGCAAGTCAGAGTGATAAAATAGCAGTTATGAGACATAATAAAGATATCTTGGAGTTTCAAAAGGGAATGATTGTGGGTACTTCCATATCAGAAATGGCATGTGTCAATTGCTAACGCTGTGGTTAAGTAGTACAAAGAATGGTGTCAAATTGGTTGAACCACCTTCTGCCAACTAACTCTAAATGATTATTCAATGTGGATGTTTGTGGAAAGCAAAGGTTACAGTGTGTTGTACAGGCTAAACATCGGGCCACTGTGCAACTGTTGACCTCAGTACAGTATGGGGACTGCAAAAACAAAGTCCCAAATGACAATGCACCTCAGGCAACCCAAGAGGCATCCTCTGCTCACCACTCATCATTGTTGACGGTGAATTTTGTGGTTTCAACATGCTGGTTGGACACTGGAGGACTGGAAACGAGTGTGCTGGTTGGATGAGTCTACCTACCTAGAGAAAAGTGCCAATGGATGCTGAGGGCTGATGACCCTCCTATGTGTGAGTCTTGTGGCACAGTTTTATCAATTAGACACATTTTAATCGAATGTTCAGATTTTAGCAATATCCGTCTTACCGCTTTTAACCATCTGACTGAGCCATATACACTCAGTCAGATTTTATCTGACAATGACAACGTGTCTGCTCTTTTTAGCTTTTTAAAATCAATAAATGTTTTTACTCATATATAAAATTTTTAAAATTTTTACATTTTTCTTTTATATATGTGTTGTACATTTTGACATAGTGACCTAACTAATTAGGTCACTGAGAGTTTAAAAATTTTTTATAAATGACCTGGTCTTGGCGCATTATAGCCTAAGTAGCTGATGCGCCAATAAAACCAAAACAACCAACCAACCAAAGCCAATGGATGCCTTTATGTAAGGCTGGTGCAAGCAGCACACAAGTCCATGGACCCATCATGCACAGTGCTCGCTATCCAGGCAGGTGTCAATAGTTGCTTAATATGGGACATGTTTTACTGGCTACAACTAGGACCCCCCCCCCCACCTCCCCGGTGTGTATGGATTGCAGCATATCATCAGTTTGCGATGCACAAGTGATTAGAGGAAGTAAAGATATTGCCAATCTTGATTGGTCTCCATATTTTCCTGACCTCACTCCAATTGAACACCTGTGAGCTGTTTTGTTATCGGGTTGAGAAATATGAATACGTGATTGTCATCTATTCTGACACTGTGAAAAATCTTGCAGGCAGCATGGCTGCAGATTCCTATGGATGTCTTCAGATACCTTGTGTTGCAATGCCTAAATGGATAGTGGCTGTTATCCCTGCAAACGGTGGCCCAACATGGTATTAGGTAGGTGGTTACAATTCAGTGATCACTGAGTGTACATACTGAATATCGTAAACTTGATAGCCTAATATATATTATTGCTGCATAACTGGGGTTAATGTGTGCATTTATTTATATTAGTTTAATGTAATATTCTCAATTAAATTGAATTTCAATGTAAATCATGTTTCAGACCAGAGTAGAGCAGCAAAACAAAGGGCTGAAAGCTGAGGGAGTGCTGTGGTGTGCAGGAGAACTAAGGTTGCCCTACAAATCACCACCTTATGAATTGTACTACTTGTTTGATATTTGCAGATTTATCTGGAATGGGATGTGATATGGGATGTCTTTGTGTTGCTGCGGTCAACGTAAAGAGTGTGAAGACCTTAAGAGGGAATTCAGCATTCTGATGGGATTTCTTCAGCGCTTGAAGAACAGGAAAATGGGGGTCTATCAAGCTCTCAGCTATACACCTTAATGCCAGAGCTTGCACTTGTGCAGCAGGTAACTATTGTTGCTGACTATTGTCAGGGAATTGGACTGCAACTTCCTGACAATTGGTCGGCAACTCTGACCAATTTTCAGTAGAGCAAATATCTTTTAAGGACATGGTATATTCTTATAGACATTGGCACTGATGAAATTAAGAGTACGTAACAAGTACTTAAGCAGTACGTAACAAGTACAGGGCAATGTTGAGAAGTTGCAAATTAGGGTTGAATTTGAAAGTCTGTGCCTGTTAACAGGAGGGACTACTTTTACATGGAAAACAAGAACTACTGCAACTTGCAAAATAAAAGGCAAGACTAACATTTCTGCATACTTTTCTTGTGTATCTAAATGCTGTTTCTCAAGTAAATAGCAGATTACAGAGCAACATTTCTAGATCCTGTGCAGAACCTTTTCATCATTAAAAAATGAATAGGTATTACTAACTGTAAAAAAAAAAAAAGACCTTCTACAACTGATCACATATAGTGGTAGACTGATTTTCATTAACCAAGAATGCATGCTATTTTAATCTGCAATCAATACACAATTTTAGTTAACAGATTAAAAAGACTAATTTTTATTATTACATATTTCTTGAAACTAAATTTGTTTAATCAAAATTACTGGAATTTAAAGCAAGAGAGAATCTATACCTAAAAAATGTAAATTAATTTGGTCATGAATGTGAAATTAGTTTTCTGAATGAAGTTTTTTCTTTATTTCAGCAAATCCTAGTGTCTTTAACTTTTACCTCTTTCTTCGCACCCATCCTCTGGTAGTTCGAAAGCAGTTGGCCCAGAATGTACTTGAAAAAAAGAAAGCTCGAAGTCTAATGTTATCAGTCTTTAAATATGCTGAAAATGTGGTGGATGAAATAGAGGTAAGTAATTTATAAATGTTTGTTTTTATACTCTAGGATGGACGTATCATTGGAGTAGTTTAAGAGAATAAGAACATTGCTATGTTTATGTGACCTTGAACTCTGGTCAACTCAGATGCATAAATGCTGTACTGCTGCGCGCGCGCGCACACACACACACACACACACACACACTCTCTCTCTCTCTCTCTCTCTCTCTCTCTCTCTCTCTCTCTCTCTCTCTCTCTCTCTCTCTCTCTCTCTCTCTCTCTCTCTCTCTCTCTCTCTCTCTCTGTGTGTGCGCGCGCATGCACTGTACTACATACACTGTGTGTATTTTTTTTTTCTTTTTCACTTATGTTGTTAATTTTGTCTAAATCAATTCTATTGTAGTTTTGATAACAGGAGTGAAATTAGGTAAGGAAGTAGGGCTGAAATAGACCCTGCTTTTAGTAACCCTAATAACTCAGAGAGTTAAAATAAGTAGTTGAAGGAAAGTAAAATGTATACAAATAACGAAGAGTGTGAAGTTTGTATTAAAGTTATTAGTAGTGGCATCTGATGCAAGAAAGTAAGCTTGTAAGCAATACCAAAAAAAAAAAAAAAAAAACCCTCACGTCACCTATCCATTCCTTCCAATAATTTGTCTAGTTCTGCATTAAATTTATTTAGGCTACATACTTCTACAACAACAGATGGAATTTGTTCCAACAATAATCGCCTACTGAAGGCAAAGCTTTGCACATCTATTTACATTATTATTATTTTATTTACAAGTAATTATTTACATTAATTGTAAATAAAATAATATGAATTATGTTATGTAAAAAGTACTTAGTGATGCAATCACAATGATTTCAGCATTTTCTTCAGGAGTCAGCCGCCAAAACCAAGGTAAATGCATCAAAAAAGTAAGGCCTCTGTTTCAAGCACTAGATATACTCAGTATGCAGTAATTACAGATTTAAATGAAGAAAAGAAAGAGTATTTTCATGGCTGACCCTGCAGAGGCAGAGATAAAAAGTAAAAACAGGAATAAAAGTATAAGGAAATAATACCTAAGTAAATAAAATTGTTGAACATAAAATGAAATAAAATAACATAAATCAGAGGGTCATTGTGGTACTTACTAACGTGTCATGCCGAAGCTGGAATGTAGACCATGTGGCGTATGCCAACATGCTGTGTGAGTTAAGAGGAACAAAAGCATTTATCGTTAGGTAGTATAAAAGTTAGATAGTATAGAGTATAAATGTGGTGAGTTGAAGTGACTTCATATGATAGAATGTAGAATAAATAAGAAGTAGAAGAAAGATGATTTGGTGAGATGAAAATTAAACAAATGTAGTATGCCTCCAGGATATTGTAGAACAATTAACTGGCAGATTAGCGTAATACAGACAGTGAACTTTTTGTAAGACGAAAACAGTAATTATAGTAGAAATATCTTGATATTACTTTTGAAACCTAATCGTACACAAGAAGGAAAGATATAGAGAGTATTAGGAAAACGGATAGACGTATGAGTAAGAGTGACAAAAGCTGTGCTTGGGCAGTTCGGGGTTGCGATTCCCATTCCTATAGTAGAACCCTGGACAGAGATTTTGGGAGTATATTACATGTGTTTGTCAGTTGTGCTGTAATGGTTATAAATACCATAGGAAATATGCCTTTAAGGTGTAAGGAGTAAAATTATTAAATTAAGATTGTAAAATAAAAAATAAAAAAGGAAAAGAAAGTAAAAAGAAATTAAAAGTTAAAAATTGAAAAATATATATTTATACTGTATAACTACCCCAGTAAGTTAGCCAATCAGTGGGCACAAGTTTTTCAGGCTGAGACACCAAAGAGGCTGAGGGGTATCTTCTGAACATATATACATAGCCTAATAGGAAAGGCAGCCTGCTTCATATATCTATAGGGTAGCTGATTAATTTTTTGTAATATAAAATATGGACAGCTTTATCGAAATGAAATTGGAGGTAGGCTTTAGGAAACATGTTATCCAGTTGTTTGTTGTAGAGACATTTTATATTAAGGATGACTAGATTATGGCTGTTACATATAGTTACTATTCTAATACTCTTTGAAAGAATGATGTTGCCATGTATTTTCTTTTTTGATGTTGGAATGCCAGTGCGTGAAGTTGATTACTTCAGATTTGAAGGCATTACGTTTATTGTAGATATTTATGGTAGTCTGGGAGTTATTGAGGTCAATATCTAAGTCTAGATAATTTTCAGAAAAGTTATTGCTATTAGTTTTTTTCTAGAGTGAGCTCTGGAGGGTAGATGTGGGCAAAGTCTTGCGGGAAATTATTGCAGTTGATAAAAAAAATAACACAGGTTATCTGTGTATCTGAACATGCATAAATCTGTAGGTAAGGAAGTTTCTTTTTTTTTTTTTTTTCTTTTTTTTTTTTTTTTTGTAAACCCCAAACACAAGAGGTATTAGAACCTATAGTACTTAGTACCGTGCTTGGGTTGGAGGTTAAGAAGATGAAAAAAGATATTTGTTGACATTGGACTTGAACTTCTGCAGACTGTAATTTTCAGGAAATACGTATGAAGGAAAGTTGTTCCAGAAAACGGCAGTTGAATGAATAAACGAGGAAGATGAAAAGTTGGTTCTGTGAGTTTGGAGTTGGACAGTAAATGGATGTTGGCGGCACGTGTTCGGACGGACTGTTTTGAAAGAGAGAGCAGGAATTATAGAAGCCAATTCAGAAGAACAGTGCCCATGGAAGTATCTGTAGAAAAGGCATGCAGCAGAAACAGTACGTCTATGAGACAGCGAGTGGAGAGACTTTGTTAAAGATGAATCATAAATTAACCTAACTGCCCTCTTCTGATTGGAATTGAGAAGCCTGAGAGAGGTTTTGGGGGGCACCACCCCAGATTTGGGAACAATATTCCATGTCAGGGCGGATTTGCGATTTATACAGAGTGAGCAGCTGTTTGGAAGAAAAGTAATGCCGAGAGCGAAAGAGAAAACCAAGTTTTTAGATGCAGAGGAAGCAATATTTGTAAGGTGCTTGTGCCAAGAGAGATTAGAAGTCAGGGTAATCCCCAAAAGAGATATATCATTTTGCCTAGAAATCGGAGTGTCACTAAAGATAAGCATAGGAGCAGAAGAATCCTTTTTGCGAGATATAAGACAAGACTGAATTTTAGAAGGGTTGAAAAATCAACTAGGTTGTCTTTGCCCCACTGGAGAATTACCTGAAGATGCATTTAAGGAATTGGTAGCAGATTTTTGAGAAGTTGAAGCTGATTGAGCAGGATAAGGTTTCTCAAAATGGAAAGTGGAATGCAATGTGCTATCATCGGCAAAACTATGGATAGGATTTCCAGTCAATGGAAGAAGGTCATTAATATACAAGAGGAAAAGAGTGGGGGAAAGAACTGAACCTTGGGGGATACCGGCATTAGTGGAGAAGTTAGAAGACAGGGAACCATCTACCATCACCCTCAGTGAGCGATCAGAGAGAAAACTGAATAACCAATTACTAAAAACAGTTGGCAAACCATAAGATGGAAGCTTGTTTAGAAGACCATAAGATGGTCTTGTTTAGACCTTTATGCCAAACACGATCGAAAGCCTTTGAGATGTCAAGAGCAACTACTTGTGTTTCACTGAACCTTTCCATTGAATTAGTCCATAAATGGGTAACATAAGCCAGAATATCACCAGTGGATCGACACTGACGGAATCCATACTGGCGATCTTTGATCAGACGGAAGGTTTCTAGGTAGTTTAAGAGTTGGCGGTTAATTGATATCTGAATTACTTTAGAAAGAGTAGAAGTAATTGCAATGGGACGATAATTGGATGGGAGGGATTTGTCACCCTTTTTAGGAACTGGCTGGATATGAGCAAATTTCCAAGCAGAAGGAAAAACACCTTTGGAATAAGAAAGTGAAAAAAGCGGCAAAGAATAGTAGTAAGTTCAGGAGCACAGGTTTTGAGAACAAGTGGAGAAATACCATCAGGACCTGGAGCTTTCTTAGCATCAAGATTCGTCAAAATCCTTCTGACATCCTTTTGATGGAAGACCACAGGGGGCATTGAATGGAGTGCGTTGGGAATGGTGGGAGGTGTTTTACCAAGATCATTAATACATGAGTTGGAAGAAAAATGGGATGCTAACAGGTCAGCTTTATCCTTGGCTGAAGTGACAACAGAACCATCTGGTTTGGACAGAGGTGAGAGCAAAGATGGGCAAAAGTTGCGGCCAAAGCTTTGGCAAGAGACCAGAATGCTCGGCTACCATTAGGGCAAGAAGCAAGTTTTCTACTCTTAGCCTGTTCAAACTCTAGTTTTGATTGCAATTGATTAATAACTGCTTTACAATTGTTGCGAACTTTGGTGTACGCAGAAAATGAAACTGGAAAATTAGAAACAAGCCAATTATGATATGCAACATTCTTCTCTTGAACAGTCTTAGCACATTTATTGGAAAACCAAGGTTTAGATAAAGGACGAGGATTTTAAAGCGGAGTGTGGGATAAAGAATTCCATTCCTGCAAGAATAATTTCACTGACAAGATCTGAGCAAATGTTGATATCAGAAGTTTTGAAACAGTAATCCGACCAAGGAAAAAAAGAAAAGAAGTCTCGCAGGTCATCCCATTTTTCATTCTTGTATTGCCAAACAACACAAGGTTTGGAATAGCCATAAGATAAAGGTTCCATTGGAGCAGAGACAATCACCAAGTTGTGATCTGAAGTGCCTAAAGGAACTCTCACTTCGACTGCGTACTTAGAAGGATTGTTTGTGAGAAAAAGATCAAGCATGTTGGCTGTATGATTAGGATTGTCCGGTATTCTTGTAGGTAAATGAACAATCTGTGCAAGGTCATTAGTAATTGCAAAAGCCTCAGCATCACGACCAGCTAGGTCGGTGTGACTAGAAAACGGAAGCCAACTGGAGTTGTGAACATTAAAATCACCAAGGAAAATTATCTTACTGTTAGGAAAGTTGGACTGGAGAAAGTCAAGTTGCAAAGAGAGGAAGTCAAAGAGCTCCATGTGATTAGTGGAGTTGGGAGAATGGTAGAGACAACAGGCGAATTTGACACAATGAGGTAGAGAGATTTTAAGCCAGAGAAGATCAAAGAGAGGAGATTCCAAATTGCCAAGTCTCTGACAGGGAATATCAGAACGGACATATACACAAGTACCACCTCTGAGGCGAAAGGAATCATACAGCGAATGATTTGGGCATCTGAGATGAGCAGTAGTTGAATCAACCGATAACTGAGATTCTGTCAGAAAAAGTACATGGGGTTTGGCAGACTGCAAGTGGAAATGGACATCGTTGAGATTAGAATTGAGACCACGTATATTTGTGAAATGAATTAGTTAGTGCTTGGGAGGTTTAGATCTTTTCCCAGATAAGCTTGCTCTATTAGTTTGACAATTCATGGTGTATTCAATAGTAAGAAAAATTGGGTGGGACATGCTGTCTGAAGTAATGAAATTTTTGGATATGGCATACACATAGTAAGAATATATCCAGATCCTTGACATAACGTGGCCTCGACAATGCTCCCCTCATAAACACTACTCGGACTCCCTCCAGTCACTGTAGTATCTGGCAGAGTAGAGGTAGCAAGATTATACACTAGCTGATCCGGAAGCCTCCTAGATAGTTACCAATTGGTTCGGTTCAGTGTACTAACTAGCGGCTGGCCTGCGAACACCGTTTTAGAGCTGTACCCTCGAAATGTAAGGAATATTGGATCTTGCCACGGTGTTCATCATAACCTCAAAAGGCATCAATCATACTGCATGATGGAAGAGATAGGGAAGGGTTGAACGGAACTTAGCTCTAGAGACTAAACATGGGTTCCACTACTTCAAGCCTCCAATAAGCAAAGTGGTGGTATTGCACCAGTTGATGAGAGTCATCTACAACTTCTGAAAAGTACAGGTAAAGATTGGATAGTATACAGCTAGCTGGGCTTTGTAAATAGATGGTACTGCTATCAAAGATGTAATTGTGTTTGATATGCATAGGTTAATTAAGTATTCTTGTTTACAAGTTATAATATGTTTATACTTGTAGTATAGCTCTTTCATTACAAGTTTTAAATTAGCTAAATCTATGTTGGTGAACAGGCTGTTAAAGTCGAATGTTGATTTGTGTGCAATATCTTGATTTTTTAGATTATTTGTTGTAGTGAAATTTTATATTAAGAGTGACTAGATTGTGGTTGTTACACCGGGGGCTCACATCTGGTGAGTATGGGCTTGGCACACCCAGGGTCCTGAGCTGGATATCATCATTCTTCTCTTTCTTGGTGATTCCCTTCTACTTTTGACTCTCTCTCTCTCTCTCTCTCACTCATTGTTACTTGGGAACTTTCTTTTTTTCTCCTGGTGCAGCATAAGCCTCAGGCTTCCTTGCATCATATGGATATTAATAATGATAATGATATTTGCTATTCTAATACTCTTTGAAAGAATGATGTTGCCATGTATTTTCTTTTTTGATGTTGGAATGCCAGTGTGTGAAGTTGACTACTTCGAATTTGAAGGTTAAGTTAGGCTTTAAGAGAAGTTCTAGGGTTTTGCCTGGTTTATGAGATAACTGTTTTGAAGATGTGATGAATCTGAAGCCTATGGGATTTTTGTGAAATTTTGGTATAAAAAAAATGTAAGGAAAATTGTAATTTGTAAAATTGATATTTAATTTTTTCCTGAAAGCAATAAGTTTCTTCATAATAATACTACTGTTGGTGACTGGTTTCTAGGTAGTACTGGAGTTGAGTTCAACTATTATGATTTGATAGTAAAATGCTTTGCAGATAAATGCAAAGTTATTGAAACTTTGTCTATAGTAGTGATAATAAAATGCTTGTGTAACTCAGCCAAGTGGATTTTGATGTTGGAGATGTGTGGAGTGCCAGAGGTATGGAGAGAACCGTGTGAAGATAGCATTTTTTAGTTATGGAAAAGATGAGTGTGTACAGTATTTATCCAGATTTGGAATGCTTCTATTGGGGTGTTGTATTTGTAGGATAATTTTAAGCAGAAGTTAAGTAGGTTGTGATATAATTTTTTTGACCTTAGTAAAGTTGTAGTGCTCATATAGTCTGAATTTAAAGCCATGTGCCATGATGCTTCTTAGTTCCTGATTGGGTCTAATATGTAGATTGCCAATAATAATATGCCCAAAATGGGAATTGACATAGGGTTGTAGGTTAGATTGCGTGCATATGCAACTATTGGTGTCTGGAGTGAATTTGTCCAAGTTGGTGGATAAATGCTTATAGTTACAGGCTATTAGTCCAAAGGGTTTAGAGTAATTGAATCTGGATTTTATATGTAGAAATTGGCAGTTGGCAGGAAGGCGATTTGAATGTTTGTTGATGCACCTATTGATGTTGATGCTCTATATTAGTAATGTACCTCAAAATAAGGGGAGCAAATTCTGTGTTAGCCATATTGATAAGAGGTTTTAACCTGAACTTATAAATGTCGATTATTAGGTGTAGTAAGTGCTTAGAACTAAACTCAGAGTTGAGAATAAATTTGTAAAGTGCTTTCAGGTCATGGTTTATTACCGAAGAGTAAGTTGTGGATTTTTTTGTGCATCTGTAAAGCAGCTGTCCCATTCGGACAAAGTCAGTGAGAAAATACCTATATTGTTCTTTTGTCAGGATAATTGTTCTTTTGTCAGGATATGATGTTCTTAGATTTAAATTTTCTATGAGGTTTGGATTTTTGAAGGCCTTTTACTACTTTGTCATAGATACACATATCTGATATATTGTTGGAGATGATACTGCAGTTAAATTTATTGTTAAGTTTATATGGGTAAAGTGTTTTAAGTTTAAGCATGTATAATTCTTCCTTTCTGGTTCTAGAAAAAGGGTCAGGTATGTGCTCTAGGATGGATGTGTATATATTTGTAAAGGAATGTTCCTGAAAATGCTTATATCCGATCTGTGGAGGTTGAGTCTGGTTTGGCCAACATATTTACTTTTACAGGTGTTACAAGTAATGAGGTAGATTACATTGCTGCTTTTTCAGAAAATAGGTTCCCTGGGATTGTCTGTGATGTGATGGGTACAACAAAGTTTGTTGTACATGCGTTGAATTTTGGATAACAGTGTGTATGGTAGGTATTAGCAGTAGAAACCTCAACTTTATACAGGCTGGAAGCATTGTGTGTGTGTGTGTGTGTGTGTGTGTGTGTGTGTGTGTGTGTGTGTGTGTGTGGTGTAGTGTCAGGCATATGTGTCAAAGGGTTGTACAGAGCATGAGCCCCTGTGGTCAAGTTTATCCTGCCCATGTAGTATGCTATTAGAATGTGTACAATCCATAAATAAATATAAATGGAAGAATACATGTAGAATAATAATAATAATATTAGTCACATCAAGTACAATCCCAGGGAACCTATTTTCTGCAAAAGGGACACCTGTAACAGTAAAATGCATGGGATGCATATAAATTATCAGGTACAGAAGCCTATGGCAGATATAAGCTAGTCTGTAATCAAGTCACAAAGGAGGTTAGGCAGGCAAAGATTATGAGAAATCTTTGGCAAAGGATGCAAAGAAAAACAGCAAAGACTTTTTTACTTATGTAAACTCTAGAAGGAAGAGAATCAGAATGGTCCACTTAACATAGACGGTTCGACTATTGATGATCCTGCTCAAGTAGCTGATAAACTGAATGAGTATTTTGCATCTACATTCATACATGAGGAGATATTCAAGGAGGGGAATACCAGAAGTTTATCAGACTATAACTGGGAGTTAAGTGATTTTGTAATAACTGAGAGCAAAGTGGAGGAGAAATTGTTGAAGTTAAACATAAAAAAAAAGGCACCTGGAGTGGTGGAGTCTATCCAGTTATATTGAAGGAGGCAGCAAGGAAAGTTAGCAAACCCTTAGCCATAATTATGAGAGCATCCTTAGATTCAGGGGAAGGTCCCCATGGACTGAAGATGTGCAAATGTATCCCCAATTCACAAAGGGGGATTCAAAGGTGACACAAATAATTATAGACCTGTTAGTTTAACTTCTGTTCTGAGGAAATTAATGGAGTCACTGGTTAGAGGTGATACAGGATCGCCTAGACAAGACTGCAGTAATAGTACAGACACATCATGGGTTTGTTAAGGGGGAAGTCTTGTCTAACCAGTTTGATTGGATACTGCGATGTGGTCACAAAGGAACTGGATACAAAAAATAATTTTGAGATCATATACTTGAATTTCAGGAAAGCTTTTGATGCTGTTTCACATGGAAGACTACTGTACAAATTGGAGTGGTATGGCATTAGGGGCAAGTTGCTTCAATGGATAAAGGGACGGTTGAGTGGGAGACAGCAGAGATTGGTAATAAATGGACACTGTTGTATGTGGACTAATATTATTAGTGTAGTCCCACAGGGTTCGGTGCTGGGCCCATTGTTGTTTTGTGTATTTATCAATGAATGTATATCAGGCTTAATGTACAAGTTTGCAGATGATACGAAGGTTGGCAGGGTTTTTAATGACGGTAATGATAGTATGATACTGCAACAGGATCTAGAAAAGTTAGGCAGATGGGTTGAGAAGGGGCAACTGAAGTTTATCATTAACAAATGCAAAGTACTACATATATATGGGTAGAAGTAACCCAAGAGAACTGTTACAACTGTGTGGTACTACACTCAGTGAGGTGGAGAATGAAAAACATCTGGGGTAATTGTGTAGTCAGATATGAAGTTCTCTGAGCAGTGCAGATGGGCTGCCAGAGCAGGTCATGGAGTTTTGTCAATGATATATTTGAATTTTGCTAACAGAAACAAGGAGGTGATTATCCCTTTGTATAAGGCAATGGTCAAGTACTGCATACAGGTCTGGAGGCCTCATTTTAGAAAGGATGTAGAGTTCCTAGAACAAGTACAGAGAAGGGCAACAAGGTTGGTGAGAGAAACAAAGGGGGTTAAGTTCTGCAAGTTGCAGCATCTGGAGACTAGGCACCTGTGAGGTGATCTGATTGAGGTGTATAAGGCCTTGAATGGTTTCAGCAGGCTCAGTGCTGATGGGATACTTCTACTTGCTCAGCCTAAGAACCTGAGGGGGGAATAGATTGAAATTGAGGAAAGACAGTTGTAGTAGAGATGTGTGGAATTTTGACTTTAGCTAGCGAGTAGTTGATTGCTGTAACAGACTTCCATATGTTGTTGTGGAAGTTGATAGCTTAAATAAATTTAAGGCTGAACTGGACAAACATTTGGAGTAACCGAAATGGGAATTTTTTTTTTTTTTTTTTTTTTTTTTTGGCTGCTGCTTCTTCAGTCAAATAGCTCCCTGAGGAGCTGTTGTGGCCACCAACAAATTCCTCCAACTGCATCGATCATGTGCTATATGAGCAGCATCGCAAAATGTCATTCCCAGAAGTTCACTGATCCCATCCTTCCACCTAATTGCAGGTTTCCCTCTGCACCTCTTCCCCCTTGGTTTTTCCTTCCATTATATTCTTCAACAGAAAGTTTCCCTTCTTACTATATGACCAAAAAACTTTAGTTTCTTTTGTTGATGCTATGAAGAAGAATTTTAGGCCTGCCAATTTTATTCAATACCCACTCATTTGTTCTTCAATCCAAGTAAGAAATACGCAGTATTCTCCTGTAACACCACATTTCAAATGCCTCAATTTTCTTCCTGTCAATCAGATTTCATCCTTCACATCCATAAGTGGCAACTGGAAAACTTAACAAATCAATGATTCTTAACTTCATCTTTAGGGGCAGATCATGATCTCTCCATAATTTTATCAAATGAGCTACCAACGTTTAGCAATTGCCTGTTGTCTCTTTACATCATTTGAGCAGTCACTATTTTTATTTATTCTTCAGCCTAATAATCAAATTCATCAACTTCTTCGATATCTTGCCCATTAACCTTCACTTTACTGGAATCGAGATTATCACCAATCACCATAATTTTAGTTTTACACACATTCAGAAATAATCCTTTTTTCTTACTTGCTTCACATGCTCTCCTCAGAGTTTCTTTAAGATGATCCTTAGAATTACAAATTAGCACAGCATAACGAAGGTTGCTTATCTTCAGTCCTCCAATTTTGATGCCAGTCTTCCAAAATCTTCCAAAGCTTCATGCATGATATCTTCTGCATAAAGATTAAAAAGGTGAGGTGACAAAATACAGCCCTGCCTGACACCATTACCTATTGTAAAAAAGTCTGTGTTTCCTATGTTTGTTCTCACAGTTCCTTCCTGTTCCTGGTACAGTAACTTAATCAGCTGAATTATGTGGATTGGGAAACCCATAATAGCCATTGTTTCCCATAGTTTCTCATGTTGAACACAATCAAATACTTTTGCATAATCTGTAAAACACAAAACGACTGGAACATTGAATTCTTTACATTTTTCAATAATCAATCGTAGGCTTAAGATCTGATCCCTGGTTCCTCTACCCCTTCTGAAACCTGCTTACTCTTCTGGCATTTTCTTCAAGTTTTCTTGAGATTCTGTTCAGTATGATTTTAAGAAGAATCTTGCTAGTGTGAGAAATTAGGCTAATAGTCCTGTAATTTGAGCAAATTTTCAGATCTCCTTTTTTAAGGGGATGAAAATTGATTTCTTCTAATCTGATGCCCACCGTCCCGTTTCCCAAAACTCGGCGCCCTTCACACCTGTAGCTTTAATCAGTTCTGCTGGGATTTCATCAATTCCAGGTGACTTGCCACACTTTAGTTCTCTGATGGCTTTTTCGACTTCTTCCTTCAGTGGAACTGGTTCATGATCACACTCTTGAAAAGGGGGTGGCAGATCATTAGTACCAGCAGGTGCTCGGAAGAGCTGCTCACTGTATTCTTTCCACCTTCCTTTGTGTTCTCCTCTGTTAAAATTTCCCCTTTGGAGTCCTTAATTACATTAAGTTTTGGTCGGAACTTTTGTCTTAAGGACTTAATTATATCATACATCTTTTTAGTATTGTTTCATTTGTTGTGGTATTTAATTTCTTTACACTTTCGATTGATATAATCCTGTTTGTCCTGGCTTAAACAGCGCTTGATGACTTTGCTTGTTTCCTGATACTCTTCGTTTCCTTGTACACCCTGGGCTTTAGCATTTCTTGTTTGTTCAATAAGTTTAAAAGTGGCTTCTGTAATCCAAGGCTTCCTGATCTTTGATCTTTCTCTAATGTGTCTATTATTTGCTGACTCCTTAATAATGCTTTTTGTATTTTCCCACATTTCCTCAGGCAGCATATTGTCATCTAGTTCTAATAGAGCTTGAAAACAATTGCCTGTTTCAAGCATATAATCATTTGGAATATTTTCTGCATCCAATCATCTAGGAAAACTTTATTCACAATCTTTTTCAGCTTCAGCTTGAGAACGATGTGGAGTAGCTGATGATCACTGCCACAATCTGCTCCAGGAAGTGGTTTTGCTGTGATTACACTGGAACGCCACCTTTGCTGCATAAGGATATAATCAGTATGATTCCTTGTTTTATGATCAAGAGATTTTCATGTGTAGAGCCTTCTCAGGTGCTGCTGAAAGCAGGTGTTGTTACATATGACAAGACTGTTCAGATGACAAAATTCAATTAAACTTTCACTCCACTAATTTCTAGTGCCAAGACCAAACCTACCACATTCCGGACTAGAAGAAACTGTCTTGCCTACTTTTGCATTAAAATCAATCGCCCATGAATATCAAAACATCCTTTTTTGGGACCAGATCAAGAGCTGACTGGAGATTTTCATAATAAACGTCCATATCTTCGTCTATGGATGTTAGTATCAGTGCATATGCAACTAAAACTGTGAGATTTACTCGCTGGCTCTGAAGTTTAACTGTCATCTATTATTAATAGGATTGTATCCAAGAAGAGACCTTGAGCATTCCTTATTCAAAATGACAGCGACACCATGTTCTTTTACTTGGTCACTTCCAGAAAAAACAACCAAAAACCCGTTTCCAGTTTTAAATGACCATGTCCTGTCCACATGACTTTGGTTGCTCTTAAAATATCAATTTTATACTTATCCATTTCATTGATGACCATATCCACTTGCCTTCTTTTAAACTTTTTACCTTCCATGTGGCCAAGTTTACCCTCTTCTTTCTTAAATTTAATTTTGCAGGGCACACATTGGCATCCGGGATCTGGTTAACAGCAGTTTTTGCAGTTGTTTTTGTGTTGGTCTTTGTGGGATTAGATAATGTGGTGGAATGCCATTGCCTACCACATGGCCGATTTTGAAAGGGGCCGGCTTTAATCATAGGAAAAGTCATCGTTCATCTCACAAGATGCTCGGGAAGAGAAAGTTGAATAAAGCTGAGCCCTACTTATTGCAGAAAGGCTGATTACAGCTGACTCTGTGAACGATGACCTCTGGAAACATTTGGTTGAAACCAAATGTTTCCAGGGGTCGTTTATATATATATATATATATATATATATACACACACACATATGTATCTACAGGGTGTCTCAAAAATATTGGTACAAACATTTAGGAAAGGTAGGTAGGTAACATCTAAAGGAATGTGAATCGCATAGGAACCCATAACCGGAAACGTCACGGGAAAGTAGTAGCAGAGGCACAAGAAGCAGAAATGACATAAGACAGTAATTAGTGGCAAACATTTATTTATTTAAACATAATATTAACAATGGAGTACAAGATGGATGCATTTCATGATGTTGCAACAGATGCTCGAAGGTTCCACCATGAGACGCAATGCGTGCGTGACACCGACATAGCATGGATTGACGGACACAGTCGAACACACCTGGAGTTTCTTTGACAGTAGCAGCAGCACAGACAAGTCTCACCACAAGATCCATTTCCGTCTCCACAGCCGATTCATACATGATAGATTTGAGGGCCCCACAGAAAGAAATAAAGGCTCGTTAAATTGGGTGAGCGTAGGGGCCAGGCAACGGGTCCACCACGGCCAATCCATCGACGCCCAAAACGCCTGTTCAAATGGTCACGAACACACCTTCCGTAATGGGCAGACACCCCATCATGTTGAAACCAAATGTTGCGTCACATTTGTTGGAACATCGTCAAGAAACCCTGGTAGAACTTGTTCAAGAAAGATCCGATATTTAGCAGAGTTCATGCAGAGTTCAATAAGCCTCATCCGTGAACAAAACATAGGCTGGAAAATTCAAGTCTTGAACACTTGGAGAAACCACTGCACAAAAGCCACACGTGCAGGATGATCTTGGGGGAGCAGTAACTGAACCCTTTGGAGATGAAAGGGGTGTAAGGAATCGTCATGCCAGAGACGCTGTACACTGCAACGAAACACTCCTAAGGCAGAGGCAACAGCACGTGTGCTGGTAGTAGGATTATTCTGGACGGCTTTCAACACACTTTCTTCCATGGCGGAAGTTCGTGTTGAACGTGGTCTGCCCACACTACTCCTGTTACCTCTAAATGACCCATAATCGCACAAATTTTGATGCACAAGCGCAAACAAATGGTGGTCCGGTACATTTTTTTTTTTTTTTTATGAAAACCCCAAACACGAAAGGTATCAAAACCTATAGTACTTAGTACCATGCATGGGCTGAAGGAGAAGTATGGGCAAAGGGGGATGCCGGAAACTTTGCTCTAGAGACTAAACATGGGTTTCTCCACTTCAAGCCTCCAATAAGCGAAGTGGTGGTATTTCACCGGTTGATGAAAGTCATCTACCACCTAGTCTGTCTGGGAGGCGTTCTCCATAAATTCGTTGATCGGCTCATCCATTGCCCTCTGCTGATCCATACACTAGGTGCATGTCTGCCAGCTCACAGTTCATATATCGTTGTATGCTCTTCGTGTGGCGACTACTGCTTGAATTAGTAAACCAGAAATTTTCCCTCTGACGAACTGATGAACAGTGCTATGTACCGACTTACAGTGACATTTCTGGTTATGGGTTCCTATGCAATTTACATTCCTTTAGATGTTACCTACCTCCCCTAAACGTTTGTATCAATATTTTTGAGACACCCTGTATATGGATATATATTTTTTTTTTTTTTTCAGTATATTCGCACAGTTAATTTTTATAAATTCAGTCAATGAATTTATTCATAAGGTGACACTGAATTCATACGTTTTTAAATATTTGCTCCTATATTTCAAAATATAGGAGCAAATTTTGGCTGGTGCTGTAAAAAAAAACAAAAAACACCCTTGTTTCTGTATATTCCTTGTTTACATAAAAACAATGAATTTCATATACTTCATATCAGAGTAAAAGTTGATGTTTAAAGTTGACTTCTGAAAGAAGTATATGAAGAATGTTCTGGATTTGAAAGAGATTAGCTTCTGAACGTTTGGCTTCGATGATGTGGCAGATAACTATATGATATTATTCATATTTGTGTATTTTGTTTAGTTTCTGATATTATTTTTATTTATGTCCATGATTGAGAATCCTTGCTTACATATACATATGGCGCCTCTGTAGCCAAGTGGGAAGGAGCAGGAGTGTGTAGCACACGCTTCTTGATTAGACCGGGGTTCGAGCCCGTCACCACCAAATATGGAGGATGCGGAAAGGTCAGAGAATGACCACCGCATATCCCGGAGCAATATGGCCTTAGTTGCTAATGCTCCTAAAAACCAAAATAACAATACAACAAATAACAAATAGTTTTGACCACTCACTTTTAAACATTGTCTATTCTCTGTATCCACTTTGTTTCTTTTTTTACATTGTAAGAGAACAGTAATAAAGACAAATAAAACAGAAACAAATTACAGCAGACTCTCGATTTACCAGGATTGGATTAACCGGGATACTTCAAGACTCCAAATAAAAAAAAAAAAAAAAAAAAATTCAACCAAAAATCATAAAATTCAAGTAATGACTAGAATACAGTAGTTATAAACAGATGTTTTGCAAGTCAGAAATAAGCTACAAGAAGCGGTGTTATAAGTGGTCATTGGGGGATTAGTGTACCTATAATCTTGCAACCCCATTGTCTTCACATCCGCCGTTCAAAAAAAAGAAAAAAAGAAGAAGAGAAAGAGAACAAATGTTTAGTTTGTTTTAGCACGCTGTGTCGATTGTTGTGTTCCATTGCACTGCAAAAAGACAAATTTTATCTCATTATTTATTTCAGGGATGTTGAAATTTTTTTATAAAATTTTTTTGTTGTTGTTTTGAAATCGCAAAAATGATGGGTAAATGCAAAAGAGTTACACTTTCAGTTAAACAAAAACTTGAAATTATTCAAAAGTTTGAAAAAGGTGTATTCATTAAATCTTTAAAGAACCATTATAATGTTGGTGACCAAACCACACGCAACATCGTAAAAAATAAAGGGAAGCTATTAGATTTAAAATTGACATCGCAAAAAAGCATCGAATTGGACACGCAAGTAATACGTGGTAAATTTTTCCGTTTTTTATCTGTCGCCATTTTTTTTACATAGGTTGCTGAATGTTTTTTGATACAGTAAGTCCCCCACTTACACAACTACGGATTTACATAAAATTTTTTTTTCACTCTGTGTTTTTTTTTTTTTTTAGGATTGTAAAATTAAAAAAAAAATAATATATAATAATAATAATAAGCAATCAATAACGACGATCACGGCATGCATAAATTGCATAGGTGAGGTATGGAGTAACAAGCAAAAAAATAGGAAAGAAGAGAAGATTCTTACAATTTATTTATGGTTTTTTTTTTCATATGATTGAAGATTTCAGTGAAGGGGACACATCACAAAACAAACCATAATAACATTTCACCATAATAATGTAAAAACCCACAGAATTCCAGCTATCGGTATTTTTGCAAATGCAATAAGATCGAGTTTACTATCTATTTATAATTAGATGCACAAAGAGAAAAACCAAATAACACAGAAAGTGCAATTTGTTTTTATTGTTTTATGGTAGTGACCTCCAGAAATGTGCTTTAGTAAAATGTGAGCTTGTGGAAGGGGATAATGGTGAGATTTTGCCCTGTGAAGTTCTTTACATAAAATTTCATTTTGACAGTTATCATGGTGCCGACAAAGTGACACCGATACTAGTAAATCTACCAAGAAAAGGAAAGCGATCGATTTGGATTAGAAAATTAAACTAATAAGAATGTATGAAAATGGTGAAAGATTAACAAGTAACGCCTTGAATTCAGATATGTCAATAATAATATAGTAGCAATTTGTTATTAGTCATTCCCAAGTTACGTAAAACTCTACGAAGTAAGAAGTTACATCTTAGCTTACATATGTCGAGGACTTCTGTATTTTTGGATTAACCGGGAAATCGATTATCCGGGATTTGTTTTTTACCATCTATCCCGGAAAATCGAGAGTCTACTGTATTCAGAATTTCACAAACTCAACTATAGATACACTTTTCATCACTGCTAATGTGATATTACAACACATCCATTATAACCCATACTTTGCCATTAGACCACAATGGCTGGTAATGACTCTATTCCTATGCTTTTATAAGCTGATAGCTTATAACAGCAGCATTCATTTTAGTGGATACAACTTTAAAAAAGGAAAAAAAAAATTGTTTTCCAATTTTCACATGGGTTAAATATAATTGTTAAATGGGTTGGATAAAATTGTTAAATGTGTCAGAGTTTGTGTACCCCATGTCTAAAGGATTAAGGTTAAGAGATCTAGCTGGTCAAGAGTGGGATCTTCATGACCAGTCCATTGATTAAGATAATGATAGTTCAGATAATTGAAAACATGTTGGGAAAAATACAGTGGAACTCTATCACAATGAAAATATGTATGCTAGCATGTCAATAAAGGAACATCCTCTATAGCTGTCAACTTTCTGGATTTACAATACAGAACTTTTTTGTATCATCATCATCATGGTGAAACAGTTTGTCCACATAATATAATAAATATATATTACAGTTTTTATATGTATTAAATATATAACAAATATAATGAATCTTTTATTAAAACTGAATTTTAACAAAAGATTTATCATATTTATTATGTTTTATTATATTTTTTTAAAACAATTTTTTTTTTAATGAAAACCCCAAACACGAGAGGTATTAGAACCTATAGTACTTAGTGCCGTGTTTGGGTTGGGGATTGAGATGAAAGAAGATATATTTGTTGACATTAGACTTGTACTTCTGTAGACTGTAATTTTCAGGAAATATGTATGATGGAAGGTTGTTCCAGAAAACGGCAGTTGAATGAATAAACAAGGAAGATGAAAAGTTGGTTCTGTGAGTTTGAAGTTGGACAGTAAATAAATGTTGGCTGGTGGCGACATATTTTCAGACTGTTTTGAAAGAGAGAGAGAGAGAGAGAGTGGGAATTATAGAAGCCAATTCAGAGGAACAGTGCCCATGGAAGTATCTGTAGAAAAGGCATGCAGCAGAAACAGTACATCTATGAGACAGCGAGTAGAGAGACTCTGTTAGAGAGGAGTCGTTAATTAACCTAACTGCCCTCTTCTGAATGGAATCTAGAAGCCTGAGAGAGGTTTTGAGGGGCACCACCCCAGATGTGGGAACAAATTTGTACAGAGTGAACAGCTGTTTGGAAGAAAAGTAATGCCGAGAGTAAAAGAGAAAACCAAGTTTTTTAGATGCAGAGGAAGCAGTATTTGTAATGTGCTTGTGCCAAGAGAGATTAGAAGTCAGGGTTATCCCCAAGTGAGATATATCATTTTGCCTAGAAATCGGAGTGCCACCAAAGATGAGCATAGGAGCAGAAGAATCATTTTTGTGAGATATAAGACAGGACTGAGTTTTAGAAGGATTTAATAAAACTATCTTGAACTTGGAAGAATTTTTTTTAAAAAATTTGCAGATTTCTGCCTATTTTCATTGATGAATTGGCCATCAAATATGCAGGTCTACTTTGCAAAATAGAAATACAGAATAATAGTATTATTCTCTGCAATGTGTAATAATTTCATTATACTTGTGTGTGACAATTAACAGTCTTTCAGTAAGACTGTGAAGAAATTATTATTATTACTAGCCATATAATGCAAGGAAGCCTGAGGCTTATGCTGCACCAGCTAAAATAATTTTACAAGTTTCCCTGAGAGAGAGAGAGAGAGAGAGAGAGAGAGAGAGAGAGAGAGAGAGAGAGAGTAGAAGAGAATTGCCAAGAAAGAGAAGAATGATGATAAGCAGCTCAGAACTCTAGGTGTGCAAGTCCATACTCACCAGATGTGAGTCCTGGGGATAATACGATATAAAATTGTTGTAAAATTATTACTATATTTATTACCATTCTTACATCATTGTGAAATTAATATAGTTTATTAAGCTATTCACCTAAACTACTCTACATTAAGGTGACATTTAAGGTATCTTACTGATACCAATCATTAGACCATGCTGTTGGGGGAACAGAAACTAGAAAGGTGTACAAATTTGACAATATTACAATTACAAATGTTTCTTTATGATTATTATGATTCAAATTATGTTTCTTACAGTTGCTTCATCTATTGCAAAATACATAGTAACATTAATTGTATTGGAATTTTAATATTGGTAATTGTAATATATTCAAATTTGTAACCCTTTCTATTTTCTGCTCCCCCAACAGCTGGTCTAATGATGGGTGTCAGTAAGATACCTGAAATGTCACCTTAATGTATAGTAGTTTAGGCGAATAGCTTAATAAACTGTATTATTAATTTCACGTGGCATGTGAGTGGTATTAAATACTGAAAATTGTTTAACATGAAACCATGGGGACAGAAATATTTTTTCTTGTTAAAAGAATTAAACAAAAACAAAAAAAAAAAAAAAACTCTCAATGCGTTTTTGATGTCGTAATAATCAAAATTGTTAAGATAAAGTTTAAACAAGTTAACATTTTATGCACTATATAACACTACTGTAATAATCAAAAGAGTTAAGATAGAAAGTTTAAACAAGTTAACATTTTATGCACTATATAACAATACACAAGGGGCATTTTACAGACGATTTATTAACACTTATTCATTGACTTCATCAGATAAAAAAACACATACAATATGTAAAATTGTTAATTATTTTTTGTAAAATAATCTGATATTTTTTTTTGCACCGTGTTATTTATCATTTTATTATCTACAAATTGTTCAATATCATCCATCATTTGGTTCATCTAAATATCTGCGCATACTTTTCCATCAATTTGCATTTCTGACGTAGTATGAACAGGAACTAACCAATCGATGTGTTTGTCTACATTATCATCACTATCTTCACCCACCGGGTCTACTTCCATAGGCCATACGATGTCCAAAATATCACTATCTATTAAAATCAGTGCTGTACACAAATTAGTATCATCAACTGCAACAAATTCATCCAAAGATACCGAACTTTATAAAAGAGATGAAACACACCCAGATATTTCACTGAATGTCAGTTCAGCTTCTTGATTGAGACTCTTGAGTAGGTATCAAATCTACATTATCATCACTATCTTCACCCACCGGGTCTACTTCCATAGGCCATACGATGTCCAAAATATCACTATCTATTAAAATCAGTGCTGTACACAAATTAGTATCATCAACTGCAACAAATTCATCCAAAGATACCGAACTTTATAAAAGAGATGAAACACACCCAGATATTTCACTGAATGTCAGTTCAGCTTCTTGATTGAGACTCTTGAGTAGGTATCAAATCTGTCATTTTAGAAAATCCCGCATCACGAAAACAATTTTCAATAGTTTTTGGTGTTAAAAGATTCCCAGCAGTGCACAACATATGCAATGCATCCAGTAAGTTGACAGAGAAATCTTTTGCTTCAATTGCAGCCAAATATTTTCTTAGCAATTGTTTTTCAGTAATACAATTTTTAATTCTGTATAATCCCTTGATCACAAGACTGTAAAATGCTCGTAGTGTTTGGAGGCAAAAATATAAGCTTTATAGCTTTTAATCTCACTTCAGAGTGAGCTGGACAATTATCAACAATCATGGCAACTTTTTGCTTTTCGTGTAAAGAGCGCTTATCTAAATTCAAAAGCCAATCAGTAAATGTCACGGTCATCCATGCGTTCTTGTTTGCCATGTACTCAACCGGCATTTTTTTACATTTTTAAAACAGTGTGGATTCATGCTCCTCCCAATAACGAATAAGGGCAGCTTTTCAGATCCGTCCGAATTGCAAGCCACCATTACTGTTATCCTCTCTTTGAACTTTTTGCTGCCAGAACACTGCTGTCCCTTAAACGATAAAGTTTTATCGGGTAAGCAGCGATAGAACCAACCTCGTTTTGTCGGCATTAAAGATATCTCTCATGCTATATTCTTCAAGCACTGTGGCAATGTACTGCAGCCAATCAGATGTCATACTCGGTGAAACTTGATTTTGCTTCACTGCAAACATTTTTAAAAACGATGCCATTTCTTTTCTTGAAACATTCCAACCAGCCTGAATTCACAGTTAATTCAATCCCCATTTGAATTGCAAACATGTCCACTTTTTCCATTAATAGAGGTCCCGATATTGGAGCATTCTTGAGACCTAGCTTGTTTGAACCAAACAAACAATGCAGCCTCCAAATATTCGTGTTTGGCCATTCTCATCTGTTTCCTATGTGGCTCAAACATTGCAGTAAGTTGTTCTCTATTCTTTATGATTGCCAACAATGTAGAGTTGGCAATTTTAAACCTTTTACAAATGTCTGTTTTTAAAGAATCTCTTACATCTACTGCTTTAGGCAACTCCATTTTAACTTTAAGAGAACTGTTTACGCCCTGATTTTTCCATTGTACAGTTGAAGGTGATAAATTTATGAATTTTTTACTAAAATTCACCACTCTATACAATACGTGTCACTCACTTCAAGACTGTAAATGAAATGTTTTGCCCACTGACGGGTAATCCCATTTGTTAAGGGTGGTGTGCGGCAAGCGGTATCCTTGTACTATCTGCATATTGTTTATTATCAAATGTCGGCCTAGTCAATAGAAAGTTGAGTCATAAAGTCATAAACACTAAAAATTTAGTGACTACATGGTAGCCGGTTTATTTTTTTGTTCTTCTGAGATGCAAAATCTTTTCATGTTAAAAGAAACCGCATAGCATTTTGTTGAGATCAGAATATTTTTTTATGTTAACTGATTTTTCATGTTAAACGTTTTCCAGTGTATAGTAATAATCTTCATGGAAACCAACCGAGTAATGTCCTTCCCTAACTATGTAAGATTAAATTGTAGATTTTCCATGAATTGTAAAATATGGAAAAGGTAACACATTTCCAACTGTACTATATGTAGATGTGATTTTTCAATTTCAAGTGCTAGAAAACATTTAATCAGACATTTAGACACAAATAAGTATAAAGAAAGCATGCAGTGCATGGAAAGAACTCCTGGCGAGTACAACTAATGCTGACATAATAGGACTAACAGAAATGTGCTGCCACCAAAAGTAGGGGATGGTGATATTTATTATTATGGTATGTACAAAGTATTTAGGAAGGATAGGGAAAATAGAAGAGATAGTGGGATCATGCTTCTTATCAAAAACAGCCTGGACACGAAAAATATTTTCACAGATTCAGAAGTTACGCATGCTGGTAGAAACTCTGTGCTGTGTGAGACAGGTGGAAGCAAAGGTATAATGATGAGTGGAAGTAATTTGCAGACTAGAAGATGGTGAAGATTATGATGCGAGCCTCTACAGGCAAATGGAAATGGATGAGCAAGAGTGAACTTTTTAAATTTTCAGATTAAGTTTTTTGTTTTCCCTTGTTATGTAATTTTATATCTTTTCTATTTATAAAATATCACATGGACAACTCAAGTGGTGGTTATCTTTAAAACACAGTTCTTGCTGACTGATTTTGGAGCCTAACCTTTTATAAACATTTAATGCAGCAATGAATAGAAATTTTTATTTTATTTTTTTATATTTTTCTTTCCTTGACCAGAAATAACGTACAGTTATTATCACACACACAGCAGGAATAGTTATTTTGGTGGGGGGGGGGCATAAATTTCATAATATATGACATGTGATAGTTGCCAAGTTAAAAATACCTAGTAAATTCTTCTAGTTAAAATTAAGTGAAGAGTATTCACTTAATAATAATAAGTATTATCACTTAATTTTAAGTGATAATACTTATTATTTCTCTTAAGTTAAAAATACCTAGTAAATTCTTCTAGTTAAAATTAAGTGAAGAGTATTCACTTAATAATAATAAGTATTATCACTTAATTTTAAGTGATAATACTTATTATTTCTCTTAAATAGTTATTTGTTCACCTGCAGAATTAAAAACAAAATAGGGTAAAATTTTAAAATATATCCACTGGCAGAAATTTAAAATTTTTCTGCCAATATATGAAATTCTGGTTATCTATGAGTTGAAAAGAGCATATTATTTAAATTTACTATTAGTAGAACATGTTTATATAATTATTATTGATTATTATTTTATGAAAGTGTAACTTTAAAATATTGGCAAAGTATTTAAGTTATTAGTTGATATACACAATCTTTGGCCTTTTGTTATTACTGTTACTTGAACTAATCATTTTATAGAGCATGCTGAAAATCCTTCAGTAGGGTTTCCTTATAGATCTTAATAGTCTTACTACTTGTTAAAAAGAATATTTGAATGATTTTCATTGTTGATTCATGATGATGCTACATAAATCTTGCTCTGATAAAAGCAATGCACATGTAAATTGACATCATTAATTTTTAGCATTGAGTTTTTGTGTTATTAATGATTATTCCAAAACAGTCACAAAAACTTGACATTGCTTGTGAAGTGACATTGTCTGATGAATTTAAGCAACTTCCTTTACAAATCAAAAGAAGTGTTCACAGGAACCATCGGATAAAAACACTGTTAGCTTACATATACCCTCAAACATACTGCTAAAATCACACTTAGCCTTATTAAAAAATAAAAGGGAGACTGTTTAATCCCAAAAATGGGAACTTTTAGAATTTTCTCTTTATTAAATATGGGAAAAGTGTCTACCTGCAAAATTTCAACCTTCTAAGTCAAGCAGAAATGCTTAGAATTTAATTGGACACACATATTGATTTTTGGTTTCATTAATGTAGACTTTTATGTTCATTTTCTTCTCATTAGAATTGAGTGATAAAGCAGATGATATGAAAACTAGAGACTGATCTCTATCTAAACCAGTAAAAAAATAGCCCTGAAAAAATTTCTTGGATTTGTTGTAATAATAAAGATAATATGAATAATATAATACTGAAGTAGCAGTTTGAACATTTAAATTTTCTTTATTGTATTGTCCTTTGATAAAATATTATAATTAGTGATAAGAAAACTAGTATTTTATTTTTCAGTAACCTCTGACTTTATATTTAAAAAAAAATTATTGTAATCTCTTGTTTAGGGAGGTACCTATGAAGATACTATAACACCTCTGGAACGGCGTCTCTTTTTCACCACTGCACATGCCCATTTTCGTGCTGGCTGTCCTGCTCTTGCTTTAGAAGTGTTGTCACGTCTTCCTAATCGGGTTGCGCCTGATGGTCCAATGTCACCAGATGATATACCAGTTTGTATCTCAGTTCTAAATGATGGAAAAGATATTAGTATTAATACAGGAACATTAATTAATGGTGATATGGAAAAGCCATTAGAAAATGCTAAAAGTATATCATCACATAATGCTTGGAACCCAATAATTTCTGTTACTTCATCTACTACAACATCATCGGATTTTGATTGGAGCACTCCTCTTGCATTGTCTTCCAAAAAAGATATTACACTTGAATTAAAATTTGATGATAATGGGAATAGCTCAGAAGAGGAAACTGGTATTCAAATGAAATGTTGTAATAATGAAGGTAAGAAATGGTTTCTTTTCAGCCTTATTAGAACATATGTATTAAATTTCCTTTATAAAATAAATTTATCCATTATTTTTTATTGAAGAGCATTAATTTGTATTAAATTGGTCCATTTGTGAACCAGTAAATTGGTTCACTCTTTGTGACAATGGTACATTTGGATCGCAAATGGGTCATTGTTATGAAGAGTGTAGCATTATCCACTTTGTATATTTTGTTGTCATATACCAGATGGGTAATCCCTTCAAAATCACTGTAGCAATTACTTACTGCTTGATATAAATTGTAGAATTAGGTTTCATGGGCTTTTTTTATGATTTATCTTCCATTTTTTTTATGTCACTAAGTTCCTTTATGGCTGAATATTGCCCATAAACCAAATATGTATTTTTAATGTATTGGGAAAGTATATCATAAAGTGCTATATAAATTCATTTACTTATTCTGACTGATTACTTAGCGTAGTGTAGATTCTTATACAGCATTGAAGATATTGTAAAACTTCAGGAAAGAAAGAAAATTGCTTTTCAGTTAAAATGCTGCAATAAAGAACATAAGAAGATAACAGCTTCAAGCTTAACACTTATTTTTGATGTGTAAACATCTTTGGCGGCACCTAATAAATCTAGGACGATAGTAAAATCAATTTGTCACGATTTTGCAAAGCAGAAACGTCATTTCCATTTCATAACAAAGAAAAACGGAGACAGAGATCGTGCAAAGGATCATGGGAAGTGATCTTTTATGTGCTCAGAGCTGGCATAAACCAGCTGGTTGGGGAAAAATGTTTACGATTCAGGGCATACCACTTAGGTGGCTTTGGGCTAACCATTGCCACCCATGACAGAAACCTTTTGTAACCAGAGAAATTGATATCTTGAGGGCAGTGATCTTGGATGTGCTGTTGAAGTGCAAGTAATGTAGGCATTACAAATACCCATCTATATTACTGAAATGGTTGTATATTTCTATCAAGAGCTGAATCATAAACGTTTTTCCGCAAACAGCTGGGCCAGTCAAGAATATTTGAATCGGTTCACAATTGGGAGATAAGACTCCAAATTACATGTATGAGTAAAATCTTTTGCTTCTCATTGGTCATTCTCATTAAGTTGCAGAAGTCCTCGCTGGTCATCACGTTTTTCCATTTATTTTCAATTACTCTGAGTGAGTTGAGTGTGGCGAGCTTTAGATCCTCATTCATCTCTCTGTTTGGATGATTGTAAAAGTTTAAAAAGGGATCTTCTCGGAGTTGCGTTACAAGTCTGTGCAGGTCATTACCACATGCTCTGTCAGGGTCAACGTCATCGTTCTTGACACATCGTCTTACATATTTCAATCGGTTTTCAAATGTCCACATCCGATTCATACAATTTATGATGTAGTACAAAGGGTACTAGGAAAGTTTTGCAATATGACGCAACAATGAATCACAGGAAGCTGCTTGTTGCTGCATGTTGAGACATGTTCATACGTGCATAGTAGCCGCCGCACCAAGTCGATGGGCTCAGTTATTCATTAGTAGTGAGAGTGTAAAGTGCTTGCGATGGCATCGTGGTCACGAAATGAGATAAGGACAGTTTTGCAGTATAATTTTGTGCGTGGTTTAACCATAGACCAGTGCTTAGAAGAAATGACTCTTGCACTAGATGATGATTGTCCACATCGTACAACGATATTCAGGTGGTATAGAGAATTCCAAAGGGGAAATTTCACTCTGGAGGATTCTGAGAGGCCGGGAAGGCCACGAACGTCAGTTACGGAGGGAAATGTTACTGCTGTGAGGAAAATGCTTGACGAAAACAGGCGAGTGACCTACCAACAGATAGAGGATACTTTGGGCCTAAATGCACCAGCAATTCGTTCGATTCTGCAAGATCATTTGCACGTGAAGAAATTTTGTTCTCTCTGGGTGCCGCATCAACTGACTGAAGAGCAGATGACACGACGTGTGACTTGGTGCCGGGAGATGTTAAAAAAGTTTGATAAGGGACAATCTCGGTATGTGAACAACATCGTGACAGGTGACGAGACTTGGCTGTACTATTACGATCTGCCGACCAAGGCTCAAAACAAAGTTTGGGTCTTTGATGATGATGACGCACCCGTAATTGTCAGAAAATCCCGATCTGTAAAGAAGAAAATGATAGCTGTATTTTTCAACTCGAGTGGAATTGTGGAACATGTCGTTTTGGACACGCAGAAGACAGTCACAGCTAAGTGGTATACTGAACAATGCCTGCCTAAAGTCATTGGATCTATGAAGAACCTGCGGCCAAAGTCAAGAATGGACACCTGGTACCTCCATCACGATAATGCTCCAGCTCACCGCGCCAAAGCCTGCACCGAATATTTGACCACGACAGGACTGAAACTTCTCGAGCACCCTCCCTACAGTCCAGACCTTGCTCCCTGCGACTTTGCACTGTTCCCGCATGTGAAAATGAAGCTAAAAGGGAGGCGGTTTTCCAGTGATGAGGACCTTCTACGGGCTTGGGACAACGAGTGTGCTTTACTCCCTAGTGAAACTCGGCAGAACTGGTTTAAAGATTGGTTTCGGAGGATGGAGAGGTGTATTGAATGTAGAGGAAATTACTTTGAAAAAATTAAATAAACAAAGCTGTATTGCAAAACTTTGTATGAGCTCTTAATTGTCATAGAGCTTGGAATATTTCATCTCTGACAGTATCTCTGTTTCCTCACTGTGAAATGAAATGTGCTGTCCACTCTATTTCTCTGTACAATTGTTGATTGTACTCATTCGAGTCATTAAGCCTATAACACACTCTTACTCTTACTTTTGCTTTCGCAGTACTTATGTCAACTGACTCAACAGTGCACTGTTCATCTATATCAGGCCTGGGCAGACTTTTTGGCTGAACGGCCACATTAGGAATTCAAAAAGAAGGCGGGCTGCACGTAAAATGCTATTTTTAGATATATATTATTTGTTATCATGAAGAAATATAGCATAAAAAAAAAATTATTCTCTAACAACCAAAAATTTAATGAGATGAATGGAACTGTTTTACATCTTTTAACATTTTTTTTTAATTTCAGGTGTTAATTTTGTAGTTGAGATTCTTAAAACTGCTTGTAAATGTTCATCGGTGATGCTTGATCGTAAACAATTTTTATTTAGATTCATGATGGAAAATATTTGTTCGCATATGCAGGTTGATCCAAAAATAACCAACATTTTTCGAGCAAAATCTTTAAGTTCGTTGAATTTGTCCGAATTAAGAGTATTGTAAAATTTACAGATTTCCTCACGATGGTGCAATTCCCTTAAAACGGTATCACACTGCAGATCTATAATCTGAATCTGTAGTCCACTTGGTGCACTATCAATTTCTATTGAAAATGGGTCGCACACTATTGCCAATCTTGTCTCAATTTTTCGGAAGTTGCCAAATCTTCGTGAAAAGTCGTCATTCAAAGCATTGATAATTTCACAATATTTTTCAAATTTATTTTCTGGAATCTTCAGCAACTTCATGGTTGGAAAGTGGTCTACTTTTTTAATCAATAAATGTGGAGGAACAACTGGAGTTTTAATTGAAATCCATTCAAACGTTTTACCATATCATGGGCGTATAAATTTTTCCCTTGTAACATGGTGTTGAAAGTATTTAAGTGTGTCACGATGTACAGGGTAAATGCAAAATCACAAATCCAGTTATTATCAGTTAATTCTGGAAAATCCATAATATTTTTCTGTTTTAAAAATAGAATGATGTCATCTTTAAGATTCCTTACTCGTCGAAGAACTTTTCCTAAGCTATGCCATCGAATTTGGCTATGCCATTCCTAAGCTATGCCATCGAATATGATAAGGAATATCTGTGTACTCTGATTCAATATCTGGAAGAAAATTAACGAATTGTCTGTGTTTCAGGCCCCTCGATCGTATTAAATTTACTAGTTTAATAATACAAGATGTGACATGTTCAACTTTTAACACATTTTTACATAATACTTGTTGATGTGTAATACAGTGAATTGTAATTAAATTATAATCAGGATAATTTTCACAAATTTTATCCTGAATTTTCTTTAATGCTCCAACATTTTTACCTGTCAAACTTGGTGCTCCGTCAGTTGTTACGCTTGTCATTTTGTTCCATTGTAAATTAAATCTTGTTAAACATTTTTCAACTTTTTCAAATACTGTAATATCAGCCGTTGTTTGGTCTTTAAGAGATTCCATTGAAAGAAGCTCTTCAATAATTTCAAAATTAGTGGTACATCCACGTATGAAAATTAATAACTGCGCAGTATTCTTTTGGTCATTACTTTCATTGAGAGCTATCGAGTACCATGTTATGGATTCTAATACTGGTAATAATTGCTCATTCAAATTTGTATCGATACATTCAATTCTTATTACTACGTTCGCCGAGATAAACTTATATTCTCAAATTTGTGTTTAATATCGGGACATATAATTCCACAAGCTTCAGTCATACATTCTTTAATATAGTCTCCATCAGAAAAAAGCTTGTTGTAATTATAAGAAATAACAAAACTTGCCTCTACAGTAGCTTCTTGGCCCTTAGTTAGCCATGTAAACACATTTTGTTGTCTAGATAAATTTTTAATCAATCCATCAGCAGTTTTCTTTCTCGCTTCCGTAGTTGAATTGGCACCATATTCGGAATGTTTAGTAGTGAAATGTCTTTTAATATTGTACTCTTTCAACACTGAGACACTCTCCTGGCAGATGGGACAAATAGTCTCGTTATTTATGTTAGCAAAAAATATTTTGTGTTCAACTCTTCATTGAAGACACGATGCTCTTGTTGAATTTTTTGTTTTTTATTCATTTTTAAAAGGACGTAAATATTATTTTTATTGCTACTGGCATCAAGATGATAACCGAAGATAACGCAAGAAAACTAACTGCAGGATAACCGTCAGAGAAAACAGATTGGAACTGCGGCCGGTTAGCAGTCCTATCCTATTACTCCGCCACCGCAGCAAAGCCGTTGTTGTCATCATCACCGGTTAATTTCACACGGTTAGTTTATAATCATAAATTGTAACGTTATAAAAGTGCCCATTGACTCGCTCCAGTTCGCGCACAATTTCAAATTATATCTCAATTTGAACAATACAGAGATGAAAAAACAATTTAAAAGTCGACAAATTCTACTATATATTACATAATCAAATGTATTTTTCAAAAAGGCGTCACAAAAGGCATAAAATAAGTAAACTTTTTTTTTCAAAAATACAATTAAAGCTCGCGGGCTGCACAAAAATGTGTGGCGGGCCACATGCGGCCAGCGGGCCATAGTTTGCCCGGGCCTGATCTATATCAACTGGATGCACTTCTTTTGATTTTATGTTTTTTCTTAATTAGCAGCATAACACTTCCTCCCTTCCTAACCTGTCTATCCTTTCTGTACACATTGTACTCCTCAAATTCCAGTTCTGCATACAATTTTCTCTTTATTCAAATGCTTGAATAAAGAACATAAGAAGATAAAAACTTCAAGTTGAATGTTTATTTTTTTTAATGCTAATAATAATAGCACAGCACAGTTTGTTATAAAGTGTTATTTAATAATTCACTATTTTTGGATGCCAGTTGAAACTTGTGTGTGGCTCTAGTTGTCTTGGAAAGTGTCATTTTTTATTGCTGTGGAAAAAAGAAATATCCTGAAATTTAAATGTTGTTCTAATAACATTGGTTTTGTATGAATTATGGTAAATAGCAACCAGAAAATACATTTACATTGTTGAATGACATCCTTCTGTCCAGCAGATCACCTTATTTTATATCAGTAGACTTTTTCTTTTGGTGGTTTGTGAGAAATGCAACCTGTGACAGTGAATCTTCGTGGACATTGTAACTGGGATGGTGGGAGGGGAGTCTCTCTCTCTCTCTCTCTCTCTCTCTCTCTCTCTCTCTCTCTCTCTCTCTCTCTCTCTCTCTCTCTCTCTCCAGTCATAAGCATCATAAGTTTAAAGTGAACAAAAAGTGATAGTGAAATAGTGATTACAAAATAAAAATAAAATGATAATCAGTTTCTTTGGAAGTAGTAGTAGTAGTGGCATGTGATGCAAGAATGCATGGCTTATGCAGCATCAGCCAAAAAAAAAAAAAAAAAAAATCACACCATTCCCTCCAAATGCCTGTCCAGTTCCTCCTTAAATTTATTCAACCTATCAACTTCCACAACAGATGGAAGTTTGTTCCAGCAATTAACCACCCGCTGGCTAAAGGCAAATTTCCGCACATCTATTCTACATCTGTCTTTCCTTAATTTGAATTTATGCTCCCTTAAGTTCGTAATCTGAAGTGAAAGGATCCCATCAGAATTCAGCGTGCTCAACCCATTCAAGGCCTTATACACCTCAATCAGATTACCGCGCAGGTGCCTAGTCTCCAGCCACTGCAATTTGCAGAACTTAAGCCTCTCTTGGTAAAAGGATCCCTTCATTCCCCTCACCAATCTTGTTGCCCTTCTCTGTACACACTCAAGTAAATCTACAGCCTTCCTAAAATGAGGTCTCCCGACCAGTACGCAGTACTCAAGACATGGCCTGACCATTGCCTTATACAGAGGGATAATCACTTCCTTTTCCCTGCTAGCAAAATTCCTATATATCATTGACAAAACCCCATGACCTGCCCTGGCCGCCTGTTTGCATTGCTCAGAAAACTTCATATCTGCCTGCACAATTACTCCCAGGTCTTTTTCATTTTCTACCACCTTAAGTGTAGTACCACACAGTTGGTATGTTTCTCTGGGGTTACTTCTACCCATATGCAGTACTTTGCATTTGTCAAGGTTAAACTTCAGTTGTCACTTCTTAGCCCATCTGCCCAAATTATCTAGATCCTATTGCAGTAGCCTACTGCCATTTTTCCATGAATCTTCATGGAAAAACTGTGTGTACCATTTGTACAAATGTCAAAAAAATAATAATAAAAATCAAGAACAGTTTTAAAAGCATTATACTAGTTAGTGCTATAAGGGCATAACCAAAAGGTCATAGTGTCTCGAAGAGATTAAAAAATTGTGTTGAGCATCAAAACCAAAGCAGTATGCCTGTAAGGCAGTTTTAAATGATAAAAACTAGAAGTTTATATGAAGGGATAAGTTGTTCAGTGTTAGTGTAAGTTTGATAATGTTGAAAGTGTAATGCTGATTTTTGATTCTCCCAAAATTTCAGGAGAAAATAATTGAAGCTTTTCCCAGTAAACAATTTTTTGAGCAAATGTCCATTAAAACCTATACATCTCACATGATGATAAAATTGCTTCTGGATTTAAAGTAGACAAACTGTGCTGTACCCTTTTACTGAGAAGCAGGATAGAAGGTGATTTAAATGAAAACCTTTAATAATTTTCATTCTGAAACCCATTAGAGCCTTATGGGGATACTATAAAGAGCATCTTCCAATAATTTGGCAATTGAATAGAAAAGCTTGGGACAGGTACCATTTTCTTGCAATATTCAAGCAGGATCTCCATTAAGAAAGAAAATCTTGATTTTAAAATTCTGTTAGTCCTTGACAATGCTCCATTCCATCCACTCAATGTTGTAAATTTTTCAAAAATATCAAAAATTTGATATTCTTACTTCCCAGTATACAACCTATGGACCAAGGATTTACAACAGCTTTTTAAAGCCCATTATATATACAGAACATTTTCAAAACAGTTAAAGAAACAGCCAGACAAAAACCCCTCAGTAAAGGAATTGTTGTGTAATTCCTTTACACCCTTTAATGAGGAAAGGAATTGCGGTGTAACCTTAACATAAAAAAAAGTGATTGACAATAATGTCAATCACTTTTTGTGACAATGTCTGAACGGTAAATGACAAACAATATACTTGGGTTGCATGCATGACTATGGAGGATACCCTGTGGATCAAGCTTCCATTTTCTTCTTCTTAGGATTAATTCCGTTATTACAACAGTTCTCCTCAACCTAACATTGAAAAGTTATTCCTTTATTCTTTTTTTTCCATTTTCTTCTATCTTCTTAATCTCTGTCCACCAGTCCTCTTCTCTTCATGGCTGCTCTCACACCCTCTATCTACATCCTTCTTGGTAGGCGCCTCCGTAGCCAGGTGGGAAGGAGCAGCAGTGTTTGCCGACCGGGCTAACTAGGTGGGTAAAGTGCCTGCCTAGCAACCCAAAGGTCGCGGGTTTGAATCCCACCTCGGGCTTGGATCAAAGTACTGCAAAAACTTTGGGAGGTGCACTATGGCCACGGAAGCCGATGCACCAACAACTACCAGAGAGAGAGAGAGAGAGCAGCAGTGCATGGCACACGCTTCTTGATTAGACCGGGGGTTCGAGCCCGTCACCACCAAATACGAAGGATGCGAAAAGGTCAGGGAATGACCACCGCATATCCCAGAGCAATATGGCCTTTGTTGCTAATGCAATGCTCCTAAAAAATAACAAACAAACCTTCTTGGTCTTCCTCTCTTCCTTCTCCATGGCATCCATTCCATGACTCCTCTGGGCAATCTGTTGTCCTCTATTCTCTTCACATGGCCAAACCACTCCAATCTTTTCTCCTCTATTTTATTAATGATGGTTTTTTGGACATTCATTGTATTTCTTATCATGTCATTTATAACTTTTTCATCCATAAACTTTCTTGCCACTCTTTGCCAAAAATCCATCTCAACGGCCAGTAGTTCATTTTTTTGTCTTTCAGTTAAGGTCCATGTCTCACGTCCATATAATAAAACACTTTGTTTTGCATTATATTGCATTATATATTTGATGTTTAGGTTTGTTAATAATATTTTTATTCCATAGCACAGAATTAAACATTCCTATGACCTTTCTACCTTCACCCAGTCTTCTGTCAATTTCCTGCACAGACTTCCCTACTTCGATTCATGTTTTCTGTCGTATTAAAATTAGCTGTCAGACCCCATGTTGTATATTCTTCTAGTAACTTTCTGCCCATGTAGTTTACATCATCATCGTCCTGTACTACCACAACTTGGTCATCTGCAAACAATAGATTGTTAAGGTACTTATTCTGACCAAGGGGAACACCCATTGAACTGCACTTCTGTGACCATGGTCTTAGAACAACTTCCAGGTACAGCTTAAACAAAGTAGATGACAAACAGCATTCTTGAAGTAGTCCTTTGGAAGTCTTAAATTTTCTTGATATTTTTGAATCAATTTTTATACAACATGCATTGTTCTTGTAGATTCTTCTAATTATTTCAATTATTGGCTGGCTTATTGACATTTTTTTCATAGCCTTTCACAGAAGATTTCTTGGCACATTATCATACACTTTCTCTAAGTCTATGACCAGCATACCTACATCGTGGTGTGTAGCCTGACATTTTTCCAGAATTTTCTTAACAGTGAATAAATGGTCTACACATGAGCATCCAGTCGAAAAGTCATGCTGTTCCTCAGAAATAACAATCTGTTGTTCCAGTTTTGATTTTAACACTTTTCCCAATAGTTTTGCAATAGAGCTCATTACACAAATTCCTCTATAGTTGGAGCATCTTCTATCATCTTTCTTGAAAATTGATGTTATGTGTCCGATTGTCATCTCATCAGGTATTTCTTTGCCATCTCATAGTTTGTTGAACAATCAAGTTAGTAGAAAAGTTATAAATCTACTAACTTGATTGTTCAACAAACTATTGGAAAAGCACCTGGTGCTTTTCCATTTTTTGATATTTTTATTTCCACTTCCTTAATTTGGATGTTCAATCCTTTCTCCATGACAACTGTCTCTGTTTCAGTTTTTCTAAATTCCTCTCTTCCTTCATTCAATAGCTGTTCATAATAATTGACCCATTCCTCCAGATCTATCATTTCCAGTCTAGCATTTTGCTCATGAGGTTTCCTTAAACTCTTCAATACTCTCCACTCCAGAGATGTGTCAGAATCCATTCTTCCATCAGAAATTACTTTACCAAGAGTGCACCAATTCATACTGCATCATTAGTTGAGGCAATTTCTGACATACACATGATAAAATAAAATTACGGCTTTCTCAAGCCGTAATTTTATTTTACCAATATGAATCCGGAGCGCATAGGCCTTTTTAACTGTATACATGGTGATTATAAAATAATTGTTTGAGTTTGTGCCACAAGGTGCAGTGTGACTGTGATTAAGGCAAATAAATGAACTTAAATATTATCTGATAACAAAAGGACTGTCAGAAAACTTTATGCATAACAAACATCAATACCATGTTTTTTCGATATGGCTATCACCATTGTCTACAATACAATGTGAATGACTGATCACCAGAAAGTGCTGGTGAAAGCATTTTGCCTGATCTCACCTTTAAATTAAAGTTGTAATAAACATCCCCATAATCAGAAATCCACTGATGTTGAGTCAGACAAATGTGGAGACCATGTGCACAGAAAGTTATGAGAAATTAACTCTGTAGAAAACTGTTAGTTACAATTCTTCTTGATTTGTAGACCTGTATATAGTGGGTACAGCCTAGTAGATATCATTTTTGGAACTGCAGTGTCATGATGGCATATATTTTTGGTCTGTGCCTTATATTTTCTAAAAAAAGAAAGAAAGAAAAGTAAATAACCAGAGCTAAAACGAACAGTTATTGCATATCAAACTTTCTTTCATGTCATAATTAGTTTTGATGTCTGAAATGTGAGTTTGATTCCAAACTGATGGCCCAGTTTTGTGTTTACAGAACTGGAAAGGGAAGTTTACTTTACTGTACACCAGATATATTAAACTATTCCTCATCCTCTTCCAACTTAGCAAGAAACTGTAGAGGAGTCAGGGTATGTTGTATACCCCGGTCATCTGTGTGAATATCTTGAACATGGGAGATCTTACACAGAAATATGCAAAATGTTTTACAAAAAGCCTTCTATACCACAGATGCAACCTGTGGCTTCAGATTTCTTTATCAATTTGGTGACAGCATTACTGGAATATGTGCCACAACAGAGACTATGATAACATCACAGCTTTTGCATCGAATCCATACATGTATTAATGTCTCAGACTCACCATTGATACACCTATCAGTATCATCATGGAAGAATGATTGCTTTGCCTTTTATAAACATGCAAAGTAGCAGAGACCCAAACTATACAATTATGCATATATTCCTATTGGTATAGACCAAAATATTAACCCTTTCCATCAGATAGTTCAAACAATATACGGTCTCACACCTAGAAAGTTATTTATTATTGTGTGTGTGTGAATTATAACAGCAAAATTATAGGGTTTGTTTTATATACCAAAACAAATAAATAAATTTTAAAAAATCAAAAACACATGCCCTATTCTGAATATTTATGGAGCTATGATTGTATTGTCAAGAAATGGGTATAAAGATTTTAACTATAGAAGAATAAATGAGAAGAATGTCCTAGGAAAATACTTTTTTCATATTTGGTATGTGTTCTATTTATTTATAATTTTTTACCGTTCAAATTCCATTGCCATTCTTTTTTAAATCGAACAGCCATTGAATTAATGTATTAATGTTCAGGATCAGACACATCTTTATATAAACTTCTTTACTTGTTTTAATAATAGAACTACCCCTATCATGTTGTCACCATAATTTAGCAACGTCACATGTATGTGCGTGTGTGTTTATATATATATATATATCTTTATTATTATTTATTGATTTTTTTATTTTCATCATATAGATTTAATTGCCAAGGAAGATAAACAGAATACCAAACTGGACATCATGGCTCAGCAATTGAAATTTATTGCTTGCTTAAAGGTAACATATTTGAAAATGATTAATTTTTTAAACTGTTCATCATTCTGTTTCTCTAAATTAGTTTTATGGCTGCTCCATGTATATTAATTTTTAACACAATTTAAGTTTAATGAAAAATAAATAAATTTGGAAATTTTATTGTGGTATTTATCTCTGTTAGTTGGCTTTAATCTTAGTTAATTGGGTGAATGTTTGATAATCACTCAGGAGTTACCGATTTGTATTTCAAGCATTAGCATTAGCAAGGGCACATAATGCAAGAAAGAAAACTTATATAGCATCAGCCAAAAAAAAAAAAAAAAAAAAACACACACACACACACTTAACTTTCCTATTTCACCCATCCACTCAATCCAAATGTTTGTCTATTTCTGCCTTGAATCTGTTTACGCTATCAACTTCTATAATGACAGATGGAATTTTGTTCCAGCAGTCAACCATTAGTTGGCTAAAGGCATACTTTGGCACATCTATCCTACGACGGTCATTCCTCAATTTGAATGTATGCCCTCTCAGGCGATTATTCTGAGCAAGAGGAAGAATCCCATTACCATGGAGCATGCTCAAACCATTCAAGGCTTTATACGCCTCAATCAAATCATGTTGCAGGTGCCTAGTCTCCAGACACTGTAATTTGCAACACTTAAACCTTTCTTCGTAGAAGAACCCTTTGTTCCATTCACTAATCGTGTTGCCCTTCTCTGTACTCGTTCCAACATCCTTCTTAAAATGAGGATTCCAGACCTGTATACAGTACTCAAGGTGTGGCCTGTCCGTTGCCTTATACAAGGGGATAATCACATCCTTATCCCTGCTAGAAAAATTCCTGTATATCATTGACACGACACCATGAGTTACTCTTGCAGACTGTCTGCACTGCTCAGATAACTTCAAATCTTCCTGCACAATTATCTCCAGGTCCTTTTCACTCTCTACCACTGTCATTGTAGTAACCCACAGTTAATACTGCATATGGGCTTACTGCTTCCCATATGCAGTACTTTACATTTGTCAATGTTAAACTTCAGTTGCCACCTTTCAGCCTATCTACTCAAATTTTCTAGATCCTGTTGCAGCAGCGTACTGTCATTAGTGTCATTAATAACCCTGCCGACCTTCATATCATCTTTCTCAGTGCTTATGTCACACCAAACAGACTCAACATTACATTGTCCACCAACATCAATTGGATGCAGTTTCTTAGATTTTGTGTTTCTTAACTAACACATTAACCTCTCCTCCCTTCCTATCCTGTCTATCCTTTCTGTACACATTGTCCTCCCCAAATTCCAATCCTTCATTGCTTATGTCGAGTCTGCTCGACATAAGTTGAGTCTGCTGACGAGGCTACTAGGAGACGGTCATGTTCAAAGCCGCTAAGTGGATTTTTCTTATTTATTGATTTGAAATTATTGTTTTTCTAAAACTTTTGATTTAAATTTAGTAGTACAATATTATATTGTGATTTTCTGATTAATTTGGTGTATTTATTCTTTACTCGGCCTTGTAATTGCATAAAAGTATCGGTAAGGGTATCCACGTGTTTGCAACTCCGCTGAACGAGAAGTTCTTTAGCCATATTTAGCTGCTTGATTGAATATTTTTTACATTGAATTATTTCTGTAAGTAGCTTATAGACCTAGTAAGGATTGTTAGTTTATTCTGAATTGAGACAGCGGGATTTGAAAGTTAATTAATACTTAAGTGTCCGTAGATTTACCGTTCGTAACTTTCCCGCCTTTGTGATACGATAGTTATACACCGTACTAGATAGCGTTAGTTAAATTGTACATTTAAATAAATACATATAACGACTTAGATTACAAACGAAATATAATTAATTATATTTAACATAATTAATAACATAACATAATTAATTATAAATAATTAATAAATTAATAGAATCATGACTCAGACCAGAGCAGCAAAGCAAAAGGCTCAAGCTAATGGAAGTGCTGTGGCTCAGAGCAGAACTGAGGGGGGCAGTTGTCCTCTGACTCACAGCCTTATAAAATGCACTGTTTGCTTGATGTTTGCAGAGCAATCGGGTACGGGACATGATACTGCCATGGGGGATGTCTTTGTGTGTGCGCGCACGATGCAAGGAGTGTATCGATATCAGGCAACAGCTCAGCGTTCTTGTGGGCCTATATGAGAGCTTGAAGGACAGGGTGGATGTCCTCGAAGAAACTAAATTGAGAGGCCCATCAAGCTCTCAGCTGCCCACATCAACGCCAGAGCTTGCACTTGGGCATCACGTGACACAGAGGCAAACCCCCAAGGCAGAATGCGCTAGTCCCGAAGGAACTAGTAGTTGTTGGTGACACTATTGTCAGGGAAACGGGGAACATGCTTTGTAAAAAGGATAGGTGGAACAGGACCAGGGTATGTCTGCCAGGGGCAAAGGTTGATGACGTTGTGAGCGAATATCATCTTTTAAGGGCACAAAAGGTGATATAGTTGTACACGTTGGCACTAATGATATTAAGAATAGGAGACCAGCAGAATTACTTAACAAGTACAGGTCACTGTTGAACAAAAGCCGAGAATTAGGGTTGAAATTGAAAGTGTCTGCAATTCTGCCCAGACACGATAGGAGGGAGTATATAATGAGAGCCTTGTCGATCAATTCGGCCCTGGAAAGATTGTGCAAGGCTCAGTCTTTCCAGGGGTAGAATTTTTTTCAGCCTGGACTGTACTTGTTAACAGGAGAGATTGCTTCTACAGGGATGGGATACACTTAAATAGAAAGGGTGCAAGAATATTTGCTGATGCTATCGAGGCAGTGTTAGGTGGGTCGGAAAACTGCTAGCTTGGGGGGAGACAAAGACCAATAGATTGACAGTAGCCACTGGCAGAGGTGAAAGAGATTCTTGCACTGCTTCTATTAGAATGAGCAGAAGCCTGAAAAACAAGATTCATGATATTTCAGAGACTGCTGGGAGCCATTGCGGTACAAGTAAACACATGGGTTGTGTTAGGGTAGCTAAGAATAGAAACAGGTGCAGGTATACTTGCGTGTACACCAATGCTAGGAGTTTAGTAAATAAATTTGATGAATTTGAGGTATTGCTCAAAACATCAAAGGCAGATATTGTTGGGATATCAGAGACATGGTGTCACACAGATATAAGGGATGAAGAACTGGAATTTGGGGAGTACAACGTCGACAGAAAGGATAGACAGGATAGGAAGGGGGGAGGGGTTATGCTATTAATTAAGAAACACATAAAAACCAAGGAAGTGAAGCCAGTTGACATCGCTAGACAGTGCAATGTTGAGTCAGTTTGGTGTGACATAAGCATTGGGAGATCAAAATTGACAGTAGGAGTGTGCGCTATAGGCCTAATGACTCTGATGAGTATAATAAGAAACTGTACAGGGAAATAGAGTGGGCCAGTAAATCAGAGATATACCCCTGGGTATATTTCTTATACCCAGGGGCTCACATCTGGTGAGTATGGGCTTGGCACACCCAGGGTCCTGAGCTGGATATCATCATTCTTCTCTTTCCTTGGTGATTCCCTTCTTACTCTTGTTTGCTCTCTCTCTCTCTCTCTCAGGGTAACTTAGAAATTTTTTTTTTTTTTTTTTTTTTTTTTTTTGGCTGGTGCAGCAAAAGCTTCAGGCTTCCTTGCACCATATGGCTAATAATAATAATAATAATAATACATCAGCATGTTCGGGAGGCAACTAGAGGGAGTAATACTCTTGATTTGATTATCAGCAGTGATTCTTCATGCATTAAGAATCTGCAGATAAATGAACCACTAGGTGGCAGTGATCACAGTGTGCTGAAGTGGGATTTACTCAAAGAGGTAACTACCATTAGGGGAAAAGGGAAGGGTTATTGCTTCCGTAAAGGCGACTACGATGGACTGAGACAGTATTTAAATTCTATACAGTGGGACCAACTGATGATGTTACCAACAGCAAATTCAAAATGAGAAGCATTCAAAGAACTTATCTTGGAAGCTACTAGGCTTTACATACCAACTAAGAAATATTGTTCAAGGTTTAGGCCAAAATGGATGTCAGATGAACTAATGAGGCATATGGCAGAGAAGAAAAATGCATGGGATACTTACAAATTAACACATGACACAGAAGCCTATGATAGATACAAGTTGATATGCAACCAAGTTACAAAGGAGGTGAAGGCAGATTACGAGAAATCCATGGCAAGGGATGCAAAGAAAAACAGCTAAGAGTTCTTTACTTATGTAAACTCTAGAAGGAAGGGGATGAATCAGATTGGTCCACTTGATATTGATGGGTCAACTGTTGATGATCCTGCTCAGGTAGCTAACAAACTAAATGAATATTTTGCATCGACATTCACACATGAGGAGTTATTCAGCGAGGGGAATGCCAGAGGTGTATTCGACTCTAGCAGTAAGCTACAGAATCTTGAAATAACTGGGAGTAAAGTGGAGGAGAAACTGTTGAAGATACACAAGAAAGGCACCCGGGGTGGATGGAATCTATCCATTTATATTAAAGGAGTCAGCAAAGGAAGTAAGCAAACCCTTAGCCATAATTATGAAAGCTTCCTTGGACTCAGGGGAGGTACCCATAGACTGGAGATGTGCAAATGTGACCCCAATTCACAAAGGAGGATCAAAGGCTGACAAAAGTAATTATAGACCTGTGAGTTTAACTTCTGTTCCAGGAACATTAATGAAGGCACTGGTTAAAGAAGCACTGCAGGATCATTTAGACAAGACTTCAGTTATAGCTCGGATACAGCATGGTTTTGTTAAGGGGAAGTCTTGCCTGACCAATTTGATTGGGTACTATGATGCAGTCACAAAAGAACTGGATGCAGGGAATAGCTTTGATATTATATACTTGGATCTTAGAAAGGCTTTTGATACTGTTGCACATGGAAGACTGCTACACAAATTGGAGCAGTGTGACATTGGAGGCAAGTTGCTGCTATGGATAAAGGGGTGGTTGAGGGGGAGAAGACAGAGTGGTAATCAATGGACACTGCTCATCATGGACTAATGTTAATAATGGAGTCCCTCAGGGCTCAGTGTTGGGTCCATTATTGTTTTCTGTATTTATAAATGATATTGATGATGGTATATCAAGCTTAATGTCCAAGTTTGCAGACGATACAAAGGTTGGCAGGGTTGTCAAGGACACTACTGACACTATGCTGCTGCAACAGGATCTGGAAAGGTTGAGCACATGGGCTGAGAGGTGGCAAATGAAGTTTAACATTGACAAATGTAAAGTACTACACATGGGAAACAGCAACCCCAGAGCAACGTATCAACTCTGTGGTACTACACTGACAGTGGTAGAGAATGAAAGTCACTTGGGGGTGGTTGTGCAGGCAGATATGAAGTTCTCTGAGCAGTGCAGACGGGCTGCAAGAGTAGCTCATGGAGTATTGTCAATGATATACAGGAATTTTTCCAGCAGGGATAAGGAGATGATTATTCCCTTGTATAAGGCAATGGTCAGGCCACACCTAGAGTACTGTATACAGGTCTGGAGGCCTCATTTCAAGAAAGATATAGAGCTGCTGGAACGAGTACAGAGAAGGGCAACAAGATTAGTGAATGGAACAAAGGGGTGCTCTTACGGAGAAAGGCTTAAGTTTTGCAAATTACAGTGTCTGGAGACTAGGCACCAGCGAGGTGATCTGATAGAGGTGTATAAAGCCTTGAATGGTTTGAGCATGCTCAATGCTGATGGGATTCTTCCTGTAGCTCAGAAAAATCATCTGAGAGGGCATAAATTCAAATTGAGGAAAGACAGATGTAGGATAGATGTGCGGAAATTTACCTTTAGCCAGCGGGTGGAGCAGACTTCCATCCCTTGTCGTGGAAGTTGATAGCCTAAATAAGTTTAAGGCTCAGCTGGACAGGTATTTTGAACGAACAGAGGGGTGAAGTGGAAGTGGGTTTTTTTTTTTTTTTTGGCTGATGCTGCATAAGCTTGCTTTCTTGCATCAAATGCCAATGCTAATGTCTGTGTAACACAATGTTTCTGATATCCCAACAGTATCTGCCTTTGATGTCTTGACTAGCACTTCAAGCTCATCAATTTTATTAACTATAATCCTAGCATTGGTGTACAATGCTAGGAGTATAGTTAAAACAGGTGCAAGTATATATATGCACCTGTTTCTACTCTTATTTACCCTGACTATGACTCCCAGCAGGCTTGGAAAACCCCATTGCCTTGCTTTCCACGCTGCTGCTCAATTGCATTTCAATAGAAGCAGTGCAAGAATCACTTTCACCTCTGCCAGCGGCAACTGTTAATCTATAAGTCCGTGTAACCCCCCCAAGCTAGCAGTTTTCCGACCCACCTAATTCTGCCTCGGTAGCATCAGCAAATATTCTTGCAACCTTTCTATTTAAGTGTATCCCATCCCTGTAGAAGCAGTCTCTCTTGTTAACAAGCACAGACCAGGCAGAGAAAAATTCTACCCCTTGAGCATTGCACAATCCTTCCAGGGCCTAATTGATCGACAAGGTTCTCATCATATACTTCCTCCTATTGTGTCTGGGCAGAATTTCAGACACTTTCAAATTCAACCCTAACTCATGACTTTTTTTCAACATCGACCGGTACTTGTAGGTGGTAGATGACTTTCATCAACTGGTGAAATACCACTTTGCTTATTGGAGTCTTGAAGTGGTGAAACCCATGTTTAGTCTCTAGAGCAAAGTTTCCAGCATACACCCCCCCTTCCCCCATACTTCTCCTTCAACCCATGCATGGTACTAAGTACTATCGGTTTTGATACCTTTTGTGTTTGGGGGTTTCATAAAAAAAAAAAAAAACTTGTTAAGTAATTCCGCCGGTCTCCTACTGTTAATATCATTAGTGCCAATGTGTACAGCAGTATCACCATTTGTGCCCTTAAAAGATGATATCTGCTTCACAACGTCATGAACCTTTGCCCCAGGCAGACATACTCTGGTCCTGTTCTACCTATCCTTTTTGCACAATATGTTTCCCATTTCCCTGACAATAGAGTCACCGAAAACAACTAGTTCCTTTGGGACCAGTGCATTCTGCCTTGGGGGTTGCCGCTGTGTTGCATGACGTTCAAGTGCAAGCTCTTGCATTGATGTGGGCAGTTGAGAGCTTAATGGGCCCCTCAATTTAAATCCTTCGAGGGCAACCACCATGTCCTTCAAGCTCTCATATAGGCCCATAACAACGCTGAGTTGGCACCTGATTTCCTCACATTCCTTACATCGCACAAACACAGACATTACCATTGGCAATCATGTCCTGTTCCTGATTGCTCCACAAGCAGTGCATTTCAAAAGGCTATCATTCATAGGACAATCGCCCCACTCAGTTCTCCCCTGAGCCACAGCACTCCCATTCGTTTGAGCATTTTGCTTTGCAACTCCGGTCTGAGTCATGATTGCTATTCAATTTCAAATAAAATTCCAATACAAAATATAACCCTAAAGCAAACCAATAAGGATAACAAACAGGCCTATTTATTGTGCAGACATATATACATAAATAAATAAATACTTTTCATTTTATTCTTTGGTTAATTTATACTCTACTGATTATGTGAACATATGCAGACATGGGAAGAGAAAATAGCAAATAAAAACAGATAAAACAGGAATGCTAAACATAAAAAAAAAATAAAATTGATACAAATAACATGTTCGGACATAAATAAAATTAAAATTAAATTATTATATATAAGGCTTCTGAACATATAAAATTAATCAAGCATTGATTAATTTATGTTCAGATACATTACTTATATTAACTATGTGTAATGGCAGTATTGGAGCTATGAGATGTGTCTCTGTCTATAGAAAAGGATTCCAAAGGTGAATTTGTACAAGAAATGTTTCAGCAAGAAATTATACATCATTAAAGTGCCAGTGAAACTTTTTATGTAACAACAAATAAAGTAATAAAATATAGGTAAAAAATCATATCTTTTTAGTTTGTTTTTATAATGCACTAAAATTTGTGACCACTACTCTCCTAAAAAATAAAACTTTAAATACTACGACTTAGCATTAGCAGAGGCATATGATGCAAGAAAGCGTGCTTATGCAGCATAAGCCAAGGTGGGGGGGGGATGCTTCGATTTCACTCCTCTGTTCGTTCCAAATACCTGTCCAACTCATTTCTTGGTAATAACACCTCCTTTATTCCATCACCAATCTCATTTTCCTTCTCTGTACTCGTATTAGAGACTTACCATATGAGAGGTGAAAGTTGGAAATAAAGTGAAAATTGTTGATCTTTCAGATTTTTACCAATCCTAGGAATTATTGGATTTTGAGGTTTTACGGTAACATATTACATATAGTATTAGCAGTAGAAAATGAAGAAAGAAATCAGCAATTGACCTATTCATTCCCTCCAATAGTTTGTCTAGTTCTTCCTTGAATTTATTTAAGCTATCAACTTCCACAAGAACAGACAAAAGTTTCTTCTGCATATGTGTGTTTTTTCCACACATCTCTTCTGCAACTATCCTTCCTCATTTTTGTACCACCTTCAATCCTCCATTCAAAGCCTTAAACACCTCATTCAGATCACCTTGCAGATGCCTAGTATTCAGATGCTGCAGTTTGCAGAACTGAAGCCTTTCTTGGTAAGAATCCCCTTTTGTTCCCTTCACCAATCTCAATTTCCTTCTCTGTACTTAACGAAACAGGCCTACGCGCTCTGGATTCATTAAGAATTTATAGTTACACACAGAGCGTACAAATAAAGAAGAAATATATGAGCTTTCGGCTATATGGTAGCCTTCATCAGAATTAAAAATACATGAATGGCAGTTGGAATGAAGATGTGCACTGCCAGGTGCGTGAGACGCGAGGTTTAATTGTTTGATGACGTGGCCAGCGCTTGTCCAATGACAGAACTACTGACTCTGTGATCGGGTTGACTTGGCAACCACTGTTCCTGTTCAAGGATTTATCCGAAGATTTTATATTTAACGATTCCAACCAGGTACGTTTTAGGTAATGGTGGGATCTGTCTACCACCACGACATCGCGGTGTGGGTCGATGTCGTGGTGGGTTGTCCAGACATGTTCGGCGATAGCTGAGTGTTCTATATCCGCTAAACGGATCGCTCTTTTGTGCTCCGAGAGACGTTTCTCGAGTCGACGTCCAGTCTCTCCAAAGTAGCAGCTAGTGCAGTCACGGCAAGAGATGCGGTAGACCAAACCGCTCTGCAGAAGGGTGGGGACAGGTGTTTTCACGTTGGAAATGAAAGAACGCAGTTTCTTGCCTGGGAGTTGGATGCACTTTATTCCGTGCGTTCTCAGGATTCTACCGATCTGTTGTGACAGGTTGGGGTAGTATGGGATGAATGCCCTCGTGGATGGCTCGTCACTGTTGGTGTTGTAGCTGGTCGTCACGATGTCACGTGTCTGTAGATCACACCTGTCGAGGACGTCAATGGGGTAGCCACACCTCGTAAGGTCTACTTTGACCCTAGTGACCTCTTTGCGTCTTTCATCAGCGGAGCTGGAGTGTGTCCAGGCGCGAGTAAGCAAGGTTCGGGCAGTGGAGAGGAGGTGGCCTCGCGCGTGTGCTGACCGGAAGTTGGTGAACTGGCCAGCACACATGGGCTTACGATAAACTGTAGTCCTCAGGTATGTGCCTTCACGTCGGACAAGTGTGTCTAAATATGGTAAGGAGTTGTTCGACTCCAGCTCAATCGTGAATTTTATGAAGGGCGATAGTGAGTTGAGGTATGATAGAAGTCGCTGACCTGAGTCTCTAGGGATGACCACGAACACATCGTCAACATAGCGACACCAAAAGGCGATGTGATCTGGTGCGTGTGCAAACGCACGTCCCTCTAACTCCTCCATCACGATGTTTGCTGTGACCGAGCTGACAGGGGAACCCATGGCCGTGCCATGTATCTGCTGGTAGACTGAGTCATTAAATATGATTCTCTGTACTTGTTCCAGCAGCTCCACATGATTCCTAAAATGAGGCCTCCAGACCTGTATACAGTACTCAAGGTGTGGGCCTGACCATCTCCTTATTCCTGATAGCATAATTCCTGTATATCATTGACAAGACCCCATGAGCTGCTCCAGCAGCCTATCTGCACTGCTCTTAAAACTTCATATATGACTGCACAATTACCCTCAGGTATTTTTCATTCTCCATTACCTGAATGTAGTATTACACAGTTGGTATGTTACTTTTGGGTTACTGTTATCCTTATGCAGTACTTTTATTTGCCAGTGTTTAACTTCAGTTGCCACCTCTCAGCCCATCTGCCCAACTTTTCTAGATCCTGTTGCAGTAACGTACTGTATTACTGCCATTAACAACCCTGCCTACCTTTGTATCATTTGCAAACTTCAACATTAAGCCCAATATATCTTCATCAATATCATTGAAAATATAGAAAACAACAATGGTCTCAACACCAAAACCTGGGGGAACTAATAACATTAGTCCATGAAGAGCAGTGTCCATTTATTACCACTCTCTGCCATTTCCCACTCAACCATCCCTTTATCCATTGTAGCAACTTACCCTTAATTCCTGGAAAGGAGCAGCAGTGCTTAGCACACGCTTCTTGATTAGACCGGGGTTCGAGCCCTTCACCACCAAATATGGAGGATGCGGAAAGGTCAGGGAATGACCACCGCATATCCCGGAGCAATATGGCATTAGCATTAGCATTAGTAGAGGCATTTGATGCAAGAAAGCAAGCTTATGCAGCATCAGCCAAAAAAAAAAAAAAAAAAAAAAAACACTTCCACTTCACCTCTCTGTTTGTTCAAAATACCTGTCCAGCTGAGCCTTAAACTTATTTAGGCTATCAACTTCCACGACAAGGGATGGAAGTCTGCTCCACCCGCTGGCTAAAGGTAAATTTCCGCACATCTATCCTACATCTGTCTTTCCTCAATTTGAATTTATGCCCTCTCAGATGATTTTTCTGAGCTACAGGAAGAATCCCATCAGCATTGAGCATGCTCAAACCATTCAAGGCTTTATACACCTCTATCAGATCACCTCGCTGGTGCCTCCAGACACTGTAATTTGCAAAACTTAAGCCTTTCTTCGTAAGAGCACCCCTTTGTTCCATTCACTAATCTTGTTGCCCTTCTCTGTACTGGTTCCAGCAGCTCTACATCCTTCTTGAAATGAGGCCTCCAGACCTGTATACAGTACTCTAGGTGTGGCCTGACCATTGCCTTATACAAGGGAATAATCACCTCCTTATCCCTGCTAGAAAAATTCCTATATATCATTGACAATACACCATGAGCTACTCTTGCAGCCCGTCTGCACTGCTCAGAGAATCATATCTGCCTGCACAACCACCCCCAGGTCCCTTTCATTCTCTACCACTATCAGTGTAGTACCACAGAGTTGATACGTTCCTCTGGGGTTGCTGTTTCCCATGCGTAGTACTTTACATTTGTCAATGTTAAACTTCATTTGCCACCTCTCAGCCCATCTGCTCAACCTTTCCAGATCCTGTTGCAGCAGCATAGTGTCAGTAGTGTCCTTGACAACCCTGCCTACCTTTGTATCGTCTGCAAACTTGGGCATTAAGCTTGATGTACCATCATCAATATCATTTATAAATACAGAAAACAATAATGGACCCAACACTGATCCCTGAGGGACTCCACTAATAGCATTAGTCAACGACGAGCAGTGTCCATTGATTACCACTCTCTGTCTTCTCCCCCTCAGCCACCCCTTTATCCACAGCAGCAATTTACCTCCAATGTCACACTGCTCCAATTTGTGCAGCAATCTTCCATGTGCAACAGTATCAAAAGCCTTTCTAAGATCCAAGTATATGATATCAAAGTTATTCCCAGCATCCAGTTCTGGCGCCTCCGTAGCCAGGTGGGAAGGAGCAGCAGTGCGTAGCACACACTTCTTGATTAGACCGGGGTTCGAGCCCGTCACCACTAAATACGGAGGATTCGGAAAGGTCAGGGAATGACCACCGCATATTCCCGGAGCAATATGGCCTTAGTTGCTAATGCTCCTAAAAACCAAAATAAATAAATAAATACATAGCATCCAGTTCCTTTGTGACTGCATCATAGTATCCAATCAAGTTGGTCAGGCAAGACTTCCCCTTAACAAAACCATACTGTGTCCGAGCTATAACTGAAGTCTTGTCTAAATAATCCTGCAGTGCTTCTTTAACTAGTGCCTCCATTAATTTTCCTGGAACAGAAGTTAAACTCACAGGTCTATAATTACTTGTGTCAGCCTTTGATCCTCCTTTGTGAATTGGGGTCACATTTGCACATCTCCAGTCTGTGGGTACCTCCCCTGAGTCCAAGGACGCTCTCATAATTATGGCTAAGGGTTTGCTTACTTCCTCTGCTGCCTTTAATATAACTGGATAGATCCCATCCACCCCAGGTGCCTTTCTTGTGTTTATCTTCAACAATTTCTCCCCCACTTTACTCTCAGTTATTACAAGATTCCCTAGCTTAATGCTAGAGTTGAATACACTTCTGGCATTCCCCTCGCTAAATAACTCCTCATGTATGAATGTCGATGCAAAATATTCATTTAGTTTGTTAGCTACCTGAGCAGGATCATCAGCAGTTGACTCATCGATATCAAGTGGAGTACTTTCGGGTAAGGGAAGCGCATAGGATGATAGGATTAATTTCCTTTTTATTTATTTTTTATTTCATTTTATTATTTTTATTTATTTATTAATTATTATTATTTATTTAATTTTTGTTTTTATCATTGTTTTGTTCGGATTTTTTTTTTTTTTTTTTTTTTTTTGGCTGGCGCAGCATAAGCCATAGGCTTTCTTGCACCATACGGCCGTTACTAATACTAATCTGATTCATCCCCTTCCTTCTAGAGTTTACATAAGTAAAGAACTCTTTGCTGTTTTTCTTTGCATCCCTTGCCAAAGATTTCTCATAATCTGCCTTCGCCTGCCTAACCTTCTTTGTAACTTGGTTACAGATCAACTTGTATCTATCATAGTCTTCTGTGTCATGTGTTAATTTGCATGTATCCCATGCATGTTTCTTCTCTGCCATATGCCTCATTAGTTCATCTGACATCCATTTAGGCCTAAACCTTGAGCAATATTTCTTAGTTGGTATGTAAAGCCTAGTAGCATTCCAAAATAAGTTCTTTGAATGCTTCCCATTTTGCATTTGCTGTTGGTAACATCATCAGTTGGTTCCACTGTGTAGAATTTAAATACTGTCTCAGTCCATCGTAGTCGCCTTTACGAAAGCAATAACCCTTCCCTTTACCCCTAATGGTAGTTACCTCTTTGAGTAAATCCCACTTCAGCACACTGTGATCACTGCCACCTAGTGGTTCATTTATCTGCAGATTCTTAATGCATGAAGAATCACTGCTGATAATCAAATCAAGAGTATTCCTCCCTCTAGTTGCCTCCCGAACATGCTGATGTAGAAAACAATCATCCATTAAATTCACAAAAGCCTTGCTAGTTTGTGAGTGACCAGCCCCCAAATTCCAGTCAATATCTGGGAAATTAAAATCCCCCATTATAAGACTCTCTGATTTACTGGCCCACTCTATTTACCTGTACAGTTTCTTATTATACTCATCAGAGTCATTAGGCCTATAGTACACTCCTCCTCTCAATTTTTATCTTCCAATGCTTATGTCACACCAAACTGTTAATACACACTATCATTTTCATAAAATTTCTCTCACTTATCTCAACACTCTCTCTCTCTCTCTCTACAGCTTCAAACACTAAATTAATTCAGTCTTAATCACTTCCCATAATTCTCTTAATCATTAATATCAATTCTCTTCACAACAGCAGTCCATAAGTCGCTAACTTAATGCTAACAATTCCAGGTAATCTCTCTTAAGTTAGAAATATAAATTTTCTTTACAACTTCAAACAATAAACCAACTCAATACTAAACATTTCCTTATTTCTTGTGTTTCGTCAACTTTGACCTTACTCTAAAATAATCTTCCACTTTATCTAAGTACCGTTGGATAGAGCACTGAAGCTGTCTCTTCAGCGCTCTATCCAACTCCTCATTTTAAGAAATTTGTAATTTTCCCAGGCAGTCCGTCGCTTTGAAGTCAGCCACTTATGGTTATACTTTAGCAGATTTATTTCACAAGATCTACAAAACTTGCCATCACTGACAGCCAGACGCCATTCATAACTCTAATTCCTGCATTTGTCCCGTATTTACTACCCATCTCGTCTTCAGGTGTCACCAATCAAAGGAATGTCCCGACAAACTCAGTCCTTTGCTGTATTTTCCTTTTGGATCCATAATTATTCACACATACTCGCCAATAGCCACTGCTGCCTGTTTCCATTGTTTTGGTGTTATTTCCCCCTGTGCTGGGAGTTGAAGCGCACCCCTCCTGCTACTAGTCATTTCTTTGTTTACCCCTCTCTCTTGTGACCGTGTCTAAATATTTTTCCTAGTGAGTGACCCATTATCTAAATAATATTCGTGACTTGTAAGGTTTCGCTGCCCCATATTGCTATATCAGAAGCTTTACTTTAAATTAATCTTACTTTTGTATAAAATATTTTACTTGTAAGATTTTACATCTTACAATTTGATGTAATGTCACTTTTGTATGTGCTGGCCAATTTACCAACTTCCGGTCAGCACACGCACGTAGCCATCTTGCCACTGCACGAACCTTGCTAACTTGTGCCTGGACCCACTCTAGATCTGTAGATGAGAGGCACGCCGAAATTGCTAAAGTCAAGGCGGATCTTGCAAAGTGTGGCTATCCCACCACACCTGTGGTGGGATAGCCACACTTTGCCATACCCTTGACAGGTGTGACCTACAGACACATGGCCACGTAGCGACCAACAGAAACATCCAAGATAATGACTCAACCGCGAACGCCTTTATCCCACACTACCCAAATCTATCACAACAGGTTTCTAGGGTCCTAAAATTACATGGGATAAAATGCATACAATTCCCAGGCAGAAAGTTACAATCCCTCATCTCTAAAGTGAAAACACCGGTTCCCACCTTACTACAAAGTGGTCTAGTCTACCACATCTCTTGCCGTGACTGTACTAGCTGCTACATTGGGTAAATTGGGAGACGGCTCGGAAAACGTCTTTCGGAACACAAAAGAGCAATCCGCGTAGCGGATGTAGAACACTCGGCCATTGCCGAACACATTTGGGCAACCCACCATGACATTGACCCACACCGCGATGTCGTGATTGTGGATAGGTCCTGCCACTATCGATGACGTGCCTGGTTGGAGTCGTTGAACATCACATGCTCCAATACCTCGGTCAACAGGATCAGTGGATGTCGTGTCCACCCTATCATCGAAACAACCATTTTGATTAATGATAAACATTGGCAACTTCCACATTCATCACAGCCACAGGCTTCAACATCCAACAATTAATCATGCAGTTCATGTACATGATTGGCAGTACATGCCCTCATATTCCACTCTTAACTGTCAGTGTGACTGAGGAAGATTAACAAAAATAACCAAAAGCTTTTTGTATGTATCTAATCTAATCTATGTATGTGTTTTTCCTATTACTACACTTGTCATAATTTATTCTGTCTCCGTTTCACTCTGTGTCCACAGTAATTCGATATTAATAATGAATCCAGAGCATACAGGCCTCTTTAATCACAGTTCTTTCCTCTTTTGCAGCACAAATAAATGACTTGGTATACAACATTTCTTGCAGTGATTGTGAGTCATCTTACTAAGGATCCACACGATTTCCACTCATTGTCCACGTAAAACAGCACACGTCCTCAGTTCGTGCAGCAGCTCAGAATTGGCCTTCCGTGCCATTAACAAAAAACATACATTTTTATTTAATGAGGCCAAAATACTTAGTGTCCAACTTAATTATATGAGACTGTTAATTGCAGAAACCATTGAAATTAAATTACATGAGAATTCTATTAATGTTCGCCTTCCATATCTAATCTCTGATTTGTGATCTTTTGTGCGCATGCGCAAAGACAAATAATCGCAGTGTTTCACGTGCATGCGTGAGGACAAATAATCTCTCTATTTAAGATTCAAGCTTGCACACTCTGTAATTTCCATTCCTGTGATCAAGACATATGGTCGAAAAGCATCATCTGCTTCAGGAAGGCAAACTGTTTTTCAAAATTTTAGTTAATTTTTGAATTGTGTTCAATTGTTTTTTTACTGTAATCATTTTGCATTAATCTTTTATTCATTTTAATTTCTGGAGAGTATCATACAGAAGTGTTCTATGTATCATATTTAGGTAAATTTCTCTTATTTGTCTACAAAGTTTGATGACAGTGAATGAAATAGTTTCAAAGTTGATGATTCACACTTTTTTTGTGGGCCTTAGACAGAATGTCAAATCTTGTTCCTAGTAGTGATGGACTTTAGGAATAGTGGATGGTTATTGGATGCTGCAGAATGTTAACACTCATTGCACTGATTATTGATAGACATCTGAGGTATCATATTCTGAGCAACTCAGCAGATTTCAAATAGTTTCTTCAAGCTTAAAGTCACACAGTTTTCTGGCTTGTTCAATTTTTTGGGCAGTTACAGGTCTTCCGCATGGTCATAGTGTGCTAAACTTTTTCTTTCCTGTTTCATTCCGTGATGCCATTTCCCAAACTTTTGACAAAATTAAATATTTCTGCAATGTTGCAAATTTGGTATTTTTCCCATTTGAAAATCATGATTAAATGAATACACCTGAAATGCACGCAGTAACAAAACATGTGCTGAATGATTAACAAACCTCTCCAAATGTATAGATGCAGGCTGAAACCCGCAATATGATAAAAGTAAATCACACTGCTATTATTGATTGCAGTTCAGTGGATTATTCTGGGAACTTTTTGGCTATGCTATGTATGCATTTGGAAAAAGGTATTGCATGCTACATTAATAATTCCTGTATAATATATGTAGGTTAATAATCCCATTTCATGTCGATTGAAGCAGGTATAATTTTTTTTTTTTTTTTGAATAACATGAAAAATATATATTAACTATACTGTTGAGTTTTGTGACTTATCCTGAATAGGTACCAGAATATAGAATAAAACTCACTCACTCATTGTTAACAATACCTTATTGCAGGGGTTCTCAAACCTTGCAGTACAGTACTGCAACTTTCTGAAATGATAAATGAATTTGGGTGATTCCCTGCCCAATAAATAAAACTAATGAGTTCATTTGGGTTAGAGTTTAGCAAGAAATAAATGTAGCACTCACTTTTAATAATTAAATTTTAATCTATATATCAGATGAAACAATGATAAAACTTAACAACTTGAGACAAAATTTAAAAAAAAATTGTGACCACTCCATTAAGGTGCTTACTACCGTTGTCACATGGAGAACAAAGCAATGTTATGTTGGTGGTTCTTATTTACTCACAGTGTGAATTTTTTTATGACAACACAAGGCACTAATACTGGATACAGAAGTGACTCTTGCTCACATTCCAGTAATGCAAGGGTTCTGAAACCATGGGTTGCAGCTTTCCCCCCATGCAATGTGAGCAAGAGTCATTCCTTTATTTAGTATTAGAAACCTTGTGTTGTCATAAAACAAAATATCTATATGTGTAAATAGGAAGTTAACCCCTGGCTTGTAGCCATGAAGGGTATTGTGTATGCCATGTGCCTTTTGTATGCAATAAAGAGTTTTTCTTCTTCTTCTTCTTCTTCTTCTTATAACACTGCTTTGTTCTTCAATGGACGTCACAACTCACGGTTTGAGAACCCCTGTCTTAATGTTATGTGAGAAAGTATTAGTACCTTGTGTTGGCATAAAAAAAAATTTATATTGTGAGTAAATAGGAACCACCAACATAATATTGTTTTGTTCTCCACGTGACAATAAGAATTTAAAAAAAAGATGCATCTTGATTTTAATGAAATTTTTTCTTCTTATAATACTGCAGATTATGATGGAAGAGTTGAGTACTTTAGCAACAGGCTTTGAAGTGGATGGAGGTCAGCTGAGATATCAATTGTATATATGGCTTGAAAGGAGTGTTGCTGCTCTAAGAGATCTCTGTAATTATGGGAAAAGTAGTTTTAATATTAATACTGGAACAGGTCAGCATACTTTTTTTGCTCTTATTTCAAATATTCTTTTCAAATAATTTGAATCCCCAATTCATATATGACTAATTATTAAGAAGCTTTCGGACTTAAATTGCCTTCCTTGTCTGGGTAATTGTGTTTTTTTGGAAATTCACAAGTTACATAGAAAAATAAAGGAAACTGCCATTCCATATTTCATTAAGATAAAAATTATTATAGAAAACACATTTTGCTTTTGTTTCTGATTTCCTGATGAATTGTAATTTTTTTGAACATTTTATTGACATACTTTTGAAGATAGTAATGCAGACTTCTAGTAATTTTTTATATTTACTCAGAAATAAACTGCATATATCCAGGTTGCCCATCCTCTCATTTATTCATACAATGAAACAACTGATGATAACTCACTGTACTGAGAATCTTGATTACTTTTGTAATCACAAAAGTAATCAAGATCATAATATATACACAAGATCAAAATATAAGCACTGTGAAAGCAAAAATAAGAGTAGGAGTGTGTTATAGGCCTAATGACTTGAATGATTACAATGAACAGTTGTACAGAGAAATAGAGTGGGCTAGTAAATCAGAATGTCTTATAATGGGGGATTTTAACTTCCCAGATATTGACTGGAACTTGTGGGTTGGTCACTCACACACTAGTAAGATTTTTGTGGATTTATTCGATGATTGTTTTCTGCAGCAGCATGTTCGAAAGGCAACCAGACAGGGTAATACTCTTGATCTGGTTATCAGCAGTGATCATTCGTGTATTAAGAATTTATAGATGAAGGAACCATTAGGTAGCAGTGATCACAGTGTACTGATGTGTAATTTACTTAAAGATATAATTACCATCAGGGGTAAAGGAAATGGTTTTTCCTTCCATAAAGGTGAGTACAGCGGCCTTAGACAGTTTTTAAATTCTGTACAGTGGGATCAACTGACAATGTCACCAACAGTAAATTCAAAGTGGGAAGCATTCAAGAAATTAATCGTGGAAGCTACTAAAATTTTCATACCTATTAAGAAATATCGTTCAAGGTTTAGGCCTAAATGGTTATCAAATGAACTAATGAGACTCGTGACAGAGAAGAAAAATGCATGGGATGCATATAAATTATCAAGCAACTCAGAAGCCTATGGCAGATATAAGCTAGTCTGTAATCAGGTCACAAACGAGGTTAGGGCTGGAGAAGACAGATTACGAGAAATCTTTGGCAAAAGATGCTAAGAAAAACAGCAAGGATTTCTTTATTTATATAAACTCTAAAAGGAAGGGGAAGAATCTGATTGGTTCACTTGATATTGATGTTTTGACTATTGATGATCCTGCTCAGATAGCAAACAAACTGAATGAGTATTTTGCATCTACATTCACACATGAGGAGTTAAGGTTTGAAAATGGCAGAAGGTTATCAAATTGTAGCAGGGTGCTTAATGATTTTGTAATAAGTGAAAGCAAAGTGGAGGAGAAATTGTTGAAGTTAAACATAAGAAAAGCAGCTGGGGGTCGATGGGATCTATCCAGTTATATTAAAGGAGGCGGCAAAGCAACTAAGCAAACCCTTAGCCATAATTATGAGAGTATCCTTGGACTCAGGGGAGGTCCCCATGGACTGGAGATGTGCAAATGTATCCCCAATTCACAAAGGGGGATCGAAGGGTGACAGGAGTAATTACAGACCAGTTAGTTCTGTTCTGGGTAAAATAATGGAGTCACTGGTTAAAGATGCATTGCAGGATCATCTAGACAAGACTGCAGCAATAATTCGGACACAGCATGGGTTTGTTAAGGGAAAGTCTTGTCTGACAAATTTGATAGGATATTATGATGTGGTTACAAAGGAACTGGATGCAAAAAATAATTTTGATATCATATATTTGGATTTCAGGAAAGCTTTTGATACTGTTGCACCTGGAAGACTATTGTACAAATTGGACAGAATGGTATTAAGGGTAAGTTGCTACAGTGGATAAAAGGATGGTTGAGTGGGAGAAGACAGAGGGTGGTAATTAATGGGTGCTGCTCTTCGTGGACTAATGTTATTAGTGGAGTCCCACAGGGTTCGGTGTTGGGTCCTCTGTTGTTTAGTATATTTATCAGTGATATTGATGAAGGTATATCAGGCTTAGTGTCGAAGTTTACAGATGATACAAAGGTTGGCAGGGTTGTTAATGACAGTAATGGCAGTGTGCTACTGCAACACGATCTAGATAATTTCGGCAGATGGGCTAAGAAGTGGCAACTGAAGTTTAACCTTGACAAATGCAAAGTACTGCATATAGGTAGAAGTAACCCCCAGAGAAACGTACCAACTGTGTGGTACTACACTTAAGGTGGTAGAAAATGAAAAAGACCTGGGAGTAATTGTGCAGTCATATATGAAGTTTTCTGATATATGACTCTCATTTATTCATACAATGAAACAACTGATGATAACTCACTGTACTGAGAATCTTGGTTACTTTTGTAATCACAAAAGTAATCAAGATCATAATATATACACAAGATCAAAATATAAGCACTGTGAAAGCAAAAATAAGAGCAGACAGGCCGCCAGGGCAGGTCATGGGGTTTTGTCAATGATATATAGGAATTTTGCTAGCAGGGAAAAAGAGGTGATTGTCCCTCTGTATAAGGCAATGGTTAGGCCACGCCTTGAGTACTGTGTACAGGTCTGTAGGTCTCATTTTAGGAAGGATGTAGATTTGCTTGAGCGGGTATAGCGAAGGGCAACAAGATTAGTGAGGGGAATGAAGGGATCCTCTTACCAAGAGAGGCCTAAGTTCTGCCAATTGCAGTGGTTGCGCATTGATCTGATTGAGGCACCTGCACGGTAATCTGATTGAGGTGTATAAGGCCTTGAATGGGTTGAGCATGCTGAATTCTGATGGGATCCTTCCACTTTGTTCAGATTACGAACCTAAGGGGGTATTAATTCAAATTAAGAAAAGACAAATGTAGAATAGAAGTGCGGAAATTTGCCTTTAGCCAGCAGGTGGTTAATTGCTGGAACAAACTTCCATCTGTCGTTGTGGAAGTTGATAGGTTAAATAAATTTAAGGAGTAACTGGACAGGCATTTGGAGGGAATAGTGTTATTTTATTTTTTCTTTTTTATTTGGCTGATGCTGCATAAGCTCATACACTTGCTTTCTTGCATCACATGCCACTACTACTACTACACTGTACAGTATTGTAAAGGTAAATATTTTAATTTTGTGGCTGTTATAAAATAATATATCAAGTAGAATTTGAGCATTCTCAAATTAATACATATTGCTTGTATCTGTTAGTTCAAACATTTTAAGAAGAAAAGTGTCATTCTTAAATGTCAAATGTTTAGGGAAGGCTACAGCTGCTATTGCAAATGCAGCATCGTGCTATCCTGAAATTTTAAAGCGAATTTTAAAAGAAATAAATTTTTAAGTCTCAAACAAGTTTTCTGTATGGACGAAATCAGTTTATTTTGAAAAAAAAAAATGCCTCATGGAGCATGTCTTGCCCAAGAGGAAAAGACTATGCCAGGATTTAAGAAATCTAGAGTTCACTTAATTCTTGTGGTAGGAGGGAATGCTGCAGGAGATTTTAAACTTAGACCATTGCTAGTTCATCACTCCCAGAACCTAAGGGCATTAAAGGGCTACCCAAGTCATGATTGTCTTCTTTGGAAAGCATTTAAGAAAGCTTTTACAGTTTTTCAAGAATGGTTTGTGGATTATTTTTGTCCATCTATTAGTAAATATCAGACTGAAAATAACCATGTACATAAAGTATTGCTAGTCTTAGATATTGCTCCAGGACATAGAGGAAGTCTAAAATATTTGTCTCAAAGAAAATTTAATGTTGTTTTCATACCACCAAAATCATGTGCACTGTTACAACTTATGGATCATGGTGTCTCTGCAAATTTCAAGCACTGTTATCATAAACAACAGATTTTCCAGAACAATTAGTGAAACAGAGTGTGAAGGGGATGCTGTTTGTAAAACAGTTTTAGAAGCAATTCAACACCCTTAAAGCCACAAGTATCACTAAAGAAATTGTCTAATGTATTCAGCAAAGGGCATAGTGTTATGTGCATTAAACAATAGCTTCTTATTTTTATTTACCACATTTCATTTTCATGGCAGGATGGGTATGAACACTTTCCAACCACTGGACATCCTGTAAGTTTTTTTAAAACAATAATCAAAATGAAACAGCACATCACTGTATAGAAGTAAAACATTTAATTAACTTTACAATCAGATTGAATGATAATAAACTATGTGTTACATACCACTACTTTGGACCTCATCAGTAGAATGAGAAAATTAGAATATATATCCTGTTACATTTTTGCTTTTTTGAAGTTACATAGTATATAAAATTTGCTTATAGATTGAGAAATTTACAACACTCTTAGAACTGTGAAGCTACACTGAATCAACTCAATGAATGATTAGAAATTCTTAACTGGGCATTTCTTGGTTGGCTTGAGTTGTCTTTGGTTGGAAGATCACGTGGTGATAACAGTTCTGGTCATGTTGGGGGGAGGGAATATAGAGGGAATGGGAGCTTGTTTTCTGTATACTAAGTCTACTTTTCAGATTGGAAGGGTTCAGATGCAGCCCAATTGTGGCTAGTTTTACAGTTTCATTATCTATGTGGAGGCTTATTGGTTAATATCAAAAATCTGATGAGGATGATCAGAACTCACATAGAACTTCAAATTGTCTGCATGAGAAACAAAGTTAGAATTGCGTGCTGGGAAAGGTTCTAAAACTGCTGCAAACAGGATAGTTGAAAGCACATGCCCCTACACGATGCCTCTTGTGATGTTGAAAGTTATCTGAAAGTTGTTGAGAGTAACAGACAGATGTGTGGAAAGTAGGATTGACTTCATATCTGAGCTCTTCGCCAGCAGCCTCCAAGTATCGATGGCTGCTGATTTTTTAGGACCTAATTATCAGGGGGACATTCTTGATTGTCCCCCTGATAATTCCTACTTTTATAAAAATGAGGTTGTGGAGCATAAATTAAAGGCAGTGGGTTTATAGTATATGGTGATAAAGAAGTTGTTACTGTTCATGATAAATATATCGGGAAGAGGATGGCCTTATCTTCTTCCAATTCCAGAGAAATATGTTGGAACCTTGTGAGTTGAGATGGGAATGAAAATTATCTAAATACCAGAGCCAGGTGTGTGTGTGTAATAGAGCAAAATCTGCTATGAATGCCTCCACTAGTAAGGGGAACAAGGCATTATCTATCCTAAAGCCCTCCTTTTGGTTGTCTTTCATAGTTCATAGTCAAAAACATAAACCTCTTTTAGTTGTCTGTCATACACAGTTAGTAATAGATGCCACATATTTTCTGATTAGGTGTGATCAGGAAAGATGTGGCTATCTTTCCTATCATGAGACATCATCATTTATTAAGTATTTCTATTGTGTGGGAGTTTAATTTACTAAATGTAATATTGTTTGCACAGTAAAATTCATTATGAATAACTATAATATCCTTCTCGTAACACATGAATTACAATTAAAATTATCTGCTTTTTTTTTTAAACAAGCTGCATAGATTTTCTTATCATGGTTTGTCACTAAATGATAAAACAAGATAAGTTGAAAAAATCTAAATCATTAAAAGATGGAATACTCTGCTTTTGTAATCATTTTCAGTTATTGATTAAAAGTGAAGGTATGCATGGAGAAGGTTTAACCAAGTAGGAAGCACATATTGAGTGCAGCAAGTTACATTCTAATGTAACCTAGATTAGATTTTTGCCTTTTTTTTTTTTAATTTAAAAAAAATAATAAAAAGTATTTTTATCTTAAATATTTTTATGTTAAATAACTAACTTTTTATATAAAGATTGTACAATATATGAATAGAAAATTGCCCTTGTACCTCAAAACATCCATATCACCACCAGTACCATAGTAGTAGTATGGCAAACGATGCAATAAAACAAGCTTATATAGCATCAGCCAAAAAAAAAAAAAAATCATCCGTCCATACCCTCCAAGAATTTGTCTAGTCCGCCCTTGAATTTATTCAGCCCATACACTTCCACAACAAAGATGGAAGCCTGTTCCAACAATCAGCCATCGAGTGGCTGAAGGCCAACTTCCACACTTCTATCCAGCAACCATCCTTCCTCAACCTGAATTTATGCACACTCGTGTGTAGTTTCAGCAAGGGGAAGAATACAATTAACATTCAGCTTACTCAATCTAAACCAAGTCTTTAAAAACCTCAGTCAGATATCCCTGCAGTTGCCTGGTTTCGAGATGCTGCAATTTCCAGAAATGAAGCCTTTCCGGGTAAGAGCACCCTTTTGTTTCCTTCGCCAATCTGGCAGCCCTTCTCTGCACCTGTTTCATCAGATCTACATCCTTCCTAAAGTGAGACCTCCAGACCTGTATACAGTACTCAAGAAGCGGCCTTATACAAAGAGATAATCACTTCCTTATCCCTGCCAGCAAAGTCTCAGTATATCATTGACAAAACCCCATGAGCTGTTCTGGCGGCATGTCTGCACTGCTCAGAGAATTTCATGTCTGACTGCACAATTACCCCCAAGTCTCTTTCATTCTCCACTAGCCTGAGTGTAGTACCACTCAGTTGATAAATTGCTCTGGGGTTACTGCTACCCATGGGCAGTACTTTGCAGTTGTCAATGTTAAACTCCAACTGCCATTTCTCAGCCCATCAACCCAATTTTCCTAGATCTTGTTGAGTAGCTCACCCTGATAACTGTCACTAACCTTGCCAGCCTTTGTATCTTCTGCACACTTAGACATTAATCCTTATAGCTTCATCAGTATCATTTATAAATATTGAAAACAACAACAGGTGCAGCACTGAACCCTGAGGATCGCCACTAATGAGATTAGTCCATGAAGAGTAGTGTCCATTGATAACCACTGTCTTTTTCTTCTCAATCATTCCTTTATCCATAACAGTAACTTTCCCTTAATGCCATATTTCTCCAGTTTGTACAGCAGTCAATGTACAACTGTATTAAAAGCCTTCCTGATATCCAAGTATATGATGTCCAAATTATTTTTTGCATCTAGTTCCTCGGTCACTGCATCATAGTAACCTATCAGGTTAGTTAGATAAGACCACCTCTTGACAAATCCATGTTGTGATTGCAGTAAAATTTATGCCTGTCCAAATGTTGCTGCATTACTTTAACCAGTGATTCCATTATTTTCTCTGGAATGGAGATTAAGCTAACAGGTCTTATTACTCATATAGACTTTTGATCCCCATTTATCAATTGGGGACATAATTGCACTTCTCCAGCCCATAGGGACCCCCCCCCCTATATCTAAGGATGCTCTCATAATTATGGCTAAGGGTTTCCTTATCTCCTTTGCTGCCTCCATTAATATAATTTTATAGATTCCATCTTCCCCAGATGCCTTTTTTTTATGTCCATCGTCAACAATTTCTTCTCCACTTTCATTTCAATTATAACAAAGTTATTTAGCTGCTCATTAGAGTTTGATAAACTTCTGGCATCTCCTTCCTTAAAGAACTCATGTGTGAATATAAATGCAAAATACAAATTGAATTTGTCTGAGCAAGGTCATCAACATTTAACCCATAGACATCAACTGGCCTAATGTGATTCAACCTCTTCCTTCTACTGTGTGACATCAGCATAGAATTTTTTTTTCTTTGCAAAAGAATGCTCATAATCTACCTTAGCTTGCCTAACCTCCTTTGTGACTTGATTACAGACTAAGCTATATATACTATAGGTTTCTGCATCACCTGGTAATTTATATTCATCCCATGCACTTTTTTTCTCTATCATAAGTCTCAATAGTTCATCTGACATCCATTGAGGTCTAAGCCCTGAACAGTATTTCTCTGTTGGTATGAAAGAATGATAGCTTCTTTGATTACTTGCCTGAATACTTCCCATGTGGAATTTGCTGTTGGTAACATCATCAGTTCTCACATTGCACACAATTTAAAAACTGTCTGAGACCTTTGTAGTCACACTTGCAAAAGCCTTTATCTTTACCCATGACAGTAGTTATGTCTTTAATTGAATTCCACATTGGTATACTGTGATCTCTGCCACCCAGTGGGTCTTTTACCTGTAGATACTTAATGCATGAAGAATCACTGCTTATACCCAGTCAAGAGTATTGCTTCCTCATGTTGCCTCTCTAGCATGCTGCTGTAGAAAACAATTATCCAAGAATCCACAAAAGTCTTGCTAGTGTGTGTGTGTGTGGGTAACCAACCCACAAATTCCAGTCACCTGGAAGCTCACTGGACTAGCCAGGTGTGTAAAGTGCCTGCCTGGCAACCCAAAGGTCGTGGGTTCAAATCCCGCCTCGGGCTTGGATCAGTGTAAAATGCAAAAACTTTGGGGTGTACATTATGGCCATAGAAGCCGATGCACCAACAACTATCAAAAAAAAAAAAGAAAAGAAAAGAAAAAGAAAAAAAAAAAGTCGCCTGGAAAGCTAAAATCCGCCATTATGAGACATTCTGATTTGCTTGCCCACTCTGTTTCCACTGTATAGTCGTTTGGTGTACTCATCACAGTCATTAGGCCTATAACGCACTCCTACTCTCAGTTTTGTTTTCCTAGTGTGTATATCACACAAAACTGACTCAACATGTTAATGGTCACCCATATCAACTTGATGTACTACCTCAGATTGTCCTTTCTGCCCTTCTTGTATACATTGTACTCCCCATATTCAAATTCAGCATCACTTATATCTGAGTGACACTGCATCTCCACTATTCCAACAATGTCTGCATTTGATGACTTAATCAGTACTTCAAATTCATCAACATTTATTTACAATGCTCCTAGCCTTAGTGTACATGCAAGTATATATGCATGTATTCTTACTCTTAGTTAGCATAACACAGCCCTTTGTATTAATTTGTTCCATGATGACTCCAGCAGGGACCAAAATTCCAGACACCTTGCTTTTCAGGCTGCTGCATGTACCGATAGTAGCAATACAAGGATCACTTTCACCTCTGCCTGCAGCCTAGTTAAACTATTAGTCTGTGTGTGTCCCCCCCCCCTCCCAAGTTAGCAGTTTTCCAGCCCATCTAGCACTGCCTTGATAGCATCAGCAAATATTTTTGCAGCCCTTCTATTCAATTGTATCCCATCCCTGTAAAAACAGTCTCCCCTGTTAACAAGCACAGCTATTCTGAGAAAAATTCTACCCTATGAGCCCTGCACATTCTTTCTGGGGCCAGATTAAAAGGCCATCAACGTATACTCCCTCCTGTTGTGTCTGGGCAGACAATTTCAAATTCGATCCTAACTTTTGAATTTTTTCCAAGTGTTGCCCTCTAGTTGTTAAGTAAGACCGCCTACTTAATAGTAAGCCCTCAGATAAGCCCTCTTAATATCTTTAGTGCCAACATGTAGAACAATATCACCTTTTGTGCCTTTAAAAGATGATATCTGCTCTACAGCATCGTCTACTTTTGCTTTAGCAGACTTACCCTGGTCCTGTTCCGGTGCGTGAGATCCTAGTCAGAATACAGGCAATTAAAATTTACAGCATTTTCTTATAGCAATTTTATGATTAATGATTCTTCAGCATGGAGATGGTGATTGGACAGAAATTCAACTAAAATAATGACTTTGTTAATTAATGTTTTATGATTCCTCAAAAGTGTATTCTGTTGTGTTGATATGATCAGATCCTGGTAATGTAGAGGAGTCATATTATTAGCATTATATCCTTCTTGACATGAAATTAAATACACTATATTATTTAATTGATCATCAGAACATTAGCATTAGCATTAGTAGAGGCATTTGATGCAAGAAAGCAAGCTTATGCAGCATCAGCCAAAAAAAAAAACCCACTTCCACTTCACCCCTCTGTTCGTTCAAAATACCTGTCCAGCTGAGCCTTAAACTTATTTAGGCTATCAACTTCCATGACAAGGGATGGAAGTCTGTTCCACCAACCAACCACCTGCTGGCTAAAGGCAAATTTCCACACGTCTATCCTACATCTGTCTTTCCTCAATTTGAATTTATGCCCTCTCAGGTGATTATTCTGAGCAAGAGGAAGAATCCAATCAGCATTGAGCATGCTCAAACCATTCAAGGCTTTATACAACTTGCTGGTGCCTAGTCTCCAGACACTGTAATTTGCAAAACTTAAGACTTTCTTCATAAGAGCACCTCTTTGTTCCATTCACCAATCTTGTTGCCCTTCTCTGTACTCGTTCCAGCAGCTCTACATCCTTCTTGAAATGAGGCCTCCAGGCCTGTATATAGTACTCTAGGTGTGGCCTGACCATTGCCTTATGCAAGGGAATAATCACCTCCTTATCCCTGCTAGAAAAATTCCTATATATCGTTGACAATACACCATGAGCTACTCTTGCAGCCCGTCTGCACTGCTAAGAGAACTTCATATCTGCCTGCACAACCACCCCAAGGTCCCTTTCATTCTCTACCACTGTCAGTGTAGTACCACAGAGTTCATACGTTGCTCTGGGGTTACTGTTACCCATATGTAGTACTTTACATTTGTCAATGTTAAACTTCATTTGCCACCTCTCAGCCCATCTGTTCAACCTTTCCAGATCCTGTTGCAGCAGCATAGCGTCAGTAGTGTCCTTAATGACCCTGCCAACCTTTGTATCATCTGCAAACTTAGACATTAAACTTGATATCCCATCATCAATATCATTCATAAACACCGAAAACAACAACGGACCCAACACTGAACCCTGAGGAACTCCACTAATAACATTAGTACACGTTGAGCAGTGTCCATTGATTACCACTCTCTGTCTTCTGCCACTCAACCATCCCCTTATCCATAGCAGCAATTTGCCTCCAATGCCACACTGCTCCAATTTGTGCAGCAGTCTTCCATGTGCAACAGTATCAAAAGCCTTTCTAAGATCCAAATATATAATATCAAAGTTATTCCCTGCATCCAGTTCTTTCGTGACTACATCATAGTATCCAATCAAATTGGTCAGGCAAGACCTGCCCTTAACAAAACCATGCTGCGTCTGAGCTATAACTGAATTCTTGTCTAGATGATCCTGCAGTGCTTCTTTAACCAGTGCCTCCATTAATTTTCCAGAAGCAGAAGTTAAACTCACAGGTCTATAATTACTTTTGTCAGCCTTTGATCCTCCTTTATGAATTGGGGTCACATTTGCACATCTCCAGTCCATGGGTCACATTTGCACATCTCCAGTTCACCTCCCCTGAGTCTAAGAAAGCTCTCATAATTATGGCTAAGGGTTTGCTTACTTCCTTTGCTGACTCCTTTAATATAACTGGATAGATCCCATCCACCCCGGGTGCCTTTCTTGTGTATCTTCAACAGTTTCTCCTCCACTTTACTCCCAGTTATTTCAAGATTCTGTAGCTTACTGCTAGAGTTGAATACACCTCTGGCATTCCCCTCGCTGAATAACTCCTCATGTGTGAATGTCGATGCAAAATATTCATTTAGTTTGTTAGCTACCTGTGCAGGATCATCAACAGTTGACCCATCGATATCAAGTGGACCAATCTGATTCATCCCCTTCCTTCTAGAGTTTACGTAAGTAAAGAACTCTTTGCTGTTTTTCTTTGCATCCCTTGCTAAGATTTCTTGTAATCTGCCTTCGCCTGCCTAACCTCCTTTGTAACTTGGTTACAGATCAACTTGTATCTATCATAGGCTTCTGTGTCACGTGTTAATTTGTATGTATTCCATGCATTTTTATTCTCTACTATATGTCTCACTAGTTCATCTGACATCCACTTAGGCCTAAACTTTGAACAATATTTCTTAGTTGGTATGTAAAGCGTAGTAGCTTCCAAGATTAATTCTTTGAATGCTTCCCATTTTAAATTTGCTGTTGGTCACATCATCAGTTGGTCCCACTGTATAGAATTTAAATACTGTCTCAGTACATCGTAGTCGCCTTTACGAAAGCAATAATGCTTCTGTTTACCCATAATGGTAGTTACCTCTTTGAGTAAATCTCACTTCAGCACACTTTGATCACTGCCACCTAGTGGTTCATTTATCTGCAGATTCTTAATGCACGAAGAATCACTCCTGATAATCAAATCAAGAGTATTACTCCCTCTAGTTGCCTCCCAGACATGCTGAGGTAGAAAACAATCATCCAATAAATCCACAAAAGCCTTTCTAGTGTGTGAGTGACCAGCCCCCAAATTCCAGTCAATATCTGGGAAATTAAAATCCCCCATTATAAGACTCTCTGGTTTACTGGCCCACTCCATTTCCCTGTACAGTTTCTTATTATACTCATCAGAGTCATTAGGCCTATAGCACACTCCTACTCTCAATTTTGATCTTCCAATGGGCACCTCTGTAGCCAGGTGGGAAGGAGTGGCAGTGCGTAGCACACGCTTCTTGATTAGACCGGGGTTCGAGCCCGTCACCACCCAATACGGAGGATGCGGAAAGATCAGGGAATGACCACCACATATCCCGGAGCAATATGGCCTTAGTTGCTAATGCTCCTAAAAACCAAATAACTAACTAACTAACTGATCTCCCAATGCTTATGTCACACCAAACTGACTCGACACTGCACTGTCCAGCGATGTCGACTGGCTTCTCACTTCCTTGGATTTTATGTATTTCTTAATTAATAGCATAACCCCTCCTCCCTTCCTATCCTGTCTATCCTTTCTGTAGACATTGTACTCCCCAAATTCCAGTTCTGCATTCCTTATATCTGTGTGACACCATGTCTCTGAAATACCAACAATATCTGCCTTTGATGTTTTGAGCACTAATTCAAATTCATCAAATTTTTTACTAAACTCGTAGCATTGGTGTACATGCAAGTATACGTGCACCTGTTCTTTTTCTTAGCTACCCTAACACAACCCATGTGTTTACTTGTACCCCAATGATTCCAGCAGTCTCTGAAATATCCTGCATCTTATTTTCCAGGCTGCTGCTCATTCCAATAGAAGCAGTGCTAGAATCACTTTCACCTCTGCCAGTGGCTACTGTTAATCTATTAGTGTTTGTATCCCCCCAGTCTAGCAGTTTTCCGACCCACCTAACACTGCCTCGATAGCATCAGCAAACATTCTTGCACCCTTTCTATTTAAGTGTAACCCATCCCTGTAGAAGCAGTCTCTCCTGTTAACAAGTACAGACCAGGCTGAAAAAAATTCTACCCCTTGAGCCTTGCACAATCTTTCCAGGGCCGAATTGATCGACAAGGCTCTCATCATGTACTCCCTCCTATCGTGTCTGGGCAGAATTGCAGACACTTTCAAATTCAACCCTAATTCACGGCTTTTGTTCAACAGTGACCTGTACTTGTTAAATAATTCCGCTGGTCTCCTACTCTTAATATCATTAGTGCCAACGTGTACAACTATATCACCTGTTGTGCCCTTAAATGATGATATCCGCTCTACAACGTCATCAACCATTGCCCCTGGCAGATATACCCTGGTCCTGTTCCACCTATCCTTTTTTCAAAGCATGTTTCCCATTTCCCTGACAATAGAGTCACCAACAACTACTAGTTCCTTTGGAACCAGTGCATTCGGCCTTGGGGGCTGCCGCTGTGTTGCGTGATGACCAAGTGCAAGCTCTGGCATTGGTGTGGGCAGCTGAGAGCTTGAAGGGTCCCTCACTTTGAATCCTTCGAGGACATCCACCCTGTCCTTCAAGCTCTCATATATGCCCATAACAATGCTGAATTGTCGCCTGATTTCCTTACACTCCTTGCATCGTGCGCGCACACACAAAGACATCCCCCATGGCAGTATCATGTCCCGTACCCGACTGCTCCACAAACATCAAGCAAGTAGCTCGTTTTAAAAGGCTGTGATTCAGAGGGCAACTGCCCCCCTCAGTTCTCCCCTGAGCCACAGCACTGCCATTAGCTTGAGCCTTTTGCTTTGCTGCTCTGGTCTGAATCATGATTTCTATATAATTTCAATAAAATTTCAATTTCAGTACAAAATTAAAACCCTAAACTTGTATCCCAACACAGTTATAATGCTATATTTATATTTCAGTATCGAGTGTTATCTACAAAATCCCTTTATATAACTTCCGTATCAAGTGAAGTATTACTTATTTATTTTTACTAATTATTTATGTTACATAACCTAAGTCGTTATATGTATAGTTAAAAGTACAATTTAATTAACAATGAAGTTCAACAAGATTAATAGATTTTAGTGATTAATTGACAATATTATGTACTATACTATACTGTATTAAGCTTATGCTATCTAGATCGAGATATTTTGTATCGCGTAACAATGGCGGCAAATTACTAATGGTAAACACGTGGATTTGATACCCTTACCGATACTAAGTAATACCTACAAAATCTCTATCTAAGTTACTTTAAACTAAGTATCGTAAATAGGAATATAAAGCTACTCTAGAAAATAAGTTAATATACCAATTTAAGCTAATAAAACAGGAAAATAAATCAGAAAAAATTTCTCTGTTCCAGGAGCGGCAAAAAGCTACGACCGCACAAGCTATTCTCCTATAACAAACATATTTCAGGTTTGTTAGTCTCACACCTTGAGTACTGCGTACAGGTTTTGGAAGGATATAGATGTGTTGGATTGAGTGCAGATAAGAGCAGTAAGAATAGTCAAGGCACAAAAGTCTTCTTACCAAGAATGATTTGAGATCTGTAAATTGAAGTGTTTAAGGCTTTAAATGAGTTTGGTAAACTATATGCTGATGGTATTCATAAAAAATAAATTATTTTTTCTCAGATGAAATACACGACAGGACATAAATTTATATTGGAAAGGATGGTTGCAGGTAAATGAGCAGAAATTTTCTGTCAACTAGAGAGTAATAGTTGGAATAACAACTTCCCTTGCCGTTGTAGTAGGTAGTTTGATTTGATTTTTTTTTTTTTTTTTTTTTTTTTTTGTGTGGCTGATTCTGTATAAGCTTTCTCATATCGTTTTGCCTAATACTAATAATTGAACTTATTTTTGAGTATATGTAAAAAAGCAAAACAGCGCAGAAAGAGTAACTATAGGAAATTTTGGAATTGGTTAAAGAAATAAAAGAGATGAAAGACTTGTGGAATTTGCAGAATCTCAAGGACTGTCAGTAATGAACACTTTTTTCAAGAAAAGGGTGAACAGAAAGTGGACATGGAAGAGTCCAAATGGATTAACAACTAATGAAATCGACTTCATCCTCACTAACAGAAGATATATTGTGAATGATGTTACCGTCCTGAATAAGGTAAATGTTGGAAGTGATCACAATGGTAAGATGTACACTTGATATAGATGTAGGAAAGGAAAGGAAAAAACTGACTCGAGTAAATAATACAAAGGTCTTTGAGATAACAGAAGATGAAAAAGCAGTATGTACTGGAACTTAAGACCAAGTTTGAGCTTCTGCAGACTGCTCAGGACCAAGATATCTACGAGGAATATTACAACTTTCTGAAAGTGATAAAGCCCAAGAAACCTATAGGGAAACAGAAATCCAAAAATAAAAAATTATTCAAGAAACACTTGTCATGATGAACCGAAGACGACAAATGAAGAGCAAGAAAAACACTGACAGGGAGAAAATTGAGTATACTGAGTTATGCAAAGCCATTAGAAAGAGACTCATAGAGGACATAAGAAGATTTAACATAAGAAAAGTAGAACAAGCATTAAGGGAAAACAAAGGATTTAAATCAGCAGCCATGAGCAGTAATACAGAAAGACAAATGATACTGAAACTGAAGAATAGCGATGAATAGCGAAACTGAAGAATAGCGATGGTGTACTTATAAACAGCAGAGAAGGCATAATTGAAATAGCAGAAGACTACTATAGAGAATTATACAAGGAGCGAGGGAATGATGCCAGCAGTGGAGAAGATGGATTGCAAATTAGCAACACATACGACGTACCCGATATTCTTCCTGATGAGGTAGAACATGCATTGAAGAAAATGAAGAATCGGAAAGCCTCAGGGGAAGGTGAAGTTACTGTAGAGTTGTTAAAATTGGGCGGAAGAGACATAACACAAAAACTGGCAAGGCTCTTCACAAAGTGCATTAGAAAAGGTGTGATGCCTAAGCAGTGGAATAATGCAATCATAGTTTTGCTTCATAAGAAAGGAGATAAATCAGAAATTGGAAATTATAGACCAATTAGCTTGTTATCCCACATCTACAAGTTGTTCACAAGGTCATTACTAACAGATTAGAAAGAATACTTGATGAGAATCAACCGAAAGAGCAAGCTGGCTTTAGGACAGGATTCTCAACTATGGATCACCTTCACGTAATATCACAGCTAATGGAGAAAGCAAATGAATATAAAACACCATTATGCCTGGCATTTGTGGATTATGAAAAGGCATTTGACTCCATACAGCATAAGGCAATGTTTCGAGTACTGGAAAGACAAAGCATAGATACCCCATATATTATGATTTTGAAGAAAATATATGAGAACGCTACCTCCTTTATTAGACTAGACAAAGACAGCAGCAAAATTAAAATCGAGAAAGGAGTTCAACAAGGAGACACAATATCTCCGAAGCTGTTTACTGCTGCCCTTGAGGAAGCTTTCAGATTAGACTGGTCGCAGAAAGGAGTCAATGTGAACGGAGAGTACCTAAACCATTTACAATTTGCAGATGACATTGTGGTTATAAGCCACAATCCCAAAGAATTAGAGGAAAATCTTAATCAGTTATGCACAGTTAGTAAGGATTTTGGACTAAAGATGAATATGGCTAAAACAAAAGTAATGATGAACAAGTATGCCACGGAAAGGGAAATAATGATTGAAGGAGCAGTAATCGAAAAGGTGGAGTCATATACTTATCTGGGACAAGTTATTAGCTGTAATAATGATAAATGGCTGGAAGTCAAGAGAAGAATAAATTTTGGATGGATAGCATTCAGGAAATATAGTCACATACTGAAGAGCAATATCCCAGTTTGTCTGAAACTGTAAAATAATGAATCAATGTATACTCCCCACCATGACTTATGGAAGTGAAACTTGGGCACTCACCAAAAGAATAGAAGAGAAGCTGAGAACTACACAGTGAAGAATGGAACGAATTATATTGGGAATCAGACTGTTAGATAAGAAGAGAAACACATGGATTAGGCAGCAAACTCAAGTAAAGGACATTCTTATCAAAACTAAAGAACTAAAATGGTCTTGGGTAGGACACATAGCTCGAAGACATGATGACAAATGGACTAAGAAAATAACAGAATGGTACCCAAGAGGAGCTAGAAGAAAACCTGGAAGACAAAGGCGGAGATGGATGGATAGATGAAATTCATGAGTTTTTGGGTAGTAAATGGATGGCCAGTGCTCAAAACAGAAGGAACTGGGAAGTTGCTGGAGAGGCCTTCATCCTGCAGTGGATTGAAAATGGCTGATGATGATGATGATATGTAAAAAATTATACTGATTTGGAATTAGGTGCTCATTAATGATATTATGATTAAAGCCTACATGCTTATGTACTAAAAAAGCCATAAACAAAGCAAGAAAATGGGCAAAACAAGAATTCAGCATAGCCTCTAAAATTCTAAAAATGACACTTGTGACTTTATTTTACATTGAATGCTATTACAGCATTCTTAATGAACAGAAGCAGATTATTGCTATCATGTGTTATGCACAATACAAGAATTTTCTTCAAACTTTCAAAATTAAAAGTTGACTTGAGAAAAACATGTTACATTTGAGAGAGTTTTCTATGTAAAAAAGGTAACTGCAGCCATTATCAATCTGCTGCAGGACGGAAGCCTTCTCAACGATTTATGTTGAAGGAAATGTACCATAATCTGCATACTGGTCCAGTGTGGGTTGACAGATCAACCATATTTAACAGTCAGGGGCTTGAACCCTGGTCTACTTAAAGAACGTGTGCTACTGCACTCCCACTCCTGACCAGTGGCATAGCCAGGGGGAAAGGGGGAAACGAATACTCCCTCTATCATAAATTTTGTCCTACTTGGTATCTTCTTCCCAAGTTCCCAATGAATCCATTTTTTATCCTAACATCTGAAGATATTTCAATAATGGCATATGGTAATTTTGCTAGTTTATGCTTAGCAAGTTTTTGTCATTGAAAAATCTTTGTAGAGAAATGTTGGGCAGCAAGTATTCAAGTGACAATGAACTAACCATAAACAATGTACTGAAGTTCTTAATTGCAAATGATTTGTGCACTGTCTACTCCAATCTTTCAACAATGTATAGAATTTACATGACACTGCCCGTTAGCAGTGCTGCAGTTAATGGGATTCAGCAGACTTTCAGCTTGTTGTCATATTTCAGGTTCTTTCAGCAGACTTAAGTTTGTTAAGTCATATTTGAGATCAACTATGGCAGAAGAAAGGTTGTCAGGACTTGCCCTGTTGTCCATTGAAAGATTCATGGCTAATGACATTGATCATGAGACTGTAATAGACCAGTTTATTATTTTTTATTATTATTATTATTATTATTAGCCATATGGTGTAAGGAAGCCTGAGGCTTATGTTGCTCCAGGCAAAAAAAATTTCCAAGTTACCCTGAGAGAGAGAGAGAGAGAGAGAGAGAGAGAGAGAGAGAGAGAGAGAGAGAGAGAGAGAGAGAGAGAGATCACCATGAAAGAGAAGAATGATGATATCCAGCCCAGGACCCTGGGTGTGCCAAGCCCATACTCACCAGATGTGAGCTCCTGGAGTTAAATTTTGCAAGGCCAAAACCTAATATGATAATTCACCTAATAATAAGTCACCAAAACCTAATATACAATAAATTATTTTTCCATAATTTTCTTAACTGGAATAGTGGAATGAAAACTATTAAAAAATGATATTCAAACAAACAAGTGCCGCTTATTTTATCCTTTTGCTCCCCCTCACTTTAAAACTTGGCTACAATGGAATTAATCTTGCTCCTCACCATTTGTCTACAGAGGCCTCTCTCTCTCTGTGTACTTAAGCTAAAGTGATTATAGCATACTTAAAATATGCTACATTTATGAAATTCATATAGATTTTAACAGAATATTCTTCAATAACCTTGGCAACATTCTTTATTTTCTTTTAGTTTTGGTTATGTGAAAACACATATTTCCACATATAGCACAAACTTTATTGCCCAAGGCATAGCTGGTATTAATCATGTTATTGGTAAGACTTGTAAAATTTTGCTAATCTCAACCCTTTTCAAAGGCAATATACTGGCATCTGGTAAATTTGAATAGTGAAAAACAACCAAGAAATCATTGCAGATTAACTTCTTCAGCCTCAGTTGTTTCATGATGAGTATTGAAGATGCATCTTACTCCTCACCAAAACTATTGACAGTTCCCTTTGCTTTATTGGAATTTTTTTCATAATTAAGTGCAGCAAAGATCCATGTATCCTACTTAGAACAAACAGATTGAGGAAGCAGTTTGAGTTAGGTGCAATTTCCTTAAACAACTAAAGATGTGATGGAGCTTTCACAAAAATCTTGGACACCATTGGTCACCAGTTGATTAACATTAGGAAATAAACTATGTTCTTCCTTCGTGACTCTGTAGAATGTATACACTAAACAGGTAGTGTGTAGCAATAAAGAGAAATGAATTTCTTAAAGAGCCCTTACTATTTTCTTCATGTAAGGAACAGAACGACAGTACGCTTAATTCCATCTGACCAAAGCATAGAAAGAGAATTTGTAAGAAATTGAACTGTTGAGTTATTTGCCTTTCAAGTATTGGTAGCCCTCGACACCTTGGTCTGTACAGAAGTGTTGGTGGAATTATTAAATTGTACAAATAGCAATCAAAAATTTGGGGAAATATTTAATTGCATAAATACCAATTTTAGTCCATATTGCAATTATAATTTTCTAAAAATGAGCGGAAAAAGGAAAGGTGAAAGTGACAATAATAGTGATAAGAAGCATAGATCTCATGAATTTACAACAATTGAGACAAAGCATGAAATAATCAGCAATAATTAACATTAAGCCTATTGAACTTAAGTATGTAATACTAAAAGTTATTTTAATGAGGAAATCAAGACATGAAATCGTGCCTAAAATAATAGATACCCCCTTTAGTCTGTTGGGCTTGGGGGGCAAGGGAGTATTGATTTACCAGGCAGTGCATTGTTGAAAGTTACAAAACCCCCTCCAGTGATACATGCTCCTCACCTGCCCTGCATCATATGTTGAAAATTTAAATATGAGAATACACCGGGGGGGGGGGGATCATGAAACTGTTTGGATCCAAATTCTTTTAACTTTAGTGTTATAAGATTTCATGGTGGATCTTACCACATGAAAAAGTTGAAGAACACTTCCTTGATCTTTTATACTTACTTCTGTTGCTATCATATTGATTATTAAAATTAGAAATTTTATTCAAAATTAATAAACTTTTATATATATAAAAATTTATATAACTAATTATATATTCCTTTTTTTTTTTTAAAGAAAGTGAAGCTTCCATTGAAGCTGCTGTAAAAGACATCAAAAATGCTATTGAACAAGATACTAAATCATCACTACATGAAATTCTTTTGGCTGATAAAACTGATTTTGAAGCTAAATTACATCGTTCTACAAGACGAAAACAATGGTTAAAAGCTAATGAGGCTTTGCTCCGTACACTTCTCAGTTATTGTAGTTTACATGGCTCTCATGGAGGTGGATTAATAGCTGTAAGAATGGAATTAATCTTGCTTCTACAAGAGCTTCAACAGGAACGTTCACAGCAGCAGCTTCTTTCGCCACTGCCATTCCCAACAACATTGCCTCTTTTGGCTGCTAGTGTGGCTTGTCAAAAAACTGTTGTTGCTGATCCAATACGTCATTTACAGGTATGGCTGCTAAAATTTTTAGTTTGAGTTTGACTCCTACAGAATTTGTCCATTTTTTTTAAAAACCAAAATAAAATAAAATAAAACTTTTATTAACAATTTTAATATTGATTAGAAAATTATTGAGCAAAACTTTTTTTTCTTTTAATGACAGGCTTTTCGTTCTGGCCAGAATATTGAAAACGCTGCCTGGCTATAAAATTCTTAGGACTCTATGTTAAATTACAACTTTCATAATGAAATTGATCCCATTGGCATTTTGAAGCTGTTTCAAATGTTTATAACATTTGAATCAGCTTTATAACATTCTTCTTGTAAGGGCATTCCATAAATTTTCTGTGGATGTGCTCTTTTAAATGGCTGTGTTGGCCATGAGAGATACTGCTCCTTGTCATCATTTTCAGAAGTATCAAATTTTGATAGTCAATGGCATTGTACAAATGGGCAGCAAAATTCATTGTATTTCAATTTTCTGAATATTTCTAACATTTTTTTTTTCTGTACCATGAGCATTAGACCTACATCATAATTCTAACACTCCACTCGTACAGGCTTGTTGAGGTGGCACCTTTCAGGGAGTATTGAAAAGTTTGTAGTCTCATCTCACTATGAAGCAGTGGACTTACACTAGTGGTCATTTATTATTTCACAATGTAATCTTGAAATACACATGCATTGTTCAGCAATGCTACAATCCTGCTCTTATAAAAAGGTTCATCAGAGCCTGAAATAAATGCTTTCATATCTGATATAGCCACTTTATTCCTTTTGAATTTGTTGTTCAGCCAAGTTAAATTTAAGTTAGAGAAACAGAAAGAAGTCTCATTGGGCCAAATGTGGTAAAATAAGGTGGATGTGACATCAATTCACACCCATGCTGAGTTTCAATAACTGCAATTGCTGATGTGTGAAGCAGAAGCATTGTCTTGGTGAAACAAACTGCCTTCTTTAGCCTTCCTTTCTTTTAGACTTAAAAGCATCTAACATAATAGGCTAGCATAGTATACTCTTGTTAAAGTATGAATTTTGGAACATAGTCCATCATTATTATTCCTTTAGAAAGAGGAGATTATCCATCACCTTTTCAGCCAACGGAACCAATTGTTTTTGCCTTGTTTGAAGGTGTCATACTTTGATGTTTCCATTGTTTGTACTGCTGTTTTGACTCTGACTGATGGTGAATCCATATTCCATCCACAGTTCCAAATCTGCTTCATAATGTGACAGCAATTCTGAGAAAGTTTTGCACCAACCCTGTAATCAGGTGTCCTATCTTGCAGAAAGTGTTGATAAACCAATTCCTTTGTCGCATTGTTTATATGAGATGCCTATTGCTGGCACTATTTTGGTTGGACTGATGATTACTGATATAACATCACCATATCGTGAATTGCATCAATGTGCATTTTATTGGCAATTAGCTCTTGTTTGTCACCGACTGCAAGGGTTGTCTGTGATTCTCCCCCCCCCCTCCCCTTCATGATATGGTATACACGTCAAGCAGATGTGTATACCATATCATGTGAATTTCTTTCGTCATTAAAGTCTTCTCTTGCAGGTGTCTTTTAAGGGCATGAAATTCAAATTTGCCCATTTTCTGTAAAAAAAAAAAAAAAAAAAAAAGGAAATGGTAAGTTAAACAGGTTCTCAAGCAAAATATAATAAAGTTATGATTCTATATTTTTACATTTGTTTTGTAAAAGACTAATGTATTAGAAGGCGAAATGCACAAGGCATAATTTCTTATGGGTTTAGGTAATCAACTATATAATATTGGTGTAGATATACCATAGTTTACCTATAAATTTCAACTACTTAAGTAGTGTAAAGGCATTGTTTTAATTGTATCTCATATAAAATGATGCCTTTACACTACATACGTAGTACAAATTTATCGGTAAACTATGGTGTATCTACACCGATATTATATAGTTAATTACTAAAACCCATAAGAAATTATGCCTTGTGCCTTTTCGTCTTCTAATGCATTATTATTTATACACCATTTTGCATCTCCCATTGGGAAAAAACATTATGTGGCAGTCAAAAACCATATGTGACTGTCACTGATTGTATTTTTTGACAATGAGGGTGATGGTATTATCAGAATCTGATCTACAAGGTATCAATGTTAACACATTTGCTGCCGCTGATGCATATATGCATTAGAGTGATGTGCCATGATGCAGGTATGCAGTTTTTCTTAAGTGATAGTAAATGAGTGCTGTAAAAGTAAAGTCACATGAAATTAACAACTACTTGATATTGACACATCAGTAAACTCTGCACTATTTGCAGAAGTAGTTGTGTTTTTTTTTTTTTGTTTTTTTTTGTCAGCCATGTATTGTAAAGACTTTGTACATAGTTTTATTTGTGCTTTTTTTGCATTGCAATTACTTTATGCACACAAAATAAACTTTTTATATGAAGTTTCAGGTTTAAAATTATCAAAAGTCAATTCAGTATTCTAGCAAAGGCTTATTTTTGATAATTCTGAAATTATCAAAAGTTTATTCTGTACACATAGACTAACATCACAACAAGCAAAGTGCAAATGAGGCTGTGCACCAAGTCTTTATAATACATGGCTGACAATTAAAAAAAAAAACTACTTCTGCAAATAGTGCAGAGTTCAGTTAGTGTGCTGATATCGAGCAATAATTAATTTCATGTGCTTTTACTTTTACAGTGCTCATTTATTGATTGCTTAAGAATGACTGTATGTGGCATTACACATGGCTTGAATGCTGTTTGGCACATTTACACATCACTGGCAACAAACCCGTTAATTCAGCTTACTACCAAGATGTTTATGAGCGATGCGATCTACTATAAATTACCTTAAAAATGGCAAAATACTTTGCCACAAAAATATGTCATGTTAAATGTCACTCACCATCTGGTAGTTTCCGGCCATCAAAAACATTCCCATTGTTTTCACCCCCCATGTTCACCTGATTTGGCATCATAAGATTTTTGGGCCATTACCAAAATTAAAACAGGACATAAAAGGAAAACAGAGTAAGTTAATTCAGGAAATCCAGTCAACCATGACAGACTGCCTAAAAGCATTAACAAAAGAAAAACTTTCAAAAAATGTTTTTATCAGTTTGTGTGGCTGCAGAATAACATAATATTGAAGAATAGGAAATGTAAACATGTATGACAATAAAATTGTTTTTTTGTAATGTCACTGAAGTTCTTGATCTTCTTCAAGAGGAGTGTTTCCATTTACAATGGGTTTCCTCAGCCTACAAGTTATTTCTTGTTAGGAATTTTTTTCCCACCATAAAGTGCTGTTCTGGGTGTCTTGGTCGGTTAAGCCTCGGGTTGTCATGCACTCCCGTACTCCATCCATCCATGTCCTCCTAGGTCTTCCTCTTCTCCTTCTTCCAGGAGGTATCCATTCCAGGATAGCCTTTGGATATCTGTTTTCTTGCATCCGTTTTACATGTCCATACCATGTTAGATGCTTTTCTTTGATGGTGTCAATAATAGTCTTTTTTTTTCACTTCCATTTTTTTCCCTTATGTCTTCATTCTGTTTTCTGTCTCTTCTAGAAGTTCTTGATCAAAACTTTTATTTCAGGCATTTTTAATAATATGAAGGTATAGTAATATACCATTATAAGAAACTTCTTAGGGGATGCAAAGTCATTTCATTGCATCGAAATTTTGTTCTGAAGAATATTGCTGAAAATAATATCAAAAGAATCATTATTTTACTTAAATATTTAAAATTTAAGATTTAAAATCAACAATAATAAATAAACAAAATGTCAAAATACATATTACAACAGTTAGATTAATAAACCACACATACAGAAATACACAACAGTAAATGTAAATTAATTTTTACCTTTCTCATATTACCACTTTTTTTTTATGTTTAATTTTTGTTTATACATTAGTATGAAAATTCAAATTTAGATTTAGATTATAAGATTCAAATTAAAATCATATTAAATCTAAATTGGTTGAATTATATTCCAGATACTATTGTTTTTTGGGGGGTTTTTTTCTGTTTTTTTTGTGAATGAGTAAACCACTCAGGAACATTTAAAGATTGAAAATAAATTGTTGACACAGACTGACTTTAAACTGCATTACTTCATTAGGTATGTAATCACAGGGAATGTTGTGTTCCCTCTAAAGATGAATTAGGCTTAGTCTTATATCTAACTTAGAGACAAATACTGTTATCTGTGGTTCAGTTTAATTTGCTAATAGATTTTGGCATAGCATCACCAAATCGGTGAATCCATTATACATTTAAAAAGACTGATTTTTATGGTTATTTATAACCATAAAATCAATCTGTATTTAATTTCTGCATCAATATCCCCCACAACCCTATATTATAAATTTTTGATGTTTATAGACTAACCAAATATGGGTAATAATTTGGTTAGTCAATTATTATTAACTTTAGTTTATAAAGTTAATAATAGGTTGGTCAACAATTATTACCCAAATACGGGTAATAATTGTGCAGGCAGATATGAAGTTTTCTGAGCAGTGCAGACGGTCTGCAAGAGTAGCTTATGGTGTCTAGTCAATGATATACAGGAATTTTTCTAGCAGGGATAAGGAGGTGATTATCCCCTTGTATAAGGCAATGGTCAGGCCACACCTTGAGTACAGGTCTGGAGGCCTCATTTTAAGAAGGATGTAGAGCTGTTGGAACGAGTACAGAGAAGGGCAACAAGATTAGTGAATGGAACAAAAGGTTGCTCTTATGAAGAAAGGCTTAAGTTTTGCAAATTACAGTGTCTCGAGACTAGGCACCTGCGAGGTGATCTGATTGAGGTGTATAAAGGCTTGAATGGTTTGAGCATGCTCAATGCTGATGGGATTCTTCCTCTTGCTCAAAATAATCACCTGAGAGGGCATAAATTCAAATTGAGGAAAGACAATTGTAGGATAGATGTGCAGAAGTTTGCCTTTAGCCAGCAGGTTGTTGGTTAGTGGAACGGACTTCCATCCTTTGTTGTGGAAGTTGATAGCCTAAATAAATTTAAGGCTGAGCTGGACAGGTATTTGGACGAATGGAGGAGTGAAATGGGAGCGTTTTTCTTTCTTTTTTTTTTTTTTTTGGTTGATTCTGCATAAGCTTGCTTTCTTGCATCATATGCCTCTACTAATGCTAATATGTATCATCAACAGAAGGGAAAAAAATTAAAATTAGGAAAATTTTACAGTTACAGTCATAAAATTGTACATGTAAACTTTATCTTATCAGCTTAGACCAGATATCTTGAAAGTTTAAGAATAAAATAGCATAAAGGGTCTCTGTATAAAATTTAATTTAATTTAATGTGTTATACCTGTTAATTGAGTGAGTTAACAGGTGGAATGCGTTAAATGAAACACCTGGTATATGAAATAATACTTTACGTATGTCTTTTTTGTTTATAAAAATTTAATTCTTGAGGTGTTTGAATTATACTAATTTAATTTAATATTTTACATTTTCAGGCTATGGCTCATGACATATTGCGCACTATCACAGAAATGACTATTTTTCCAGCTGTTACTAGTGTTAATTACAGTACTGTAATGTTGTTACGAGACCTTAGTACTGCCCTTTCTGCTTGCATTTACCAGTCACTGTGTGATAGTGATAACTTTATTGTGAAGCAGGGTGGATATAAAGGATTGAGTATGGAAGATTTTATTAGGTAAGATGTTCTGAAGTACATTTATATTTTGTCTGTTCTGAACAGTTATAACTTCTGGAAATGATGGCTCTCTCTTTCTCTCTTTGAATTACAATTAAATATAAAAATAAATTAGCTAAAATACACTATGTAGATATGTGTAATGAAAAAAAAACTGTATAACGTTTGCATTATCTGTTTTATTCTTTTTTTTTAATATGATGGATTCTTTCTTTTCTATTTGTATCCATTTCTTATCCATCCTTGGTTGTGTCATTATTTTTTTATCAGATGAAGGTTTTCAGCACAGTATTTTAAAATTTTGCATAATCCTGTATCCTGGATCCTGAGGGAGAATGGGGCAACTTGGATGTAAAGTAACTAGGCCCAATCCAGACACAGCATATGTCTTCAATAGTTATAACAAAATGTGGACAACCCCAAGATACCATTGCACGGTTCTATCTAAATCATAAATTTTTAATTTTGTACAGTATTAACTTTTAACTGTAATGTAAAGAATGCTGTTATTTCCAATGGTACGATGTACATAGCCTTCAAGAACAGTGTTGATCAACCAGCAATGTGTGTATGTATCTGTGTAACTCGGTATTCATGTATATCAGTAGTAACAGTATATGTACCTCTGAAGCTATGCAAACTCCATTCAAAAGGGGCAGTCAGATTAATTAATGATCCATCTCTTACAAAGTCTGTCTACTCTCTGTCTTTGCTGCTACTGCTACATGCCTTTTCTATAGATATTTCCATGGGTTTTGTTCTTCTGAATTGGCATCTATAATTCTTCCTCTCTCTCTTCCAAACTAGTCTGAACATGCATCACAACCAGTCAGTGTCCATTTACTGTCCAAATTTAAATTAACAGAACCAAGTTTTCTTCTTCCTTATTTCTCCCTTCAACTTCTGTTTTCTGAAACTTTTTTTCATTTATTTCTTGAAAATTACAATCTACAGGAATTCAGGTCTAATGTCATCAAGTACCTTCAACCCATAGGTTCTGATACCTTTCATGTTTGAGGGTTTCAGGGAAAAAAAAAAAACCCTTTTGATGGATACACAGACTTATTATAGCAGATATTTTTTCTTCTCAATACAATAATATGCCTTAGTTTTATATAAATAAATGTTCATGTTTTCTAATAATTAACTGTCAAATGAAAGTAAAAGTAAATATTTGTATAATGAAGTTTTAACTTTAAATTATATAATGAGTGGTGGGAGTCATCTTTGAAAATGCTTCAAGAAGTGCATTAGCATTAGTTGAGACATATGATGTGCAAGGAAGCAAGCTTATACAACATCAGCCAAAAAAAACCTTCCCATTTCACCCATCCGGTCACTCCAAATGTTTGTCTAGTTCAGCCTTAAATTTATTTAAGCTATCAACTTCCACAACAACAGATGGAAGTTGGACATAAGTTGATCACCAGCTTTTGACAGTATTAATCAGAAGTCTTAACTTAATAGCCAAAATTATTTTAATTCAGTGGAATGTTAGATATCCCAAGTCATTATGGATTCACTGATTTTTACCCACACTGTTCTTATTTCCAAAAATTTATGATTTCCTTAATCTACGTTTGATTAGCATACAGGTACTATAAAGAACATCCTTCAGTTTTTAAATACAGAATAAGTTTTTTTTTTTTTTTTTAAAGAATTTTTAAAACTCCACAAGATGTTTGAAACACTTTACTGAAAATTACCCAGTACTTCCCTTTTGTCCTTGAGCCCAGAAGGAAAACAGCCGAGATTAACTACTTTGTTAAATGTTAGGATTGTTCAAATAGAGCACAGGATACATGCTAAATGCCGACCGGGCTAGCCGAGTGGGTAAAGTACCTGCCCGGCAACCCAAAGGTCGCGGGTTCGATTCCCGCCTCGGGCTTGGATCAAAGTACTGCAAAAACCTTGGGAGGTGCAATATGGCCATAGAAGCCGATGCGCCAACAACTACCAAATCAAAAAAAAAAAAAAAAAAAAAAAAAAAAATGCTAAATATTTTTAGATCTTCATATTTTGTGTAGAAATGTTGGATCAAAATGAATATGTTGTTTTGGTGATATCAGCTTTATCATTGATGGATAGCACCAGACATTTTTGTTCCTTCAATATTTTTGCAAATAGATATGTGATATGACATAGTTCACCCACTACAACTAAAAATTAGTATTAGTAATGGCAAAATGATGCAAGGATGGAAATGCATGCAGCATCAACCAAAAAAATGAAATAAAAACTACCCATTTCATTTGTCCATACCTTCTAATAATTTGTCTAATTCTTCTTTAAATTTATTCAGACTATCTGCTTTCACAACACCAGTTGGAAGTTTGTTCCAACAATCAGTTACTCTCTGGCTGAAAACAGATATTTGCATATGAACACCCATCCTGTGATTATCCTTTTCCAACTTAAATTTATGACATCTTGTGTTTGTTTGCAGGAAAGAGTAAAGATGTTATTGTTATTTAACTTAATCAGTCCATTAAAGTCTTTAAGACTTCAATCACATCTCACAGGTGTGTAGTTTCCAAATGCTGAAATTTACAGAACTCAAGTCTTTCTTGGGAAAGGTACCCTTTTGTGCCACTGACTAATCTTGTTCCTCTTCTTTTCCTCCATTCCAGCAGATCCGCATCCTTACTGAAGTGAGAATTCCAGACCTATATACAGCACTCAACATGCAGCCTGACCTTACCTTATACATTGGGATAATTGTTGCCTTGTCCCTGTTAGAAATATTCCTGTATGCACTGCTTAAAAAACTTCATGTCAGACTTCTTTACAATTGCTCCTAGCTCTTTTTCAATCTCGAGCACCTTGAATGTGTTACCATCCAATTTGGCACTGAGTGCTAAGCGATAGTGTCCATGCGATTTTCCTAAGTGATATATAGTGATCTTTCTCAGTGATTTCTGCTTTCTTTCCAGTGCTTTTCTCATCCTCATTTCTTTGTAAGTGGTTCTGTATTTAACAGATCCTAAGTAAGAACCCAGAAAGGAAAATCACCTTTCTTTTCCTAGTATATTCATTAATTTTTGCACTAGCAAACTAACTTCTCTAGCTGCTTGGCCACTAGGTTGTTGTTGTTGTTATTTGGTTTTTAGGAGCATTAGCAACTAAGGCCATATTGCCCCATGATATGCGGTGGTCATTCCCTGACCTTTCCGCATCCTCCGTATTTGGTTGTGACAGACTCGAACCCCGGTCTAATCAAGAAGTGTGTGCTACACACTGCTGCTCCTTCTCACCTGGCTATGGAGGCGCCGGCCACTAGGTGGCACCGCTCCTGCCTCCACGTGGCAGGGCCGGAAACCTGGAGGAAAAGCTCTTACTCCCAGGGCTAAAAGGAACAACAATGGACTGTGATGCATGTCCACCACTAGAGTCAACAGGCTTTCAACATTATTGGAAGACGATCTCAATCTTCCAAAAAGAATGAAAAAGGACTGTAACAAATCAGAACCACCAGCTTTTATGATAATACATTCCTTATCTACTCAGTCGCTAAGCAAACTCTCTCTCTCCCTTTGTCATCCAGAGATGTCTCTAGAATGCAGCAGGTACACCGAAAATGGTGAAAAGGCTCCAATCAGGAGACCTTGTAATTGACACCACTCGAGCAAGGCATTCAGAATTATTACTAAAAATGTCATCTATTAGCAGAATCCCAACCAAAGTCTCACCGCAAAGCACATTTGAACTCCTCAAAAGGAGTAATAGGTGAGTGGGATTTATTGAACGTTACCGAAGAGGAGATAGTCATGGAATTACTAGAACAGAAAGTAAGAAGAATTATGATACGGAAGAAGAATTATGATACGGAAGGATGACAAACTTGTTCCAACACGTAATATTATATTGACGTTTATTACACCAAATTTGCCAAATTCAGTTAAAGCAGGGTACCTAAACTGTCGTATCCGACAGTTTAGGTCCCTTTAAGATGTTTCAAGTGCCAAAAGTTTGGTCACTCCCAGACAACATGCAGAGGCTAAACTACTTGTTCTAACTGTGGGTCAAAAAACCATTCACAAACAGAGCGTACTGTAAAGGCTCCGGAATGTCCAAATTGCAAGAACGACCATCCAGCATACTCAAAATCATGCGACCTATGGAAAATTAAAAAAAGAATACAAAAGTATAAGATCGACAATAAGGTCACATATCAAGAAGCAAGAAAGCAAATAAAGTTAACAATCCCAAAAAACACATAAACTTCCATTACACAAAAGTGCCAAGCTGTTTCAACCCAAACTGAGGTATCAATTCCGCCCAATACATCCATTGCAGAATGGGCGCAATCTGTGCTATCAACACCTCAACCTACCACCAAACCTGTTCTAGTTGATGAAATAAGTAATACCCCTATCACAGTTCCACCTAAAATCAAATCATGTGATAAAATGTCAAATAAATCACGAAGGCAACAAGTCACTGAATTACAAAAGACAAACTCAAATAGAACGGACTCTGAAAATATAGCTACACACATTGAAACAGTCCTTGATCTTCATGCAGAAGATAATATGGAGACTGGATTTTCATCAGGTCAAACTGATGACGTAGAAGAGAGTACAGATCCGTCAAAAGCAAACCACTCACAAGAAACAGACAGACTCGCCTTCCCTCCTCAAACCCTGATAATGTGGAACATTGTTCAATGGAATTGTAGAGGTTTACGCAGCAATACCGATGACATCTATGATTTAATCTCCCAATATGGTCCTATAGCCGTTTGTATACAAAAGACTAATCTAACTCCACAAGTAACTCCATCAATCAGAAATTTTACATTTTACAGAAAAGACAGATACTTTTCATTATCCGCACGTGGAGGCATCGCAATTCTAGTTGACTGTAAAATACCTTCTAGAAACATTCCGCTTCAAACCCACTTAGAAGCTGTTACTGTACGTGTATCAGTTGGGCAAATTCTAACTCTCGTATCTCTGTACCTATTACCTAACAAGTTGTGCACGTTCAAAGAACTAGAAGACCTCATAAGAAAAATACCACCGCCTTTTTGTATCCTTGGTGACTTCAATGCGCATCATCCATTGTGGGGATCAGACCACATGAACAATAGAGGACACTTGGTCGAGACAATAGTAGACCAACTGAATCTAACATTACTGAACACTGGTGAAAATACTTATACTCACCTTCCCACTGGATCTATGTCAGCAATTGATTTAACTCTCTGTTCTCTCATATTATATCCCAGTATAGAATGGACAGTTTTAAACGACCCACACAATAGTGATCACTTTCCAATCATATGCAGAATCCAAACGCTTCAAACACCATACCCTGATAATCACTCACAATGGAAATTCTCCAAATCAGATTGGGAAAAGTTTTCAACCCGTCTTTCTTTTGATAGCCAATTGATCAGACTACAACCCATTGATGATGTCACAGAGCATGTTACCAAGCAAATACTGACCATAGCCACCGAAGCAATACCTCAAGCCTTCACATGTAAACACAAAAACCTTAAACACTGGTGGAATGAAGCCTTAAACACTGGTGGAATGAAGCCATTGCCAAAAAGGAAAAAAATAAAGTTTGGAACCTGTTCCAGAAGTTCCCAACTACCAACAATCTAATTCAATATAAAAGGCTCAGGTCAAAAGTTAGACAAATTAGAAGAAAAGCCAAAAAGAAATCATGGATACAGTTTGTCTCCACTATTACAAAGGATACTAGCAGTCATCTCATCTGGAAAAAGATTCAGCAATTAAATGGGAAATATCTACCTCTTCCTTCTCCCCTCTTAATCAAAAATGGACAGGAAATATCTTCTTCTGAAGAAATAGCTAACACCCTTGCAGATAATTTCTACCAAACATCTGCCACGTCAGCATATGGCAAATCCTTTCTTAGAATCAAAGCTTTGGCTGAAAGGTACAAAATAAAATTCCATACTACCCAATATATTGCCTATAATCAACCGTTTAATACTAGCAGTCGTCTCATGCATTAAATAGATCACCCAACTGATCTGTTTAATGGACCTGATGGTATATATTATGTAATGCTGAAACATATAAACAGTACGACCGTGAATTTACTATTAATGTTCTATAATCGGATTTTTCTTGAAGATACATATCCATCTTCCTGGCATCATTCCATTATTTTAGCCTTTCCTAAACCAGGAAAAGATCACTCACTTCCAGAAAATTACCAACCTATTTCTCTGACCAGCTGCCTAAGTAAAATCCTAGAAGAATGATACACAGACAGCTTACCTGTATTCTTGAAACTAAACTACTGATGAACAACAATCAGTTTGGTTTCCGACAAAAATATTCATTTTGGATCTAATAATGAAAGCCGAGACTAACATCCTCAATGCTTATGTCAAAAATGAACATCCTGTAATGGTAAGTCTCGATATAGAAAAGGCTTTCGACACTACCTGGACGTATGGCATCTTGAGAGAACTTCATTCCATAGGATTGCAAGGGCACTTAACCAGAATTCATTAGAAATTTTCTTCAACACAGAACCTTTCAGGTCCACTATCAATCTGTTCTTTCTTTTTTTTCTTCTTGGTCCTATACTCAAGAAGAAGGTGTCCCACAAGGATCAGTACTGAGCTCTACCCTTTTTTCACTTAGACTGAACACCATAACACACAACATCCCCAATACTATAGAACTATATATGTATGCTGACGATCTTACTATATGTTGCCGTTCACAAAATATTCATACCATTGAAAGACAGCTGCAACTTTCCATAAATAAGTTGGGGACATGGGCACTGCAGAATGGATATCGTTTATCAGAACGAAAAACAATTGCAGTTCACTTCTGCAAAAAAAAAGTAAGCTACACCCAGAACTGGAATTCAGATTAAAACCATTTGATCCCTCTCACGGTAATCTCGTTTCCTAGGCTTAATATTGGACACCAAACTTTGAACTTTGTTTCACATATCACATACCTCCGAAGTGTTTGTCTAAAGAAACTTAATATACTTAGTTTCTTTTCTGCTATGACATGGGGAGCTGATAGATACACTCTATTACATTTCAGCTAGGAAAAGTGCATTAATCAGACTTAATACCATCCAACACAGTGCCCTTCATACTGCTCTGGATGCAGTATGAAGGGTAAAAACTACTAGTCTTGAAAAACAGAAACATCCATCCAGGCATTTTTATGATTTTTTATAAAACAGGAAAATTAGAAAGAATTTTAAATGCTCTCGGTTTTTTCGACTTACCGATAACTAGCACAGATTGTCACTCTTTTCTCATCTTAAAACCTGGTGCAGGCATTTCTCTTTTAGTGGCTAGGATTTTTCTTCGTAATGCTTTCCATAATTAGCCCATCTCATCAACATTATAAACGTTTTCTTTTTCGTAATTTGCTATGACTGAAGCAAACTTACTTTTAAGGACACTGCTCCCAATTTGTCTGCAGAAAGTTTCTCGCCTTGAATATCTAGTTCACATATACTGTGTCTGAGTTTTAAGTTTTTCAGCCAACCTGTGCTTGCCTTAAAATCTTCATTACCTTTTAATTTTCGATTAAAGTCCAATGCTTTTGCACACAACATTGGGCCAGACACTGGTTCACCTAAACTTAGCTTCTGAAGAAACCACAAATAAAGTGCACTCTTTAAAGCGAAATTTTCAGGTTTTGACATCTTTTTCCTGTTAGATCCTCGACACAAATTTTGTTATTAGCATTGGAATTTTTCTTGATGTCATAAATTGTTGAAGTTCCCACATCAAACTCTTTGGAGTTCCTAATCCCTCTGAATTTCCTAAATTTTCACCTTTTCTAATTCTATTAATTATTTCTGTTTTTTTTGTTGCAGTGTGTTTTCTTTTCATTCACATTTTACTGTAAAAAATTGAGAATAATAATAAATCTCACAGTTTTGGGCTGATATTATTCTTACTGAATCTGGAGCTAAACTAATCTGAAATTCACTCATTGTTTCCAAGAAAACCCAGTAATCTCTGTGATATTTTTCTACAGCACATTTCTGAAGGTCACATAGAATTCTAGAGGTCACAACCATAAAACAAATTGCAAAATTGCAAAAACAATTTGCAATTTTCGGTTTATTGGGTTTTATGTTTGTACAATCTGTTATAAACAGGTAATAAATTCAATCTTTCGCTTATTAGAGTCAAAATTCAATTTGTAAATGTGATCACTATAACCAGCACTTACTGTGCTACCATTAATATAAAAAAAAAGAAGACAGATCAGCCTTTGAAATTGTTCCAGATAACTGACATTCTACTGTATTTACAAAAGATTAATCTGCCATTTAACCATCCTATCTTTCTTATAAATTTAACATTCGGTGACCTTATTTTTTGAAAGTAGTTCAATGCAAGGGAAACTCGTTAAGCTTGTTCTGCTGGGAGCATTTAAACTTTTTCATTAATTAAGCAGTTTAAATGCTGCTTTGTCCCCCTAATTTTATAATTTAATTAATATTAAAATATACCTATGCTCTAATTTATTTAATTATTATAATAATTTAACTCTCTCCAGGAAATTGTTTGGTATATCTTTGTTTTCTTTATTTATATTATGTTCATATCCAAAAATGAACAAATTGATGATAATTGGTTTAATATTGAATTCCTAAAGAAGGAGAGTATTGCGGATCTCTACAGAAGAAGACTAAACCCAAATTAGATGACAGCTATGGAAAGAATACAAATGAAATTTATGAGCACTTAAAAACAACAGTAGTGAAGATCACAGGAGAAGTATTGGTAAGAATGGATAAAAAGACACCAAGTAACTGGATGAATTCAGACTTAAAAGAATTAATAAAGGGGTAAAAAAGATGCATAGCTTAGAAAGCTTAGCTCTAAAAGTGATGAACAAAGGAGCATCTATAGATTCATCTATAGGGAGAAAAATAAAGAAGTAAGGACTAAAATTTACAAAGCAAAAAATGAGGAAGTAAACAGCAAGATAGGATGTGAAAGATCTGCTGCAGCATGGAAAGTGCTGAAGAGCTTGCGACAGTTACATAAACAAGAGGCTAATCTTTGTGTAATAAAATTAGGAGAATGTAGTAGTAGTAGTAGTAGTAGTAGTAGTGGCATGTGATGCAAGAAAAGCAAGTGTTATGAGCTTATGCAGCATCAGCCAAAAAAAAATTCACACCATTCCATCCAAATGCCTGTCCAGTTCCTCCTTAATTTTATTCAACCTATCAACTTCCACAACGGCAGATGGAAGTTTGTTCCAGCAATTAACCACCCGCTGGCTAAAGGCAAATTTCTGCACATCTATTCTACATCTGTCTTTTCTTAATTTGAATTTATGCTCCCTTAGGTTCGTAATCTGAACAAGTGGAAGGATCCCTTCAGAATTCAGTGTGCTCAACCCATTCAAGGCCTTATACACCTCAATCAGATCAGCGCGCAGATGCCTAGTCTCCAGCCACTGCAATTTGCAGAACTTAAGCCTCTCTTGGTAAGAGGATCCCTTCATTTCCCTCACAAATCTTGTTGCCCTTCTCTGTACACGCTCAAGTAAATCTACATCTTCCTAAAATGAGCCTTCCAGACCTGTACGCAGCACTCAAGGTGTGGCCTGACCATTGCCTTATACAGAGGGACAATCACTTCCTTCTCCCTGCTAGCAAAATTCCTATATATCATTGACAAAACCCCATGACCTGCCCTGGCAGCCTGTTTGCATTGTTCAGAAAACTTCATGTAGATATTATGAAGAACTGAGTGAAAACAGAGGAATTTAGAGATAACGAAGTTGAAACTTCCTGGACAGGAGAAGAAATAAGGATTGGCCTTGAGGAAGTAGAAATATTTGTAAAAAAAGGGGGAAATGGAAAGGCGCTTGGACCTGGAGGAATGAACATGGAGCTACTAAAATACGGAGGAAGAAAAATCATCTCATTGCTCACAGGACTGTTTTACAAAATATGTTGAGAAAAAATACCATCAGAGATGGAGAACATCACTTCTGTGTTTAAGAAAGGGGATAGAAGAAATTGCTCAAATTACATAGGAATCTGGTTTAAACCCAATTTCAAAGATTTTTTAATGGGATACTGAAAACTAAACTAGAGAAAGGAATAAGGATTTCTGAGGAGCAGTGTGGATTTCCAGCTTGACGGTCCTGTATTGACCATTTATTCACAGCCAAGCAGATTCTGGAAAAATGCAAGCTACTGGACAGGATATAGGATTAGTGTTTATTGACTTTGAAAAATCAAAACATCTACCTTTCAAATCTTTTGTTTGCAGATGACAAGATAATGATGCGGAGGATGCTGACTGTATGTGCAGAAAGCTATTGGAATGATATAGAAAATGGGGTTTGACAATAAATTTCAATAAGATGGAATATATTAATTCAACAGGGGACATTTTGAGTGTAAATGTAGCACAGATAAAGAATATTAAGAAGTTGAAATATCTAGGAGCTGTTACGCAGATGGATGGTTCATCTGAAGATGAGATTACAAGAAGAATTAATGAGGGAAGAAAGGTCTTGGGATTGCAGAATCCAATATTATGGAGCAATAATATTCTCCCAAAAACCAAATGATTAATATACAATGCAATATTTCAGAATGTCTTACTGAAAACAACTGTATGAATCTGAGATATGGGCTATAAAAGAAAAGCAAGGGAAGAAATTGCTAGCTGTTGAGATGGATTTTTGAAGAATATCTAAATTAGAAAGAGTTAAGAATGAAGACATAAGAAAAGCAATGGAAGTTCAAATAAACATCATTGACAAAATAGATCAGAAAAGATTAGAATGGTATGGACACGTTATGAGAATAGGGGAAGAGAGACTACCTAAAAAAAAAAGCAATGGAATGGACACCCCTAGAAGGAAAAGGAGAGGAAGACCTAGAAGCATATGGAAAGAGGGAGTGAGGGTGGCAGTGGAAAAGAGGAAATTGAGGAATGGAGACTGGGAGGACAGGAATGGAGGAACTAAATTAAAATATTAAAAAAATAATAATAAATAAATAAGTTAGGTCAAGGATAACCGTTGATACAATGGAAAAATCCAAAGAAGAAGAATATCTTTATTTTCTGTATTTTTTTTAAGTTGAAGCCAGTTTTGTCACCACCTTTGAATAGGTAATCCTAAATTGGTAATCCTAATATAAACCATTACATTGCAAAAAAGAAAATAATAATAAAATTAGTATTATCTACCAAAATATTAATGAAATATGAAAAACAGTCCCTGAAAAAAGTTGGCCCCCTTTTTTGGGGCTTAATCCGTAGAGAATGCTAAAATGGGAGTTTGTTGTTTTATGTGATTCACAGTGAATGCTGATGCATTCACTAGTGTCATAAGAAAAATTTACTCCCATCCTCACCCTACTTTGTAAAAGTGGCATGAAAATACTCATTAACTAATGAGTGTACCTTAGCAAATTTAGGTGCTGCACTTCTCATTCTGTGCTATATTGAAAAACTCAACTACATTAAAATTTTAGCTATCATTATTTTGTTTCCTTTCATTGTTTTTAGTTGTGTTTGCTTAGAAATAAATGCAGTATTTAACTTTAAGGATGTAACCTCTGTTAACATGGTTTTTTTTTTTTTTTTCCAGTTCCGGTGTGTTATACCAAAACAGCCATCTTTTAGCAGGACATTCACATCGTCAGCACCATAGTAGTGGTGAAGACGGTCTTGTCCCTTCCACTGCCCCTAGCAAATGGCCAGGTAAATTAAAATTGAATAGATGCCTTTTGATACAAATGAAATCTAATATCGTACCTTGTCATTTGAAATTAAATTTTAATTCACAAAATATGAATATATTTGTGATTTAATTTTCATTTGCAGAATACATATTATACTTTTACATTCTTAAAAAATAAGAAACAGTAGTTATTTATTTATTTGTTATTTGGTTTTTATGAGCATTAGCAACTAAGGCCATATTGCTCCGGGAAGATGCAGTGGTCATTCCCTGACCTTTCCGCATTCTCCGTATTTGGTGGTCACGGGCTCGAACCCCGGTCTAATCAAGAAGCGTGTGCTATGCACTGCCGCTCCTGCCCACCTGGCTACGGAGGCACCGGCAAGAAACAGTAGTGGTTTTAAAAATTTTGATAATGAAGTTGTTACATAACCATTTTTTTCAGCACTTTCTGTCTGTTTTCAGTAATGCTAAAGTGAGCTCACTTTTTCTTGGGCTGTGATCCTTAAATTAACTGACATATTTATTTCTGAAGATATTATTTATTAGTAGTGACAAATGATGCAAGGAATCAAGCTTATACAGCATCAAGGAAAAAAACTACCCACTACCCACTTCACAACACTAGATACAAGTTTGTTCCAACAATCAGTCAAACTTTCTCGCATTTTTCCTACAACAATCCTTCTTTAACCAATGACTCCATTATTTTCCCTGGAACAGACGTTAAGCTGATAGGTCTCTAATTACCCTTATCTTTTAATCAAGAGTATTGTTTCATCCTGTTGCCTCACTAACATACTGCTGGAGAAAACAGTCCTGTAATAAATCCACAAAATTCTTACAAGTGTGTGCGTGCACGTAAGAAACCCACAAATCCCAGAGTTACTAAGAGCAAAATAGGTGCGTGTATACTTGTATGTACACTAATTATAATAAACAAATTTGATTAATTTTCATACTGGTTGAGTCATCAAATGAGGAAATTGTAGGGATATTGAAGATATAGTACTACTCAGATGTAAGGGATGTAGAATCTAAATATATTGAGTACAGTGTTTTGATTAAAATCTATTGTCTTTTGAGCTGATTATTATTATTTTTTTTTTTATGAGAACCCCAAACACGAGAGGTATTAGAACCTATAGTACTTAGTACCGTGCTTGGGTGGGAGGTTGAGAAGACAAAAGAAGATATTTGTTGATATTGGACTTGAACTTCTGTAGATAGTAATTTTCAGGAAATACGTATGAAGGAAGGTTGTTCCAGAAAATGGCAGTTGAATGAATAAATGAGGAAGATCAAAAGTTGGTTCTGTTTCGGGTTTGAAGTTGGACAGAAAATGGATGTTGGCTGGTGGCGGCACGTGTTCGGACTGTTTTGAAAGAGAGAGCGGGAATTATAGAAGCCAATTCAGAAGAACAGTGCCCATGGAAGTATCTGTAGAAGAGGCATGCAGCAGAAACAGTGCGTCTATGAGAAAGAGAGTGGAGAGACTCTGTTAGAGATGAATCATTAATTAACTTAACTGCCCTCTTCTGAATGGAATCAAGAAGACTGAGAGAGGTTTTGGGGGCACCACCCCAGATGTGGGAACAATATTCCATGGCAGGGCGGATTTGCGATTTATACAGAGTGAGCAGCTGTTTGGAAGAAAAGTAACGCCGAGAGCGAAAGAGAAAACCAAGTTTTTTAGATGCAGAGGAAGCAATATTTGTAATGTGCTTGTGCCAAGAGAGATTAGAAGTCAGGGTAATCCCCAAAAGAGATATATCATTTTGCCTAGAAATCGGAGTGTCACTAAAGATAAGCATAGGAGCAGAAGAATCCTTTTTGCGAGATATAAGACAAGATTGAGTTTTAGAAGGGTTGAAATCAACTAAGTTGTCTTTGCCCAACTGGAGAATTACCTGAAGATTGGCATTTAAGGAATTGGCAGCAGATTTTCGAGAACTTGAAGCTGATTAAGCTGGACAAAGTTTCTCAAAATGGAAAGTTGAATGCAATGTGCTATCATCGGCAAAACTATGGATAGGATTTCCAGTAAATGGAAGAAGGTCATTGATATTCAAGAGGAAAAGAGTGGGGGAAAGAACTCAACCTTAGGGGACACCGGCATTAGTGGAGAAGTTAGAAGACAGAGAGCCATCTACCATCACCCTCAGTGAGCGATCAGAGAGAAAACTGGATAACCAATTACTAAAAACAGTTGGCAAACCATAAGATGGAAGCTTGTTTACAAGACCTTTATGCCAAACACGATCAAAAGCCTTTGAGATGTCAAGAGCAACTACTTGTGTTTCTCCCTGAACCTATCCATTGAATTAGTCCATAAATGGGTAACATAAGCCAGAATATCACCAGTGGATCGACACTGACGGAATCCATACTGGCGATCGTTGATCAGACGGAAGGTTTCTAGGTAGTTTAAGAGTTGGCGGTTAATTGATTTCTCCATTACTTTAGAAAGAGTAGAAGTAATTGCAATGGGACCATAATTGGATGGGAGGGATTTGTCACCCTTTTTAGGAACTGGCTGGATATGAGCAAACTTCCAAGCAGAAAGAAAAACACCTTTGGAATAAGAAAGTGAAAAAAGGCAGCAAAGAATAGGAGTAAGTTCAGGAGAACAGGTTTTGAGAACAAGTGGAGAAATACCATCAGGACCTGGAGCTTTCTTAGCATCAAGGTTCATCAAAATCCTTCTGATATCCTTTTGACGGAAGACCTCAGGAGGCATTGAATGGAGCGTGTTAGGAATGGTGGGAGGTGTTTTACCAAGATCATTAATACATGAGTTCGAAGAAAAATCGGATGCTAGCAGGTCAGCTTTATCCTTGGCTGAAGTGACAACAGAACCATCTGGTTTGGACAGAGGTGGGAGCAGAGATGGGCAAAAGTTGCGGCCAATAGCTTTGGCAAGAAACCAGAATGCTCGGCTACCATTAGGGCAAGAAGCAAGTTTTCTACTCTTAGCCTGTTCAAACTCTAGTTTGGACTGATTAATAACTGCTTTACAATTGTTGCGAGCTTTGGTGTAGGCAGAAAATGAAACTGAAGAATTAGAAACAAGCCGATTACGATATGCAACATTCTTCTCTTGGACAGCCTTAGCACATTTATTGGAAAACCAAGGTTTAGATAAAGGACGAGATTTTAAAGTGGAGTGTGGGATAAAGGATTCCATTCCTGCAAGAATAATTTCACTGACACGATCTGAGCAAACGTTGACATCAGAAGTTTTGAAACAGTAATCAGACGAAGGAAAATAAGAAAAGAAGTCTCGCAGGTCATCCCATTTTGCATTCTTGTAATGCTAAACAATACGAGGTTGGAAATAGCCATGAGATAAAGGTTCCATTGGAGAAGAGACAATCACCAAGTTGTGATCTGAAGTGCCTAAAGGACCTCTCACTTCAACCTTGTACTTAGAAGGGTTGTTTGTGAGAAAAAGATCAAGCGTATTGGCTGTATGATTAGGATTGTCCGGTATTCTTGTGGGTAAATGAACAATCTGTGCTAGGTCATTAGTAATTGCAAAAGCCTCAGCATCTCGACCTGCTGGGTCGGTGTGACTAGAAAACGGAAGCCAGCTGGAGTTGTGAACATTAAAATCACCAAAGAAAATTACCTCACTGTTAGGAAAGCTGGACTGGAGAAAGTCAAGTTGCAAAGAGAGGAAGTCAAAGAGCTCCAAGTGATTAGTGGAGTTGGGAGAACGGTAGAGACAACAGATGAATTTTACACAATGAGGTAGAGAGATTTTAAGCCAGAGAAGATCAAAGAGAGGAGATTCCAAATTGCCAAGTCTCTGACAGGGAATATCAGAACAGACATATGGACAAGTACCACCTTTGAGGCGAAAGGAATCATACAGCAAATAATTTGGACATCTGAGATGAGCAGTAGTTGAATCAACTGATAACTGAGATTCAGTCAGAAAAAGTACATGGGGTTTGGAAGACTGCAAGTGGAAATGGGCATCGTTGAGATTGGAATTGAGACCACGTATATTTGTGAAATGAATTAGGAAGTCCTTGGGAGGTTTAGATCTTTTCACAGATAAGCTTGCTCTATTATTTTGACAATTCATGGTGTATTCAATAGTAAGAAAAAGTGGGTGGGACATGCTGTATGAAGTAATGAAATTTTTGGATATGGCGTACATTGGTAAGAATATACCCAGATCCTTGACATAACGTGGCCTCGACAATGCTCCCTGCATACACACTACTCGGACTCCCTCCAGTCACTGTCTGGCAGAGTAGAGGTAGCAAGATTATACACTAGCTGATCCGGAAGCCTCCTATAGAGAGTTACCAATAGGTTTGGTCCGGTGTACTATCTAGCGGCCGGCCTGCAAACACCGTTTTAGAGCTGTACCCTCGAAATGTAAGGAATATTGGATCTCGCCACGACATTCATCATAACCTCAAAAATCATCAATCATACTGCATGATGGAAGAGATAGGGAAGGGTTGGCCGGAACTTAGCTCTAGAGACTAAACATGGGTTCCACCACTTCAAGCCTCCAATAGGCAAAGTGGTGGTATTTCACCGGTTGATGAGAGTCATCTACCACCTAGTACTGCCTGGTAACATAGAGGAGCGGCGTTCCTCCATGTGGTGTGGGCACCACACCTCGACCCCTGCTTACGTTGGTTCACACCTGGGTGGTCACCCACCATATACTTGTGCATGTAGGTTATACCCAGGATTACTAACAGTCCCACCATCGTGAAGGTGCAAGCAGAGGATTTGGCTGTCATAGACGTCCGGACTTCGCCGAAATTGGGTCCACTTGACTTGAGTGTCACCCGAATATCAGTTCCATCAGCGTTTTAGACTCCCAGGTAGCAAGAACAGCTTGTCTGGCATGTCTGAGAGAATGTCTGTGACAACCTCAAGGACCAAATATATAAGTGTGTTGTTCAGAAATGTGTTTCCCAATATCGAAATTGCAATAAAGATAGGGTTGTGGAAGAACAAAAACAACATAAATTGTTAGCGAAATTTCAGAGATAGGAAACTTGATGTACTGATTGTTCTGAAAAATGGGCCATGTTCGATTACTACAGTTGGCAGTAATCAGAGTGATTCCAATCTATATCCCATTGTGGTGACTCTTGTGTAATAAAAAAAAAAAATTGGGAAATCAAAAGTATTAGCTTGCTGTCAGAGCTACATTCCATGGTGACTCTACAGTGTACAACATTGGGCATCTTCTGAACAATATGAAAGAATGTGGGATTCCTTCAAAAAACTTACTGTTAATGATGTGCCTATTATGTTAAGCCTAAAAACTATAATAGCAAGGTTATTAAAAGAGGAGATTGAGCACTTAGCAGTAATAGGCTATCCTTGTCACTTTATAAAATGTGTGCTGGAAAGGGAGCTATGTGCCAACCTGTGAATGTGGATGAATATTTCATAGAAATTTACTTCTGTCTAGAAAGAAGTACTAAAATGATAGATGAATAGATTTAAATAATTTCAATTAATACCTGCCACTGAAATAAAGTATTTTGAAGCATCCTGGCACAAGTTTGCTGTCTTTGATTAATTATGTAATTTGACTGGTAGAACAGTGGCAACCTTTGACAAATCTCTTTAAAGAAATAGAAATGCTGAGAAAAGCAATAGTTTATCCCCATCTAATGCTGAAGAGTTTTGGGCATCTGCATCTCCCTCTACCGCAAAACCAGTGTTCTCCGAGTACTGGCTCTTGAAGTGGGCTTGCGACAAGCTCAACCGAGCTCCGAACCACCACTATGGCAAAACACTCGACATACCAAGGCTTACGTGGCTTATTGATGAAAGGAGACTCGTCATTATGGTCATACTCATGACTGATCTCATCTCCCTTCCTTCTTTCTGGGACAACTACTGTGCGTGGAGGATCCAAGTGGCGCACCTGCATGCAACTCCACAGCTCTTCAAACATGCCAAGGCCACCACTATTATAAACTGACCCCAATCAATGTACTCTATTATTCAATCAAATCCAATGTATATGATCATGAAATCCAATGTATATTCTTATGTTATGTTATGTATTTTGTAACTAAGGTTGTTATACTCACTTAATATCTAGTATACTTAATTATTTATTATTATTAATTATTATTAGCTTATTTATTATTATTTTGCTTTTTACCCTTTTGGTTTATTCAGGCAACCTTGCCTTCATATTACTTTGTTTTGGGTAGTTGCAACTATACTATTATATAATCATCATCTGTGTTGCAATAAAGATTTTTCTCTCACTTCTCAGAATTACTAAATTGAAAAGTACAACAAGCAATTACAGTGAGTGGCACTGTTCCAGTTCATGATCCCAACATTTTGAAAGAAAAATTGAACTCGACAAAAACAACTTCTGAATGGAAAACTTCGGGCAAAGGCAATCCTAAACAGCCAGCTGATAGTTCTAGGTGTGTTATCCTCATTTTTGTGGAAAGTCGGTTCATGTTTCTGTTCTCTGGCTTCAGTAAAGCAATTTGCATGTTTCTTTTAAATGTTATGAGGGTTTCTTTTAAATGTTATGTGCTGCTGTAACAGAAAGAAGGAAGACGCCTGTAAAAAAATTTTGAATTCGCTGAAATTGGGCATTGTTCAGTTATCAAGTTTCTCACCAAAGAAGGAAATAGGCCAGAGGCCATTCGTTACAGGACGGTGGCTGTGTATGGCAACAGTGCACCTTCAGAGTACCAGGTAAAATTCTGGTCAAAACAATTCAAGTCGGATAAAGAGCCCATTGAAGTGATCCATATCAATGAATGTCTGTGACAGTGACCATTCCAGAAATGTGCTAAGCTGTGGAAACCCTTGTGCTGAATGACAGACATTTAAAGGTGTCCCAAATCTCTAGATAATGTGAAATGTCTGATGTAACAGTTATAACCATCTTCCATGAACATTTGGGAAAGAGTAATATCAGTGCAAGGTGATTCCGCTGATTTCTGACCCCTGTGCAGAAGCAATTCAGAATATGGTGTTGAGGAGAATTTGGAAGGGATCCTGAAACTTTTATCTCTAGAATTGTTACGGGTGATGAAACATGGGTTCATTACTGGGATCCTGAGTCCAAGCAAGAATCATTGCAATAGAAGCACAAGGATTCTCCCCTACTTAAAAAATTTTGTATACAACCTTCAGCTGGCAAGATCATGGCCACCATTTTTTGGGATTCTGAGGGAATTTTGTACATTTACTGCTTGAAACACAAGCAGACAGTCACTAGGGAGTCATGTGCATCCCTACTGTACAATCTAAGGGATGTCATAAAGGAAAAATGTCGTGGGAAACTTTCCAGAACTATGCTGCTTCTTCATGACAACGCACCAATGCATATGCTGTTGCTGCTTTGAGAGAGACGGTGACTTTACAGAACTCATCCATTCACCTTAGAGTCTGGATCTGGCCTCCAGTGACTATTTCCTGTTTCAACAACTCAAGAAAAATGTACATGGACATCCCTTTGCTGATAATAATGAACTGAAGTCTTCTGTTTCTGCGTTCTTTGATGTACAGGACAAAGAATGTTATTTGTCTGCTATTTCCTCATTGCAAACAAAATGGAAAAGTAGTTTGAAGTTCAGAGGAGTTGCATCAAAAAATAAAAACAGATTTTTGCCTCTATCTCTTTTCTTTCATAAGTAGGTAGATAACTTATTGAATGTCCCTTGTATGTCAATGTTTAAAAATTCAAACAAATTTTTAACTTATACACATCACATCTATGTACTGAGGTCATTACTCCAAGATGGATATAACTAGCAACCCTCCCATCTCTTCCATTATGCAGTATGACTGATGTCTTTTGAAGTTAGCATAGACATGGCAAGATCCAGTCTTCCTTACATTTTGAGGGTGTTTGCAGGAGAGCTGCCAGATAATCCATTGGACCAAACCTATTGATAACTCTCTAGGAGTCCTCTGGATCAGCTTGTATATAATCTCACAGCCTCTAATCTGCCAGATAGTGATTGGAGGGAGTCCGAGTAATGTGCATCTGGGGTGGGGGGGGGCATTATCGAAGCCACATTATATTAAAGAGTTGGATATATTCTTGCCATGTGTACACCATATCCAAAAATTTCATTACTTAATACAGCATGTCCTCCTCACCTTTTCTTACTACTGAATACGTCATGAATTGTAAAATTGATAGAAAAAACTTATCTGCAAAAAGATCTAAACCTCTCACACACTTTCTTGTTCATTTCACATATATATGTGTTCTAAGTTCTAATCTCAGTGATATCCATTCCCACTTGCAGTCTGCCAAATCCCATGTACTTTTTCTGACAAAATCCCAGTTATTAGTTGATCCAAACCACTGCTCATCTCAGTTGCCCAAATTATTTGCTGCATGATTCCTTTCACTTCAAAGGTGTTACTTGTGTATATGTCCATTCTGATATTCCCTGTCAGAGACTTTTTAATTTCGAAGCTCCTCTTTTCAGTCTTCTCTGGCTTAAATCTCGCTACCACATTCTGTCAAATTCATCTGTTGCCTCTATCATTCTCCCAACTCCACTAACACTGGTCAACACCAAAAATGTTTCTGGCTTGAAAATAGTCAATTCTTCTTAATTTTAGCACGAGAAAAACTAAAATAACATTTAAAACTCTTAGTTAGCTCTCGTTCCACGATATAGCCCCCTCTTATGATTTATGGGAATATTGGTGAATACTAGGGAATTTTGTAGTCTAGACAATAGATAGATTGGTAACACTGAAACAGAAACTGATAAGCCATGTTTTTTTTTTTTTTTTTTGTATTTCTGTGTACCATTTACCTTGCAAGTGATATTATGAGTGATGTGTTTTTTTTTGTTGTTGTTTTTTTTTTTTTTTTTTTTTTCCAGGTTTATGGAAAAAAATTATGTAAAAAGCCAGGATGCCACTTAAATGTGTTAACAGTGTTGACAATTTTTGTTGTGTGTGTGGTGATGTGACATTTTCCACTCAGAAATGCCAGTTGACTTCACTTGTGATACATAATTAATGAAATTAATTTAAAGTTTAGACTCCACACTTTGGAGTCTCATGTGAAGATGGGGTCACTGAGGAATAATGGTCAATTCAGGCCTTCAACATCACAAGATCCTGATTTTGTGCCAGAATCTGAGTCGCCAATGAATCACACAGAATCACTCAAGGTGAACTTAGTGATCTAATTCGAGACCTAGATCTAGCATTTTTAGCATTAGCATTAGTAGAGGCATTTGATGCAAGAAAGCAAGCTTATGCAGCATCAGCCAAAAAAAAAAAAAAAAAACCCACTTCCACTTCACCCCTCTGTTCATTCAAAATACCTGTCCAGCTGAGCCTTAAACTTATTTAAGCTATCAACCTCCACCACAAGGGATGGAAGTCTGTTCCACCAACCAACCACCCGCTGGCTAAAGGCAAATTTCAGCACGTCTATCCTACATCTGTCTTTCCTCAATTTGAATTTATGCCCTCTCAGGTGATTTTTCTGAGCAAGAGGAAGAATCCCATCAGCATTGAGCATGCTTAAACCATTCACGGCTTTATACACCTCTATCAGATCACCTCGCTGGTGCCTAGTCTCCAGACACTGTAATTTGCAAAACTTAAGCCTTTCTTCGTAAGAGCACCCCTTTGTTCCATTCACTAATCTTGTTGCCCTTCTCTGTACTCGTTCCAGCAGCTCTACATCCTTCTTGAAATGAGGCCTCCAGACCTGTATACGGTACTCTAGGTGTGGCCTGACCATTGCCTTATACAATGGAATAATCACCTCCTTATCCCTGCTGGAAAAATTCCTGTATATCATTGACAATACTCCATGAGCTACTCTTGCAGCCCGTCTGCACTGCTCAGAGAACTTCATATCTGCCTGCACAACCACCCCCAAGTCCCTTTCATTCTCTACCACTGTCAGTGTAGTACCACAGAGTTGATACGTTGCTCTGGGGTTGCTGTTTCCCATGTGTAGTACTTTACATTTGTCAATGTTAAACTTCATTTGCCACCTCTCAGCCCATCTGCTCAACCTTTCCAGATCCTGTTGCAACAGCATAGTGTCAGTAGTGTCCTTGACAACCCTGCCAACCTTTGTATCGTCTGCAAACTTGGACATTAAGCCCGATATACCATCATCAATATCATTTATAAATACAGAAAACAATAATGGACCCAACACTGAGCCCTGAGGGACTCCACTAATAACATCAGTCCACGATGAGCAGTGTACATTGATTACCACTCTCTGTCTTCTCCCCCTCAACCATAGCTTTATCCATAGCAGCAATTTGCCTCCAATGCCACACTGCTCCAATTTGTGCAGCAGTCTTCCATGTGCAACAGTATCAAAAGCCTTTCTAAGATCCAAGTATATAATATCAAAGTTATTCCCTGCATCCAGTTCTTTTGTGACTGCATCATAGTATCCAATCAAGTTGGTCAGGCAAGACTTCCCCTTAACAAAACCATGCTGTGTCTGAGCTATAACTGAAGTTTTGTCTAAATGATCCTGCAGTGCTTCTTTAACCAGTGCCTCCATTAATTTTCCTGGAACAGAAGTTAAGCTCACAGGTCTGTAATTACTTGTGTCAGCCTTTGATCCTCCTTTGTGAATTGGGGTCACATTTGCACATTTCCAGTCTATGGGTACCTCCCCTGAGTCCAAGGAAGCTCTCATAATTATGGCTAAGGGTTTGCTTACTTCCTTTGCTGCCTCCTTTAATATAACTGGATAGATCCCATCCACCCCCGGGTGCCTTTCTAGTGTTTATCTTCAACAGTTTCTCCTCCACTTTACTCCCAGTTATTTCAAGATTCTGTAGCTTACTGCTAGAGTTGAATACAACTCTGGCATTCCCCTCGCTGAATAACTCCTCATGTGTGAATGTCGATGCAAAATATTCATTTAGTTTGTTAGCTACCTGAGCAGGATCATCAACAGTTGACCCATCAATATCAAGTGGACCAGTCTGATTCATCCCCTTCCTTCTAGAGTTTACATAAGTAAAGAACTCTTTGCTGTTTTTCTTTGCATCCCTTGCCAAGGATTTCTCGTAATCTGCCTTCGCCTGCCTAACCTCCTTTGTAACTCGGTTACATATCAACTTGTATCTATCATAGGCTTCTGTGTCATGTGTTAATTTGTAAGTATCCCATGCATTTTTCTTCTCTGCCATATGTCTCATTAGTTCATCTGACATCCATTTTGGCCTAAACCTTGAACAATATTTCTTAGTTGGTATGTAAAGCCTAGTAGCTTCCAAGATAAGTTCTTTGAATGCTTCCCATTTTGAATTTGCTGTTGGTAACTTCATCAGTTGGTCCCACTGTGTAGAATTTAAATACTGTCTCAGTCCATCGTAGTCGCCTTTACGGAAGCAATAACCCTTCCCTTTACCCCTAATGGTAGTTACCTCTTTGAGTAAATCCCACTTCAGCACACTGTGATCACTGCCACCTAGTGGTTCATTTATCTGCAGATTCTTAATGCATGAAGAATCACTGCTGGTAATCAAATCAAGAGTATTACTCCCTCTAGTTGCCTCCCGAACATGCTGATGTAGAAAACAATCATCCAATAAATCCACAAAAGCCCTGCTAGTGTGTGAGTAACCAACCCCCAAATTCCAGTCAATATCTGGGAAATTAAAATCTCCCATTATAAGACTCTCTGATTTACTGGCCCACTCTATTTCCCTGTACAGTTCCTTATTATACTCATCAGAGTCATTAGGCCTATAGCACACTCCTACTCTCAATTTTGATCTCCCAATGTTTATGTCACACCAAACTGACTCAACACTGCACTGTCCAGCGATGTCGACTGGCTTCACTTCCTTTTTTTTTATGTGTTTCTTAACTAATAGCATAACCCCTCCCCCCTTCCTATCCTGTCTATCCTTTCTGTAGACGTTGAACTCCCCAAATTGCAGTTCTGCATCCCTTATATCTCTGTGACACCACGTCTCTGATATCCCAACAATATCTGCCTTCGATGTTTTGAGGAATACCTCAAATTCATCAAATTTATTTACTAAACTCCTAGCATTCGTGTACACGCAAGTATACCTGCACCTATTTCTATTCTTAGCTACCCTAACACAACCCATGTGTTTACTTATACCGCAGTGGCTCCCAGCAATCTCTGAAATACCATGCATCTTGTTTTTCAGGCTTCTGCTTATTCTAATAGAAGCAGTGCAAGAATCTTTCACCTCTGCCAGTGGCTACTGTCAAACTATTGTCCTTTGTCTCCCCCTAAGCTAGCAGTTTTCCGACCCACCTAACACTGCCTCGATAGCATCAGCAAATATTCTTGCACCATCTATCAAAAGTTAAACAGAACTTCTGGGATCAAGGCTCCAACAGTGGAATCTTCTGCAACCAAATGTCAAGGTGTCCGCGTACAGGAGCAGGCAGAATGCTTTGACTCCATTTTTCTTTAAAAGTGAAAACAACCTAGTTGCCTCTAGCCAGTGGGTGGTTGACAGTTGGAATAAACATCCATATTTTGTAGCAGAGGTCAGGAACTTAAATAAGTTCAAGGCAGAACTAAAAAAAACACCTGGAGTGAAATGTTGGGTGAAATGGGAAGGGTGTTTTTTTTTTTTTTTTTTTTTTTTGGCTGATGCTATATAAGCTTGCTTTCTTGCATCATATGCCATGCTATTGACTACCCTTTGTTAGATCAGTGCATTCTACTTGGGGATTGCTGCTGTGTTGCCTGATCCAGAAGTGTAAACTCTGGCTTTGTGTTCCACAGTTGAGAGCTTTATGTGGCCCACATTCTAATTACTTCTAGGCATACACCCTATTCTAGAAGCTCTCATAAATGCCCATCAGAATGCTGAGTTTGTGCCTGATTTCTTCATACTGTTTGCTCCGAACACACCCAGAGACATCCTGCTTGGCTATTCGTGATCTATTTCAGATGGGTCACCAAATCTTGCACAGCAGCGGCATATTTTGTAAGGCCATGATTTGTAGGAGAACTGCTCCTTCATATCTTCCCAAGCCACAGCATTCCCAATACACTGAGCTTAGAGCAGCTGAGGTGTGATTTCCATTTAAATTCAATTTAATATGTGAATAATATTACACTAAACTTATGAATAAATTTAGTTCAGTATTATGTATTACATATATATTATCTTGTACCATTACGTTCATAGAGTTTTAAATTGTTTATTTTACTAGAAATAAAATTTCTTAGCTAAGAACAAAAAAAAAAAAAATGCCAACCTGCATGTTTAGATCCTACAAGCTACTTTTTTACTGTAGTTAAAATCCTACAATTCTACCATGTACTACACAGCTAGTTATGTTTGACCCAAATGACTGATGCAAAAGCTCTACAATTGTAAGTCATAACTTAACAAATCTCTATCTAAATTTAGCAATAAGTTAATGAATGTGACTAGGACTACAAGCTCTCATAAATGCACAGCAGCATATTTTGTAAGTGAATGATTTGTAGGAGAACTGCCGCCTTCATTTCTTCCCAAGCCACAGCACTCCCAGTGCTTAATAAATTTTCCAAAAAACTTATCAGTTTCTAAGAAATCACAATTCTTCACATTTACAGTGCAGCATTGTGAATCCAATCCCAAAACCATGCTACCCTTGCCTGAGACCAACAAACTCAGCCACATTGTGAAAAGGCCCATAAAAATTCCTTGTCATTGACCTGATTCGAACTGAGGTCTTTTCCATCTGGTGTGAAGAGGATAGTGATTATACCGACAGTGCTACCCACAAACCAGCAAAATTTAATTTCAATTGTTGTGTGGTCTTTATAAATATCTCCTGCTTTTTGCCTGTTTTGTTCCCCATACATATGTTTTCCTCCTGCTTTCTTAGCTAAGAACAAAAAAAAAAAAAAATGCCAACCTGCATGTTTAGATCCTACAAGCTACTTTTTTACTGTAGTTAAAATCCTACAATTCTACCATGTTTATCCTACAATCCTACAATTCTACCTTTTTGAAAGTTCAAAAGTTGGTGGCAGTGATATTTATATATGTACACACCCCTATATACTTACAAAAGGGTTAAAAGGATGAAAATTTTGATGTCTTAAAGAAACTACTAATGATAATCAAAATAGTTGTGATAATTTAATATGCCTTGTTCTTTTTATTTTATACAGGAGTGCAATCTCTACGAGCGCTTTTGGCTCGAGATAAAGATGAAGATTCTCCTAGACTACACACACTTCTTTGTGAATCATTTGTAGCTATATATCTAAGTCAACTTATTCATGCCTTGGTAACCTGTGATTGTCATGTTCTCTATAGATTAGTTGGACAGACTTTTACCGAACAGACTTGGGGAATGCTTTTTGGTGGCGGGGCTAAACGATTACTTAAAGTGTCCACTACAACTGGAAACTCTGGACCAACATCACTAGCATCGAGCACAGAAAGTAAGTATCTTTCTATTCTCCCCTTTCCACCCTGTATTGCTATATATACTGAAGCATTTTTTTGATGATGCACTCTTTTTTATTTCAGAAAAGGTTTTCTGGTATACACCCTCTGCTTTGCTATTTACTTTTCAGCATGTTGAACATATCCTTGATATATTAGATAGTGAATCTTAGCAATAGGCATCCATATATTACAGCTTGATTATAGAGATAGTGGATCTGAAATTTTATGGCATGAAGGGGGAAAGAGTTGCAGAAACTGAGAGATTATAATTGAAATTAACCACACACTAGAGACCTACTTTTAAACATATGACAATACCAAAAGGTTAATATGTTATTTGTATAAAATATGAGCCACTGCGACAACCTGTTTTAAGACTTACTAGTCTCTAATTCTAAAACAATATAGCCAACTTGTCATTTAAGTGCATTGTTTTATAATCCATGCTTCTTAAGCAAGTGGATAATTCCCCCTCCTCCTCTCCTGTCCAATTTGTCTACAGTATATGCATTAGCTCACCACATACGAATTCTGCATCTCCTATGTCAGAGTGACCCCCATGGCTCTGATATTATTAATAGTTCTACATTTGATGACATAACTGGTGCTTCATTTTCATAAAATTTATTTAGTATTCTTCTATCGTTAGTGTATAAGCAAGTATATGGTAAGCACTGAAATTCCCCACCTTGCTTTCTAGACTAAAGGGACATTCCATAATTCACCATGTCCATAACACATTTACAACCAACACCCACATACTGTACTGATAAGTCGTGATGGTCAACTGCTTTCTTGTGTTCATAGCCAGTGGAAAAGATTAAGCATATTCCTGACGTGGACAATATGCCGTGATCAACCTGTGTTTTACTGTTACGCCCTATTAGAAAATTAGGAGAGAGTGATTTTCCTTTATTCTGGAAATTAATCTGTTCTTTCAAACAAGTCATCCACACTTTCAGTAAATTTCACCTGTCTCTGTTTACATGGTACGTGCAAGTGGGCCCCAGTTTAGATCAGGGTGTTGAAAAAAAAGAAATCCCTTTAAAAATTTGAGATTACAGAGGCCATGTGAGCCCCCCCCCTATGTTGAGGGGGGCCTCACATCCCTGTTCATAAGTACAGCCCTGACAATAAAGGCGAACGAGTGTAGTGCTATGTTCTGTTCTGTTACTGGCCACTTAGCCCATGGCACATGGAGTCAGGCCAGAAACTACTATCTGACATTATCCAATCTCTCCAACCCACTCACCTGTAACTGCCCAAATACACAGGTGGGGTTTAAAAAAAAACCTTCCAAAATATATTGTATTATATTGTGTATCAAGTGATTCCCATAGTTTCTCATAAAACCATGTTGGTAAACTCTGTGGTAAAAGCATTGCTTGTCAAGCCAAATAAGTGTGTTGATTGTGTTGTTATGTGAGTAGGGTGTTGTTATGTTGTTTGTGTTGTTTCATCTGCTACTTTGTTACTAGGAGGCTCAAACTCCAAAAAGGGGCCTCCTAGCATGAGACCATTGGCATGGGAAGCCAAGCCAGGACAGTAGTAGGACACTTGCTGCCCAAGGTCTGGCCTGAACAATAGCATAGGCAGCTGAGGAAAGGAGCAGAATAGATTAACAGCAGAGAAAGTGAGGGGGAGAGGGTACAAAGTGAAGGTACCCCTAGGTGAGTGAGAAACAGGAACCTATAGTCGGTAAACGAGACCCTAAAGGAGGATGGATTGGAATGAGTCATAGTGAACCAAAGAGCAGGCAAAAGAAGTAAGGACAAATAGTGAAGATCACCTACTGAAACAGTAGAGAGGCAGTATCCCATGCCAGGACAAAAGGAATTGAATAGATCACTGCCACCTTCTAAATCCTGTGAAACTCCACTAATAACAGTCCATGAAGAGTAGTGTCTGTTAATAACCACTTTCTATCTTCTTCCACTGAACCATCCATTATTCTTAGGTAACTTGCCCTTAATGCCACACTCCGTCAATTTGTACAGTAGTCTTTTATGTGCAACAGTATCAGAAGCTTTCCTGAAATCCAAATTTATAATATCAAAATGATTTCTTTGCATCCGGTTGTTTTATCACTGCATTAAGGTATCCAATCAGTTTGGTCGGACAAGATCTCACCTTAACAAACCCATGCTGTGACTAAAGTATAACTGCAGTCCTGTCTAGATGGTCCAGCATTACTTCTTTAACCATTCTCTGTTATTTTCCCTATAACAAGTTAAGCTGAAAGGTCTATAATTACTAATGTCACCATTTGATTCCCCTATGTGAATTAGGATTACATTCACACTTCTCCAGTCCACAGGAGACCCCCCCCCCTAAATCCAAAGATGCTCTTGTAATTATGACTAAAGGTTTGCTTACCTTTGTTAACAGGAGAGACTGCTTCTACAGGGATGGGATACACTTAAATAGAAAGGGTGCAAGAATATTTGCTGATGCTATCGAGGCAGTGTTAGGTGGGTCGGAAAACTGCTAGCTTGGGGGGGATTCACAGACTAAAAGGTTAAAAGTAGCCGCAGGCAGAGGTGAAGGTGATTCTTGCACAACTTCTATTAGAATAAGTAGCGACCTGGAGCGATGGATGCTGGGGGTTTCAAGGACTGATGGCAGTCATCATGAAACAGGTGAGTATATGGGATGTGTCAGGGTAACTAGGAATAGGTGCATGTATGCTTGCATGTATACCAATACTAGAAGTATAGTAAATAAATTTGATGAATTTGAAGTGTTGTTCAGGACATCAAAGGCGGATGTTGTTGGGATATCAGACATGTGGTGTCACACCGATATGAATGCAGAATTGGAATTTGGGGAGTACAATCTGTACAGAAAGGATAGGAAGGGAGGAGGTGTCATGCTGTTAATTAAGAAAAACATAAAATCAAAAGAAGTGCATCCAGTTGATATAGATGAACAGTGCACTGTTGAGTCAGTTTGGTGTGACATAAGCACTGTGAAAGCAAAAATAAGAGTAGGAGTGTGTTATAGGTCTAATGACTCGAATGAGTACAATGAACAATGTACAGAGAAATAGAGTGGGCTAGTAAATCAGAATGTCTTATAATGGGGGATTTTAACTTCCCGGAACATCATGGCGAGATCCAATCTTCCTTACATTTCGAGGGTACAGCTCTGAGACGGTTTTCACAGGCCAGCCGCTAGTTAGTACACCAGACCGAACCTATTGGTAACTCTTTAGGAGGCTTCCAGATCAGCTAGCGTATAATCTTGCTACCTCTCCTCTACCAGATAGTGACTGGAGGGAGTCCGAGTAGTGTGTATAAGGGGCTATTTTCGAGGCTATTTTATGTAAAGGATCTGGCATAGACATTTGGATAAGGCATAGACATTTACCATGTCTATGCCTTATCCAAAAAATTCATTACTTCATACAGTATGTACCCTCCCACTTTTTCTTACTATTGAATACACCATGAATTGTCAAAATAATAGAGTAAGCTTATCTACGAAAAGATCTAAACCTCCCAAACACTTCCTAGTTCATTTCACAGATATACGTGAGCACAATTCTAATCTCAACAAAGTCCATTTCCTCTTGCAGTCTGCCAAACTCCATGTACTTTTTCTGAGAGAATCTCAGTTATCGGTCGATTCAAATACTGCTCATCTCAGTTGCCTAAATCATTTGTTGTATGATTCCTTTCGCCTCAAAGGTGGTACTAGTGCATATGTCCATTCCGATATTCCCTGTCAGAGACTTGGCTGTTTGGAAACTCCCCTTTTCAATCTTCTCTGGCTTAAAATGAGGTAGAGCCAGAGCTTCTCTGGCTCTACCTCATTGTGTCAAATTCATCTGTTGTCTCTACCATTCTCCCAACTCCACCAATCACTTGGAGCTCTTTGACTTTCTCCAGTCCAACTTCCCTAACAGTGAGGTAATTTTCCTTGGTGATTTTAATGTTCACAACACCAGCTGGTTTCCGTTTTCTAGTCACACCGACCCAGCTGGTTGAGATGCTGAGGCTTTGCAATTACTAATGATCTTGCACAGATTGTTCATTTACCTCAAACAACCCTTCTAAGTACATGGTCAAAGTGAGTGGTCCTTTAGGCACCGCAGATCACAACTTAGTGATTGTCTCTTCTCCAATGGAGCCATTATCTCATGGCTATTCCCAACCTCTTATTGTTTGGCATTACAAGAATGCGAAATAGGATGACATGCGAGATTTTTTTTTTCTTCTTTTCCTTGGTCGAATTACTGTTTCAAAACTTCTGATGTCAACATTTGCTTAAATCGTGTCAGTAAAATTATTCTTGTAGGAATGGAATCCTTTATTTCACATTCCACTTTAAAATCTCGTCATTTTTCTAAACCTTGGTTTTCCAATAAATGTGCTAAGGCTGTTCAAGAGAAGAAAGTTGCATATCATAATTGGCTTATTTCCAATTCTTCAGTTTCATTTTCTGCCTACACCAAAGCTCACAACAATTGTAAAGCGGTTATTAATCAGTCCAAACTAGATTTTGAACAAACTATGAGTAGAAAACTTGCTTCTTGCCCTAATGGTAGCCAAGCATTCTGGTCCCTTCCCAAAGCCATTGGCAGCAACTTTTGCCCATCTCTGCTCCCACCTCTGTCAAAGCCACATGGTTCTGTTGTCACTTCAGCCAAGGATAAAGCTGACCTGCTAGCATCCCATTTTTCTTCCAACTCATATATTAATGATCTTGGTAAAACACCTCCCACCATTCCCAACACGCTCCATTCAGTGCCTCCTGTGGTTTTCCATCAAAAGGATGTCAGAAGGATTTTGTCGAATCTCAATGCTAAGAAAGCTCTAGGTCCTGATGGTATTTCTCCACTTGTTCTCAAAACCTGTGCTCCTGAACTTACTCCTGTTCTTTGCCACTTTTTTCACTTTCTTATTCCAAAGGTGTTTTTCCTTCTTCTTGGAAATTTGCTCAAATCCAGCCAGTTCCTGAAAAGGGTGACAAATTCCTGAAATCCAATTATCATCCTATTGCAATTACTTATATTCTTTCTAAAGTAATGGAGAAATCAATTAAACTCCAACTCTTTAACTACCTAGAAACATTCTGTCTTATCGCCAGTATTGATTTCGTCAGTGTCAATCCACTTGTGATATCCTGGCTTATGTTACCCATTTATGAACAAATTCAATGGAAAAGTTTGGTGAAACACAAGCACTTGCTCTTGATGTCTGATAGGCTTTTGATCATGTTTCGCATAAAGGTCTTCTGAACAAGCTTCCATCTTATGGTTTGCCAACTATTTTTTGTAATTGGTTATCCAGTTTTCTCTCTGATCCCTCACTGAGGGTGATGGTAGATTGCTGTGTCTTCTAACCTCTCCACTAATGCTGATGTCCCCCAAGGTTCAGTTCTTTCCCCCACTCTTTTCCTCTTGTGTATTAATGACCTTCTTCCATTGACTGGAAATCCTATCCATAGTTTTGCCAATGATAGCACGTTGCATTCCACTTTCCATTTTGAGAAACCTTGTCCTGCTCAATCAGCTTCCACTTTTCAAATTTCCGCTACCAATTCCTTAAATGCCAATCTCCAGTGGGGCAAAGACAACTTAGTTGATTTCAATCCTTCTAAAACTCAGTCTTGTCTTATATCTCGCAAAAAGAATTCTTCTGCTCCTATCTTTGGTGACACTCCGATTTCTAGGCAAAGTGATATCTCTCTTTTGGGGATTCTGACTTCTAATCTCTCTTACCGTGACTTCTAATCTCTCTTAGCACAAGCACATTACAAATACTGCTTCCTCTGCATCTAAAAAACTTGGTTTTCTCTTTTGCTGTCGGCGTTACTTTTCTTTCAAACAGCTGCTCACTCTGTATAAATCGCAAATCTGCCCTACCATGGAATATTGTTCCCACATCTTGGGTGGTGCCCCCAAAACCTCTCTCAGGCTTGTTGATTCCATTCAGAAGAGGGCAGTTAGGTTAATTAATGATTCATCTCTAACAGAGTCTCTCCACTCACTGTCTCATAGATGTACTGTTTCTGCTGTATGCCTCTTCTATAGATACTGTTCTTCTGAATTGGCTTCTATAATTCCTGCTCTCTCTCTTTCAAAACAGTCCGAACACGTGCCACCGCCAGCCAACATCCATTTACTGTCCAACTTCAAACTCACAGTACCAACTCTTCATCTTCCTCGTTTATTCATTCAACTGCCGTTTTCTGGAACAACCTTCCTTCATACATATTTCCTGAAAATTACAGTCTACAGAAGTACAAGTTTAATGTCAACAAATATCTTCTTTCATCTTCTCAACCTCCAACCCAAGTACTAAGTACTGTTGGTTCTTATACTTCTTGTGTTGGGGGGGGGGGGGGGGTTCATAAAAAAAAAAAAAAAAACTTCAATAGATTCGGAATCAGTTTTTACCAAAATCCAAGGTAACGATTTTCTGATGTACTGAGTTTTAAAGATGGATATAATGCCTTGATCTAATGGCTGAATGAAAGTTGTATTAACCTGGTACAACTGTGGTAGTAGGAACATAACTTCAACATGTGGATAACTTAAATCTTTTAAATGGCCTGGTATGTGCTATCCAATAGTAATCAAACTTTGAAATCTAGATTTTTCCACAAGTTCAGGGATTTCTCAATTTTTTTGTCTAGGTCGTCAATTGCAGGAATTCAAAAAGAGTGGAAATGTTGAAAATTTTCATCCAACATAATACCAGGGTTTCCCCCACACAAAAATACCCTGTTATGCAAGGTTTACTGAAATTCTCTCACCGTGCTAAAGCGAAACCATATTATTTAAGTACTGTGTTGTGCGAGGATTGCCACAATTTATCAATCGTGTTAGAGTGAAATCATGTTGTAGAAGTACCGTTTTATATGGGGATTGCCTGTACAATTGTTAAGTTTTAAGTTAATTTAATCAATAATAAAATTATCTATTAATGCCAACTTACATCATTCGAAATTTCCAAATATCTATTTAAAACGCTTAAATGATTAAAACGCTTTATTTCCCCACTATGCACTACAGTACAAGTTACCAGTTACAATATTCATATCACATCACCATTACAAAGGTTCTACATGTTTTGAGTTGTAACTTACAAAAAATCTCTAGGTAAATTTAAAAATAAACATGACTACGACTAAAGATATTTATGGAACAGGATTTAATATGCCAATTAGGCCAATAAAATGGCAAATTTTTTCAAAAACCTATCCATTCCCAGGACTTCGCAGTTCAAACTCCTGAACCAGTTTCAGATAAAGAAATCTACCTGCTCCATTTTGATCCATTGCTTTGGCAAATTTTTCATTAAATTTTGTTTATTATGCAATGGTGGTAATAGAACTTTATGAGGGGTAATCAATGGTTTATTTGTAACATTTTTCTCGTGTGAAATCAGTTCTTTTCTGTGAGGCCATCGTTTTTAAACATATTTTTTTTTCTTATCTCTACTGTCCCATTCACAAATAAAGTATCACTATTTGGTATAGCCAAGTTGTAGACTAGGCCTAATTAAAGAATAATCACTTTAAGGTCACCACATTTCAAGAAAGCTGCTTATACTTGATGCTTGTCAAGAAAAGTTTCGTGTTATCATAGGTTTCTTTCATGTGTTCAGCATATGCTTGAGGGTACTGATGGTAGTCTATTTCTGTTTGAAAGCAGTGTTGCTCTATAAAGAGCAACACTGCTTTCAAACTTGCTTTGGAGGAATCAATGAGTAACTACCATTCAGCTGAATTGTGCAAGTGTCCTAGAGTTTCTGTTAGAGAATTTACATCACTACATCAAACCAAATTGCCTTCTTGAGAAAATAAATGTATAAATGTTTGCTGATGTTTACAAAAATAGCATATTTTGATCTCCTCTTGCAGATTTCATCCTTTCAACCTAGAAGCCAAAAGCCCATCTTAATTTTTAGATGAGGTCTGATCACGAACAAGATATTTAGTTCCTCTTGAGATATTAAGTGTGGTTCAAAGGATGAACATGTCACTTCATATGTAGGGTCACTAACTTGCTGGTCTTCTCCATAGTAATTCCAGATCCATCTGATTCATCATCTTAATCCAAATTGTAAGTTTCTGTTACAGGTAGTTTGGTTTTGTTACAGGTAGTTCTTCACTGTGTAAAACAAATCCTACAGCTGATGGTATATTTGGTTATTTTATAATACGTTTAGATTTAGAGATAATCCCTGAACTATTTGTTAAATAAGAATAACAATCTGTATAATGGCCCTTTGGTTCTCTCCAAATCATAGGAACTGCAAATGGCACATGACAATAAGATCATTTTAACTAAGCAGTAAGTAATTTAACACAACTGATACAACAGAAATGAGGGGGCCCAAGACTTATCGTGATCACCCACTTCACATCCAAAATAAAGTTCTTAAGCTATTTTATCTAGGGGAGTGAAGCTTTTTTTCTGTGATTTAAAAGTTTGCTCACTACATATATAAGCTCGTAGATATATTTATGAGGCATCTTAGATTGTAAATACATAGAAACATTTCAAAGTAGTCATAGTTGTAGAGGCATGTGATGCAAAAAAGCAGGCTTATATAGCATCAGCAAAAAATAAACATTTCACACATCTATTCCCTCTAAACGTTCGTCCAGTTCCACCTTGAATTTATTTAAGCTATCTACTTCTACAACAACAGAATCAAGTTTGTTCCAGCAATCAACTACCCGCTGGCTAAAGGCAAATTTACACACATCTATGTATACACAATTAAAGAAAAGATCATGAACAATAATGACCTTAACCAAGTGACACCTGGCACAACTGAGCAGACAGTCTATTCTGTGGAAGTAAGCAATATAATCCATCAGGTCTGAATTTGTTTGAAGAGCCATCTGCTACAAGTAGAGTTTCATGGAAGGTTTGAACATTTTTCAACATGCCACAGCTGTCAGACCACACAGCACACAGAACAACCGTTTCCACACATTCATTTATTCATTTTGTTAAACCACACTCAATTACTATTTCATTACTGTATTATTTATATCAAAATTTGTCTCACATAAAAATTATGCATGACAGAGAAATTCTGTTGCATTTTTGAATTCAGCAACATAAAATACATAAGAATTAGCAAGAAATGTTCATGTGACAAAACGTGTGTTGACCAGTGTTGTCATTTAAGGATACATTTAATGGTACATTAACAAAGTGTAACTTTTGTGTCCTTTGTAACCAAGTTACAAAGGAGGTTAGGCAGGCGAAGGCAGATTACGAGAGATCCTTGGCAAGGGATGCGAAGAAAAACAGCAAAGAGTTCTTTACTTATGTAAACTCTAGAAGGAAGGGGATGAATCAGATTGGTCCACTTGAGATCGATGGGTCAACTGTTGATGACCCTGCTCGGGTAGCTAACAAACTAAATGAATATTTTGCATCGACATTCACACATGAGGAGTTATTCAGCGAGGGGAATGCCAGAGGTGTATTCAACTCTAGCAGTAAGCTAGAGAATCTTGTAATAACTGAGAGCAAAGTGGAGGAGAAATTGTTGAAGATAAACACAAGAAAGGCACCTGGGGTGGATGGGATCTATCCAGTTATATTAAAGGAGGCAGCAAAGGAGGTAAGCAAACCCTTAGCCATAATTATGAGAGCTTCCTTGGACTCAGGGGAGGTACCCATTGACTGGAGATGTGCAAATGTGACCCCAATTCACAAAGGGGGATCAAAGGCTGACACAAGTAATTATAGACCTGTGAGTTTAACTTCTGTTCCCGGAAAATTAATGGAGGCACTGGTGAAAGAAGCACTGCAGGATCATCTAGACAAGACTTCAGTTATAGCTAGGACACAGCATGGTTTTGTTAAGGGGAAGTCTTGCCTGACCAATTTGATTGGATACTATGATGCAGTCACAAAAGAACTGGATGCAGGGAATAACTTGATATTATATACTTGGATCTTAGAAAGGCTTTTGATACTGTTGCACATGGAAGACTGCTGCACAAATTGGAGCAGTGTGGCATTGGAGGCAAGTTGCTGCTATGGATAAAGGGGTGGTTGAGGGGGAGAAGACAGAGAGTGGTAATCAATGGACACTGCTCATCGTGGACTAATGTTATTAGTGGAGTCCCTCAGGGTTCAGTATTGGGGCCTTTATTGTTTTCTGTATTTATAAATGATATTGATGATGGTATATCAGGCTTAATGTCCAAGTTTGCAGACGATACAAAGGTTGGCAGGGTTGTCAAGGACACTACTGACACTATGCTGCTGCAACAGGATTTGGAAAGGTTGAGCAGATGGGCTTCGAGGTGGCAAATGAAGTTTAACATTGACAAATGTAAAGTACTACATATGGGAAACAGCAACCCCAGAGCAACGTATCAACTCTGTGGTACTACACTGACAGTGGTAGAGAATGAAAGGGACCTGGGGGTGGTGGTGCAGGCAGATATGAAGTTCTCTGAGCAGTGCAGACGAGCTGCAAGAGTAGCTCATGGTGTATTGTCAATGATATATAGAAATTTTTCTAGCAGGGATAAGGAGATGATTATTCCCTTGTATAAGGCAATGGTCAGGCCACACCTAGAGTACTGTATACAGGCCTGGAGGCCTCATTTCAGGAAGGATGTAGAGCTGCTGGAACGAGTACAGAGAAGGGCAACTAGATTGGTGAATGGGACAAAGGGGTTCTCTTACGAAGAAAGGCTTAAGTTTTGCAAATTACAGTGTCTGGAAACTAGGCACCAGCGGGGTGATCTGATACAGGTGTACAAAGCCTTGAATGGTTTGAGCATGCTCAATGCTGATGGGATTCTTCCTCTAGCTCAGAAAAATCACCTGAGAGGGCATAAATTCAAATTGAGGAAAGACAGATGTAGGATAGATGTGCGGAAATTTGCCTTTAGCCAGCGGGTGGTTGGTGGGTGGAACAGACTTCCATCCCTTGTCGTGGAAGTTGATAGCCTAAATAAGTTTAAGGCTCAGCTGGACAGGTATTTCGAACGAACAGAGGGGTGAAGTGGAAGTGGTTATTTTTATTTATTTATGTTACTTTTTTTTTTTTTTTGGCTGATGCTGCATAAGCTTGCTTTCTTGCATCAAATGCCTCTACTAATGCTAATGCTAATGCTAATGCTAAAGGCTAGCACCATTCAGTACATCCAAATAATAATCAGCAAAAGATATCTGTTTCTGATTGCCACCTGCCAGTAATATTAGGACCTAGTAAGATGCCAATATGCCTTAGTAACAAAAATGTAATAAAACAGTAGTAATTTTTCAAAATTTAGGAGCAAACTGGTAGAATAACAGCTAGCCCATCAGATAGCAGACTGAACAAATATATACACAAATTATATACATAAGATGAGGGGGGGGGAATTAACATAGGGTATGAAATAAGCTGAGCCTAAAAATGGCAAAGAGGAAAAAGTAGGATAGAAATAGTATGTAAATCCTCCTCTTTATATTACCTATTTATTTCCTATATTACCTCCTCTATATAATAGTATCCCACTCCTCCTATATACACCCCTGCCTAAAAGTTTGTAATCACAACTTATGACAACAGTTTTTGTTAATTTTTTTAAATTAGCAATGAAAATGTAACATCTTCTTGGACTAATATTGTTAGTGGAATCCAACAGGGTTCAGTGCTGGGCTTGTTATTGTGTCCAGTATTTATTAATTATATTGATGAAAGCATGTCAGGCTTAATGTCTAAGTTTGCAGATGATACAAAGTTTGGTAGGGTGGTTGATGGCAGTAATTAGGATATGCTACTGCAACAAGATCTATAAAAGTTAAGCAAATGGTCTAAGAAGTGAAGGTTAACATTGATAAAAGCACGGTACTGTATATGGTTAGCAACAATCCAAGAATAACACATTCAGTGTAGTAGAGCATGAAAAATAACTAGAGGTAATTGTAGTCTGGCAAGTAGTTCTCTGAGAAGTGCAGATTGGTTGCCTCTTGGCATTTTGTTAGGGATATGGAGGTTTTAGCCTCATTTTAGAGAGAATATGAATATGTTGAAATGGGTGTGAAGAAGAGAAATGAGATTAGTGAGGAGAGTGAAAGGGTGCACATACAAAAAAAATAAAATAAAAAAATAAAAAAAAAACTTCAGTTCTACAAATTGCACCATTTGAAAACCAGACACCTGCAAGGAGATCTAATTGAGGCATTTAACATTTGAATGGATTGAATAAACTAAATGTAAATGTCATTCTTGCTCTTGCTCAGAGAATACACATAATGGGACTTAAAATTATTTACATTGAGGAAGGATGCTTGCAGAATAGATGTGTGAAAATTTGCTCTCAACCAGAGAGTAGTTGATTGTTGGAACAAACTTCCATCTAGTATGATGAAAGTGGATAGTTTGAATAAATTTGAGTAATTACATAAATAATTAAAATATTCTTTTTGTTTATTTTTTATTTTATTTATTTTTTATTTTGTTTTTTGTCTGTTGCTGTATAAACCTGCTTCCTCATAGCATTTGTCAATACTTATATAATACATTTAGGGCTTCCGGTTACATAGAAGTTAACTAACGTATAAGTTAGTGCTAGAGCATCATGTTTATACATAGCCAACTACTAATAGTTGAAAAATGGCATCATTGGTGAAGCCTTACTTTTAGCATTAGCAGAGGCATATGATGCAAGAAAGCAAGCTTATACAGCATCAGCCAAAAAAAAAAAAAAAACCTTCCCATTTCACCCATCCATTCACTCCAAATGTTTGTCTAGTTCTGCCTTGAATCGATTTAAGCCATCAACTTCTACAACGACAGATGGAAGTTTGTTCCAGCAATCAATCATCTGCTGGCTAAAGGCAAACTTCCGCACATCTATCCTACAACTGTCTTTCTTCGATTTGAATTTGTCCTCTCAGGCGATTATTCTGAGCAAGAAGAAGAATCCCATCAGCATTGAGCATGCTCAAACCATTCAAAACCTCATACACTTCAATCGGATCACCTCTCAGGTGCCTAGTCTCCAGACACTGTAATTTGCAAAACTTAAGCCTTTCTTCACTAATCTTGTTCCAATTATTCAAGATAGTGCAATATCATGGGAACTCGTTGTGAAGATATTCACAATATGAGATATATTTAAATGATGCCATTTTGCATCTACTTAGTAGTTGAAAGCTGAAGCTCTAGAACTAATTTATACATTAATCAATACTTATACTAACTAATCATAAAATGTCAAAATTCAAGCACAGATAAAGGGAGAAAAGTTCATCAGTGATGTAGCCATATACTTTGTGATAATTTTTACAAGATATCCTTGTGCTCAACAGCAACTTTAAAAACTTTAACAATGTATAAAGTATAATTGCTGATTTATAATATCTGTTAGTTATGCACAACTTAACTTTACAATGAGGGGAGTGAATTATGTGGTAAGTAAGGAGAATTAAGTCTTCTCCATTAAAAAGACTGGTTTATGCACTGCTCAACAAAATTAACAGAACAAAATGTTTTTCATAAATATCTTATTGTGAACAGTGTCGCCGAAGGTGAATATTTGATATAATAGGTATCCTGGCATGCAAATTCTGAGTATCCAATATAAATTGATCTACCACCTCAAAGCCACACATTATGCAAATTATTCATGCCTATAAAAACATGGGTTGTGATTACATCACTTCATTCCTGTTTTTTGGTTTGCTCATTGGAATAGCCACTTTTCCAGTACTCAGGATGGCAAGAATCTCAAAGAATCATTGTTTAGATGATTCTTTGAGATGGCAAGCCATTGGACAACTTGAATCTGGGCAGTCACAGTCAGAGGTGGCACATTGGCTTAATATGTACCACATCTTGGCACTATGGAAGCAGTTTCAGGAGATAGGAACCATTACAAGAAGAGCTGGCCAAGGTTTCCCAAAGGCTCCGTCAACCAGATCATACTGCTATCATCAACTGTGTCTTGAGGTTTATGTGGCCACAGGTGAAAATATTTCTAACCTGACTGTGTTAAGAAGGCTCAATTCAAGTGGACTCTACGCAAGGAAGCCAGTGGTTTGTATCCCATTAACCCCAAACCACCGAAGAGCTCATCAAAACTGGTTCAATGAATATGTGACTAGGAGCCCTGACAAATGGGGTACAGCTCTGTTCTCTGAGGAGTCCCATTTTAGCCTACAAAGAAAGTCTAGATGTTATTTCATCTGGAGACAATGAGGAATGCTATACCATACCACCATCAGAGAAAGGGACACTTAAAGTGGAGGCAGTGTTCCATGTGGTGCAGAATAATGACCAGTTGCCACACCCCCTTCATATTTTTGATAGAGGTACTGTAACTGCACATAGGTACTGAGAACAACTCCTTGAATCCTATGTGTGACTTTTTAGGGTTCGATTAGCCCATATTTTCTTTTCATGCAAAACAACATGTTTTGTGGTGAGATAACATGTGCACTAGTGGAAGAATGGGATTTGTTGCCACAGACTCTTATAGACACCTTTATATAGTGCATGGTTCACTGCTGTCTGGACTGTCTAGCCATCGGAGGTGATTCAACACCATACTGATGTCATGTGACCATATTTTCAAGCATCTTGTATCAACTGTAATGTGACCTTTTTGGTAATTCTTATAAAACTCCTATAAATGTCCCTTATACTTGTCCAAAGTACCACCATACCAAATTTTGTTCTGCTTCATTGCAAGCTGCACGAGTTGCACCACATCTTCTAGTATTCTGTTAAATTTTTTAAAGCAGTGTATATATGAGCTGCACCTATACTAATCTTATTTTCCTTTTGATTTCCAGAGGAAGGTGAGACGAGCCTATTAAATTCATTGTCAAAACAAAGAATGAAACTTCACTTAAAACTACTTGGTCAGTTGGGTCAGTCAACATCCCAGCCTGCAATAAAAGAAGATCGCCCTACCTATCGAGAACAATTTGTACCTCCTCACATGTCAATGGTGTCATGTTTTATGTCTAAGGTATTAATATATTTCCTTTAAAGTATTTGTGTACTATTAAGTTTAATGGCTGTTTTAAATGCAGAAGCTTATGTAAAATATTGGTGATAAACTTCAGTGTCATATAATTCTATATTGAGTTTATTTATGGGAACTCTGTTTCTGTAGTACCAGACTTCTTTTTCTTTTATTCATTTTGCCTTCTGAGTTAGCAACAGCCTTTTACAATTGAAATAGATCACATAACTAATGGTAGTAGAGACACAGAAGTTTGTTTTGTTCTGTCTATAACAAAATGGCTATAACAGAAATGTTATCTTATCATAATCTTGTAAGGAAAGTAGTTCTAGTAGGCTTCATGCCAAAACAGACATTAAGTGAACCAAAATTCCTTTATTGATTGCCTGACCAAAGGTGTTCTTCCTTTGTACATTAATCTAAAATCACAGTGTAATCACAGTAGAATTTATTTTATACACTAAGTGACCACTTTATTAGATAAAATTACCCCTTTCATTAAATGGAGTGGTGCTTCAGTAACAGCATCACCTGCTGTTACTGAAGCATCCATGAGATATAAACCAGTTGGGCAGATACACAGAGATGTGCATCTGCAATTCTTTGCAAGAATGAGCATAAAGAAAGATTTGAGTGACGTTAAACTGAACCCTGCTGAGGTTTTTATGTAAAACTGTGTCTTGGGTCTTTTCAGTTTGGTCCAGTGACAAATAACATCCAGCCAGTGGTTTTTTTTTTTTTTTTTTTTTTTTTTTTTGATTTGGTAGTTGTTGGCGCATCGGCTTCTGTGGCCATATTGCACCTCCCAAGGTTTTTGCAGTACTTTGATCCAAGCCCGAGGCGGGAATCGAACCCGCGACCTTTGGGTTGCCGGGCAGGTACTTTACCCACTCGGCTAGCCCGGTCGGCTAGCCAGTGGTGATCCTATGGTTGACTGGTATGACAAATCCCAGTTCCTGCTGTTTCATGCTGATGGAAGAATCAGAATATGGCTTAAACAGCACGAGTCCATGGACCCATCCTGCTAGGTGTTAACAATGCAGTAAAAGCATGTGGATCATATTGTGCTGTGGTGCACATTGGGCTCCTTAATATCAGCATAACAATGTTTGGGTGCTGCAGGTTATCTGGAAATTATTTCCAGCCATGTAGGAAATTATTTCCAATAATTTCCATGGTGTGTGTGTGTGTGTCAGAATTATACAGGACTGATTCCAAGAACATGAGGGTGAATTCTGCTTACTGTTGTGTTCCTTCCCAGTTCAACGTGGACCAGCATCTTTGTGGCATTGTTTCTACACTTAATTGAGTTCTTACAACAACAAATTGAGGCTGTTCTGGATTATGGCTAGTAATTGCTTATATACATCTGAGTGAGGACCTACTGGCTATTAGGTAGGTGTACCTAATAAAGTGGCCATTTGTTCTATATGAATAGTTTATGAAGTAAAAGGTAAATATGGTTTCATTTGAAACATCATAATCCAAATCTGCTGTTCCCTGTGGGTAGGTGAGTCACTGTGGTAGTAAAAATTAAATTAGTACTTATGGACTCTCTCTGCCTTCAATTCACTATTTGGTTTCCTGTTATCTTATTTGGTTTCCTGTTATCTTATTTGGTTTCCTGTTATCTTGAGAATATGCTTATTTCTTCTAATACTTACTCAACACCATTCTACCTTCCTCTTGGTCTGCCTTTTGGACTATGACTGTTACTTCACTTACCTTGGACAGGCATTTGGAGGGAATGGTGTGATTTTTTTTTTTTTTTTTTTTTTTGGCTGATGCTGCATAAGCTCATACACTTGCTTTCTTGCATCACATGCCACTGCTACTACTACTACTACCTTCAATTAGATATTTGTGACCGAAATACTTTTTCTTATTTCTTCATTCTCATATGATTATGCCATTTGTTTTCTTAAATCGTTGATTCTATTTTATTTATTTATTTTTTTTCATTCCCTTCATTTTTTGTCAGCTTTAAACATCATTCATTATGATGTTTAAAGACTCAAAAACTGTAAAAAAAGGCCAATTTTGTCTTTCAACTAATTTATCTTTTATTCCAAATGAATTTGTTGAACTCATATTCTATATTTTCTGTTTTAGTTATTCTGTTGTTTATTTCTATTGCTAATCCTCCAATTTCATTAGAGGCTTCTTATATACACAAAATTACTAACGTTACAATTTGTGGTTGTCAGTATTAGAATTGATAAAATGTTGCAAGAAAGCAATGCTTATTCAGCATTAGCCAAAAAAAATAAAAATAAAATTTTAACATTTAACAGCTTAATTTGCACTTTTAATGATTTGTCCAGTCCAGTCCATCTTTATATCCAATCCCATAATGCTAGGTGGAAGTTTATTCCAACAATCAATCACTGTCTGGGGGAAGAGCACATTTACGCATCTTTTCTACAACCATCCTTTTTCTTAGTTAAAAATATGTCTGTTTGTATTCATCAGAAAGAACAATAATGCTTTTAATATTTAATAAACATAACCCTTTTAAAGCCTTAAGCACTTCAGTTAGGTCAGGTCACCATGCAGATGCCTGATTTCCAGATGTTGCAATTTACCAAATCCAAATTTTTCTGGTAAGAATATCCTTTTACATATGACTTCTTACAAATACAGAGCAAAATAAAATTTATTATAAAATAAAAATTTACAAAATAACTGTAGTTAAAACTCATAAAATTAATTAAAATATACTAAGTGTTAAAAGTACATTACAACAAAAATTAAGAACACGAATGCTGTACACATGAACTTTCAGCTGCTATATGCAGTTTTTATCAACTAAACTAGAATATGACTACTGATGGCTTATATACATCTGAAGATGCCATATGACTCAACACGTGTGCATGAGTCATGGGGTAGTGCCAGAAAGAATAGATGAATACATGGAATGGAAATGGAGAAAAGGAAAGATATAGAAAGTAGAGGATGGAAGGGGATCAGATGGTGAGATCTGCTAACTTCAACCCATGGGCCTACATCTGGTGAGTATGGGCTTGGCACACCCAGAGTCCTGAGCTAAATATCATCATTCTTTGCTTCCTTGGTGATTCCCTTCTACTTTTGACACACACACACACACACACACACACACACACACACACACACATACACACACACACACTCTCTCTCTCTCTGTCTCTCTCTCTCTCTCTCTCTGTCTCTCTCTCTCTCTCTCTCTCTCTCTCTCTGTCTGTCTGTCTGTCTCTCTCTCTCTCTCTCTCTCTCTCTCTCTCTCTCTCTCTCTCTCTCTCTCTGGCTGATGCAGCAAAAGCTTCAGGCTTCCATGCACCATATGGCTAATGATGATAATAATAATAACTTCATGCAACACCAGAGGCTTAAAAACAAGGTTCATGCGCGTACTGCTGTTCCTATTAATTGTAACCCCAGTGGTGCTGATATATGCAGAGTGGTGGATCTTGAAGCTATGAACATAATATGTTATCAGCACCACTTGACATGAGGTAATTACCCATCTGCTAGTGATGCATAGCTACCACTGATTGGGAGAAATCAGCCTCCCAATCAGTGTTGTAGTGATCTTTAATTTAATTCTACCAATGGTGAGTAGCCTTGCTGAATGTGGCTTTGCATTACAATTCCTGCAGGGTATACAATAAAATTTCTTTCCAGGTGTTTGTATATTATATATCTGTATATTATATGTGGATATTATATATCTCTGAAAATCCTGATTATACCTGGGATAATGTCAGGTAGAAAGTAATGCCAGTGAGGTGGATCTCTGTGTCTGAGGGGTGACTGGTTTGTGAAGTAGTTCCCAGTGATGCGTGCCTGTGTTCACAATTCCTGATAATTAATAATTATCTGTTATTTGGTATATAACTGCACTCTTGTCTAGATGGGCCTGCATTACTTCTTTAACCATTGACTCCATTCTTTTCCCTGGAATAGAATTAAGTAATTACAAACCTGTTAAGCTAACAGGTCTGTAATTACTCATGTCAGTTTTTGATCCCCTTTGGAGAATTGGGGATACATTCTGATGTCTCCAGTCCATAGAGACTTCCCCTGAATCTAAAGATACTATCATAATTATGGCTAAAGGTTTGCTTGCCTCCTTTACTGCCTCCCATAATATACTTTCATAGATCCCATCCATCCTGGGCACCTATTTTGTCTTTGCTTCAAAAATTTCTCTACTGCTTTCCTTTCATGTCACAAAATAATTTAACTCCCTGTTAGAGTTTGATAAACTTCTGGCATTCCCTTCCCTAAAGAATTCCTCAAATATTAATGTAGATTCAGAATACCTATAGTAGCTTCATAATCATAGTAGCTTCTATGATTACTTCCCTGAATGCTTCCCATTTAGAATTTGTTGTTGGTACCATCATCAGTTGGACTTGCTGCATAGAATTTAACACTGTCTGAAACCATGTAGCCACCCTTATGGGATACACCATGTAGCCACATAAGGGTGGCTACATGGTGTATCCCACATCAGTACATTGTGATCACTGCCACCCAATAGGTCTTTTACCTCCAGATTCTTAATACATGAATAATCACCGCTGATAATCAGATCAAAAGTATTGTTTCCTCTTTTACCTTTCTATCATGCTTCTGTTGAAAACTGCAGCATGTTATAACTTTAGTGAAAGAAGAAAGATGCATAAGATTACAATTATAATTGTTTATAGATGATTATGTTTGTAGTTATATTGTAGAATTTTGCCTGTAAAAACACAACTACAAGAGGTGATTATTCCATTATATAAAGCAGTGTCAAGCTATACCTTGATTATTGCATACAGGCTTGGAGACCCTACTTCAGGAAAGATGTGAAACTTGTTGCAGAGGTTAATTTATCTTATTTAGTGAGACTTAAAAGTTTTGTAAGCTACAGTGTTTGGGAACTAAGCACAGCACCGGACCAAAGTATTTTGGCGCCTCAGGTGGAATGATTTTTTTAGCACCTTTTACTAAGGATATATATAATTTTTTTACCTCATTGTTCATCTGTTTTTAGTGCCCCTTAAAGAATGGTACCCCGGGCAGGGGCCCTGCAAGCCCATAACTTAATCCGGCACTCACTAAGCTTCTGTGGTGGTGACCAGATCAAGGTGTTTAAGGCGTCGAGAAGTTGAGTAAACTAAATGCTGAGGATATTTTTACACTTAATCATATGAAGTACATAAATAGGCATACATACTAAATTGAAAGTTAATATTTGAAACTGGATGTTCAAAAATTTTTCTTTAGTCAAAGAGTGTTTGACTGTTGGTGTATACTCCCATCCACTCTTTTGGAATTTAGAAGGTAATCTAAATTTAACGAGGGAGTAGATAAATATTTGAAAGAAACAAGTAAATGAAGCGAGAGAAGTTGACATTAGTTACTTTATTTTATTTTATTTTCAGCTAGACAAGCTTACTTCCTTGTGTCATTTTGTCAATACTAATGCTAAAAGCTGAAAAGATTAATCAATTAATGAACAATTAAAGAGTGAACAAGTACTTACCAGATGCTGGAAGCATGTTACAGGCAAATACTTAAACAGAAAGCAGATATTTCTTCTATGTACTAAATGCTGAAAAGATTAAGTTACTTTTTTTCTATTTTTTACATTTTACATCAATCAGAAAGAGTAACATAAGTAACTTTGGTTCTTGAGGTTGTCACAGACATTCTCTCAGATATACCAGACAAGCTGTACTTGCTACCTGGGAGTCTAAAACGCTGATGGAACTGATATTCGGGTGACACTCAAGTCAAATGAACTCAATTTTGGTGAAGTCTGGACGGTCTGTGACAGCCAAATCCTCTGCTTGCACCTTCACAATGGTGGGACTGTTAGTAATCCTGGGTATAACCTTCATGCACAAGTACATGGTGGGTGACCACCCAGGTGTGAACCAACATCAGCAGTGGTTGAGGTGTGGCCCCCACATCACATGGAGGAATGCCACCCCTCTACGTTACCAGACAGTACTAGGTGGTAGATGACTCTCATCAACCGGTGCAATACCACCACTTTGCTTATTAGAGGCTTGAAGTGGTGGAAGTCATTTTTAGTCTCTAGAGCTAAGTTCCGGTCAACCCTTCCCCATCTCTTCCATCATGCACTATGATTGATGACTTTTGAGGTTGTGATTAACATCGTGGCGAGATCCAATATTTCTTACATTTTGAAGGTACAGCTCTAAAACTGTGTTCGCATGCCAGCCGCTGGTTAGTACACTGGACCGAACCTATTGGTAACTCTCTAGGAAGCTTCTGGATCAGCTAGTGTATAATCTTGCTACCTCTACTCTGCCAGATAGTGACTGGAGGGAGTCCGAGTGGTGTGTATGCGGGAAGCATTGTCAAGGTCACGTTATGTCAAAGATCTGGGTATATTCTTACCATGTGTATGCCATACCCAAAAATTTCATTACTTTTTCTTACTATCGAATACACCATGAATTGTCAAACTAATAGAACAAGCTTATCTGTGAAAAGATCTAAACCTCCCAAGCACTTCCTAATTCATTTTACAAATATGTGTGGTCTCAATTCTAATCTCAACGATGTCCATTTCCGCTTGCAGTCTGCCAAACCCCATGTACTTTTTCTGACAGAATCTCAGTTATCGATTGATTCAACTACTGCTCATCTCAGATGCCCAAATTATTCGCTGTATGATTCCTTTCGCCTCAAAGGTGGTACTTGTGCATATGTCCATTTTGATATTACCTGTCAGAGAGTTGGCAATTTGGAATCTCCTCTCTTTGATATTCTCTGGCTTGAAATATCTCTACCTCATTGTATAAAATTCATCTGTTGTCTCTACCGTTCTCCCAACAACACTAATCACTTGGAGCTTTTGACTTCCTCTCTTTGCAACTTGACTTTCTCCAGTCCAACTTTCCTAAAACAGTGAGGTAATTTTCCTTGGTGATATTAATGTTCACAACTCCAGCTGGCTTCCGTTTTCTAGTCACACCGACCCAGCTGGTCGAGATGCTGAGGCTTTTGCAATTACTAATTACCTTGCACAGATTGTTCATTTACCTACAAGAATACAGGACAATCCTAATCATACAGCCAACATGCTTGATTTTTTCTCACAAACAACCCTTCTAAGTATACGGTCGAAGTGAGAGGTCCTTTAGTCACTTCAGATCACAACTTGGTGATTGTCTCTTCTCCAATGGAACCTTTATCTCGTGGCTATTCCCAACCTCGTGTTGTTTGGCATTACAAGAATGCAAAATGGGATGACCTGCGAGACTTCTTTTCCTTTGTCGGATTACTGTTTCAAAACTTCTGATGTCAACGTTTGCTCAGATAGTGTCAGTGAAATTATTCTTGCAGGAATGGAATCCTTTATCCAACACTCCACTTTAAAATCTCGTCCTTTATCTAAACCTTGGTTTTCCAATAAATGTGCTAAGGCTATTCAAGAAAAGAATGTTGCATATCGTAATTGGCTTGTTTCTAATTCTTCAGTTTCATTTTCTGCCTACATCAAAGCTCGCATCAATTGTAAAGCAGTTACAGGCTAAGAGTAGAAAACTTACTAGTAGAGCTGGTAGCCGAGCATTCTGGTTTCTTGCCAAAGCTATTGGCCGCAACTTTTGCCCATCTCTGCTCCCACCTCTGTCCAAACTAGATGGTTCTGTTGTCACTTCAGCCAAGGATAAAGCTGACCTGCTAACATCCCATTTTACTTCCTACTCATGTATTAATGATCTTGGTAAAACACCTCCCACCATTCCCAACACGCTTCATTCAATGTCTCCAGTGGTCTTCCGTCAAAAGGATGTCAGAATGATTTTGACGAATCGTGATGCTAAGAAAGCTCCATGTCCCGATGGTATTTCTCCACTTGTTCTCAAAACCTGTGCTCCTGAACTTACTCCTATTCTTTGCCGCCTTTTTTCACTTTCTTATTCCAAAGGTGTTTTACCTTCTGCTTGGAAATTTGCTCATATCCAGCCAGTTCCTAAAAAGAGTGACAAATCTCTCCCATCCAATTATCGTCCCATTGCATTTACTTCTACTCTTTCTAAAGTAATGGAGAAATCAATTAACCGCCAACTCTTAAACTACCTAGAAACCTTCCATCTGATCAACGATCGCCAGTTTGGATTCCATCAGTGTCAATCCATTGATGATATTCTGGCTTATGTTATCCATTTATGGACAAATTCAATGGAAAGGTTCGGTGAAACACAAGTAGTTGCTCTTGACATCTCAAAGGCTTTCGATCATGTTTGGCATAAAGGTCTTCTAAACAAACTTCCATCTTATGGTTTGCCAACTGTTTTTCGTAATTGGTTATCCAGTTTTCTCTCTGATCGCTCACTGAGGGTGATGGTAGATGCCTCTCTGTCTTCTAACTTCTCCACTAATGCTGGTGTCCCCCAAGGTTCAGTTCTTTCCCCCACTCTTTTCCTCTTGTATATCAATGACCTTCTTCCATTGACTGGAAATTCTATCCATAGTTTTGCCGATGATAGCACATTGCATTCAACTTTCCATTTTGAGAAACCTTGTCCAGCTCAATCAGCTTCAAGTTCTCGAAAATCTGCTGTCAATTCCTTAAATGCCGATCTTCAGGTAATTCTCCAGTGGGGCAAAGACAACTTAGTTGATTTCAACCCTTCTAAAACTCAATCTTGTCTTATATCTCGCAAAAAGGATTCTTCTGCTCCTATGCTTATCTTTAGTGACACTCGGATTTCTAGGCAAAATGATATATCTCTTTTGGGAATTACCCTGACTTCTAATCTCTCTCTTGGCACAAGCACATTACAAATATTGCTTCTTCTGCATCTAAAACACTTGGTTTTCTCTTTCGCTCTCGGTGTTACTTTTCTTCCAAACAGCTGCTCACTCTGTATAAATCGCAAATCTGCCCTGCCATGGAATATTGTTCCCACATCTGGGGTGGTGCCCCTAAAACCTCTCTCAGGCTTGTTGATTCCATTCAGAAGAGGGCAGTTAGGTTAATTAATGATTCATCTCTAACAGAGTCTCTCCACTCACTGTCTCATAGACGTACTTTTTCTGCTGTATGCCTCTTCTATAGGTACTGTTCTTCTGAATTGGCTTCTATAATTCCCGCTGTCTCTTTCAAAACAGTCCGAACACGTGCCACCACCAGCCAACATCCATTTACTGTCCAACTTCAAACTCACAGTACCAACTCTTCATCTTCCTCGTTTATTCATTCAACTGCCGTTTTCTGGAACAACCTTCCGTCATACATATTTCCTGAAAATTACAGTCTACAGAAGTTCAAGTCCAATGTCAACAAATATCTTCTTTCGTCTTCTCAACTTCCAGCCCAAGTACGGTACTAAGTACTATAGGTTGTAATACCTCTTGTGTTTGGGGTTCACATAAAAAAAAAAAAAAAAAAAACTTTTTTTGACTGACATTAAATGTTTGTACTGAATAATTAAAACTAATAACCATGGAGTTTTATTAAAGTTAATCAAGTTAAATTTTTTAAGAAAAGTATAGGTGAGGAGGAGGGTTTTTTTTTTTTTTTTTTTTGACAAACTGATTTTGGAGGTTTTCTTTGAAAGAATTAAGAACTCTGAAAAACATTTTACAAATTAGGTGAGAATCCTGCCCGAGATTACATGGTTCCCATTATTGACTGCTGAAAGGGTTGATTATAAACACCTTTGCATTGACGTTTAATGAATTACATAAATCATCAACATAATTGATGATTTATGTAATTATCTCATTTATCTCATGTCTACCTTACTGATGTAGACATGAGATAAATCCTCTTACTTTATACATTAAATATTGGTTCATTAAATATTGATACTATTAAACCATATTAATATTATAACCTCTAAGAGGGCTTTACTCCAGTAAGCTACAATGTACAACTCACATTCAAGGCATATGTAATCAGTGTCCACTGTATTACATATGTTACATCAGATGCAGATGGCTGATAGATCTTGTGAGTTGGGCTATATATCCCAAGTAAAGTGCACCATCCCCCAAAATCCATGGATAAAAACAAGGCATTGGATGTAACACATCTGCATTTTCTTAAAGCTCTTCCAAAACTCCAGAAAATGCAGAAGGGGCATCTGCACTTGCTGCCTCACCTTGTAGTCTCACATTTTCAAAACTCCAGAAAATGCAGAAGGGGCATCTGCACTTGCTGCTTCACCTTGTAGTCTCACATTTTTCGATACATAACTGTATCGAAATCTATGAAACTAGCCACAACTCGCACTAAAAAGTTTCACTTGCTGAACTAAACATTCTCCCACACTTTTAACGAAATCATAAATGCTGAGGGCCTTCTCCCGAATAAGGGCAAAACTTCAGTATTTTGCTTGTGCAAATCTTCAAGCCATGTTGAAAGCAACTTCTCTTTTTTTCATGTTACTCCTCTGCCTGGTAATTTTAATTGTAAAATGTCAGGTTATATACTGTGCTTTGCTCATTATCTCTCCTGCATTTTTGATAATCATATGCACTGTTGTTGGTGGTAAGTCAAGACATCGAGCAATATCAGCAGCTCTTTCACCACTTCTACTTTGCTTAATCACCTCTATTTTAACATCTTAAGTCACATTATATGTTGCCTTTTCACTGCACTAGGCAATTTTCTTGAATATTTTCCACTCATGATTGAAGGGTTAGTGAAATATTTTTGGATATATATTCACAGTGCCTCTTAGTTTACAAAAATGTGGAGCTGGACATTGCGGATACACAAACTGTGCCTATTTTAACATCTAAAGTCACATTATGTTGCCTTTTCACTGCACTAGACAACTTTCTTGAATATTTTCCACTCATGATGAAGGATTAGTGAAATATTCTTGGATATATATTCATAGTGACTCTTCATGAAACAAGTAAATGAAACAAGTAAATACATGGGCTGCGTTAGAGTAAGAACAGGTGCATGTATACTTGCATGTGCACCAATGCTAAGGGCTATAGTAAATAAATTTGATAAATTTAAAGACATCCAAAACACATATTGTTGGGATATCAGAGATGTGGTGCCACTCAGATAAAAGGGATGCAGAATTCGAATTTGGGGAATACAATGTGTACAAAAAAACGATAGACAGGATAGGAAGGGAGGAGGGTTTATACTGATAGTTAAGAAATGCATAAAAGCTAAGGAAATGCATCCAGTTTTGACAGATGGACAGTGCAATGTTGAGTCAGAGCACTGAGAAAGCAAAATGAGGGTAGGAGTTTGTTATAGGCCAAATACTCTGATGAGTACAATAAACAGTTATACCGAGAAATAGAGTGGGCCAGTAAATCAGTGTCTTATAATGTGGGATTTTGACTTTCCAGATATAGACTGGAACTTGTGGGTAAGTCGCTTGCACACTAGCAAGGACTTCTGTGGATTTATTGGATTTATTATTTTTTGTGAATGATTGTTTTCTATAGCAGCATGTTAGAGAGGCAACAAGAGGGTATAACACTCTCAATCTGATTATCAGCAGTGATTATTCATGCATTAAGAATTTACAGGTGTAGGAACCACTAGGTGACAGTGATCACAGTGTACTGATGTGGGATTTACTTAAAGATGTAACTACCATCAGAGGTAGAGAGAACGGTTTTTGCTTTCGTAAAGGCAACTACAGCGGTCTCAGAGATTTTTTAGGTTCTATGCAGTGGGACCAACTGCTGATGTTACCAACAGCAAATTCTAAATGGGAAGCATTCAAGGAAATAATTTTGGAAACTACTAGGCTTTTTGTTCCAACTAAGAAATACTGCTCTAAGTTTAGGCCCAAATGGATGTGAAATGAACTAATGAGACTCATGGCAGAAAAGAAAAATGCATGGGATGCACATAAATTGTCAGGCGACACAGGCGCCTATTGTAGATGCAGGCTAGTCTGTAATAAAGTCACAAAGGAGGTTAGGCAAGTGAAGGCAGATTATGAAAATCTTTGGCAAAGGATGCAAAGAAAAACAGCAAAGACTTCTTTACTTATATAAACTCTAAAAGGAAAGGGATGAATCAGATTGGCCCACTTGATATCAATGGTTTGACTGTAGATGATCATTCTCAGATTGTTCCCGAACTACATGCCGAACTACATTCACACATGAAGAGTTATTCAAAGAGAAGAGGGCCAGATGTTTATCAAACTCTAACAGGGAGTTAAATGATTTTGTAATAACTGGAGTGGAGCAAATTGGAGGAGAAATTGTTGAAGTTAAACATAAGAAAGGCATCTGGGGTCGATGGGATCTATCCAGTTATACTAAAGGAGGTGACAAAGGAAGTAAGCAAACAATTGGCCATAATTATGAGAGCATCCTTGGACTTCGGGCAGTCCCCCACGGACTTAAGATATGCAAATTTATCTCCAGTTCACAAAGGGGGACAAAGAGTGACACGAGTAATTACAGACCTGTTAGTTTGACTTCTTTTCCAGGGAAAATGATGGAGTCACTGGTTAAAGAAGCATTGCAGTATCATCTAGACAAGACTGCAGTATTAATTCAGACACAGCATGGGTTTGTTAATTGGAAATCTTATATGACCAATTTGATTGGATACTATGATGTGGTTACAAAGGAACTGGATGCAAAAAATAATTTTGTTGTCATATACTTGGATTTCAGGTAAGCTTTTGATACCGTTGCACATGGAAGACTACTGTGCAAATTGGAGCAGTATGGCATTAAGGAAAAGTTGCTTAAATGGATAAAAGGATGGTTGAGTGCGGGTAGACAGAGAGTGGTAATCAATGGGTACTGCTCTACGTTGACTGTTATAAGTGGTGTCCCAGGGTTTGGTGGTGGATCCATCGTTGTTTTGTATATTTATAAATGATATTGATGAAGGTATATCAAGCTTAATGTCAAAGTTTGAAGATTATACAAAAGTTGGCAGGGTTGTTAATAACAGTAATGACAGTTTGCTGCTGTAACGGGATCTTGAAAAGTTGGGTAAATGGACTGGGAAGTGGCATCTGAAGTTTAACATTGACAAATGCAAAGTACTGCATATGGGTAGCTGTAACCCCAGAGAAATGTACCAACTATGTGGTGTTACACTCGGGGTAGTGGAGAATGAAAGAGACCTGGGGGTAATTGCGCCAGCGCGAGGCGGGTTCAGCACGTTCCCCGGAACCCGGCCCCACACTTTAGACAGCCCACACTTTCTAAGGCGTCATGTTACAATTTACAAATACGCACACTTTTTCTGCTGCTGTACTTCCCTGATGTTTCCGTGTCACTTAACGACTGGCAAAGCGAACTCCCACCATTCAACCTACTAGAAAATCACTTCGCAACAGTATGTCGTTACGTACGACCAGACGAACAAAATATTGTATTTTGTTTGTCATGTATTTTAAATACATGACGTCGTGATGATCAATTAAATATACAGCTGAACAACTGGTCTTTTGGGCGTGTACACTATGCATTACATATTGCATTTATGATTATTTATTCATTTCGTTAATTAGTTGTGTTGTGACGGATTTATTGCTGATAGCTGCTACGTATAAATTTTTTACGGTAAGTTCCGTTTTTATTTTTTAAATTAAATTGTAAACTATAATTTTTTTAGTATCCAGTTCCAGTATGGCTAGCAGAGATAGAGATCATGGAAGAAAATACATGGGTGGAACTGAAAAATTGAAAAGAAAGAAGAAGCGAGATGATTATGTTAAGCATCAAACAAACAGTATTATGAAATACGTTATTGAAACAAGACGACCAAATGATGTTGAAGAACACTTGAATGCAGATCAAACAGATGAATTTGAAAACAACAGAAACGCAACACAATTTCTTATGAATATGAATGTTGTGTAAACCACCCCGAAGAAAAAATTGAAGACATCAATAATAGAGAAACAATCGAATTTTCCCCCAACAATAGTTGTGAAAATACTGAAAACCGTCCTGAGGAAGGAGAAAACAGGAACCATTCTGAAGAAGAAATGGAAGACATCGATAATAAAGAAACAATCAAATTTACCACCAAAAATTGTGAAAACACTGGAAACCGTCCTGAGGAAGAAAAAGATAGGAATTTTGACATTGAAGGTCCTGGTACGTGGCCGACTGAAAGAACAAATAAAATAGTAAGTTTGATAGTTAAACATGGTTGTACAAGTCAGCCAATTTAACTTCCCTAAAAATGAACACAAAAGAAGTTTTTCTACAACATATTTTACAAGAACATTAGTGAATGGAAAAAGAAAAACACGAAGATGGTTAATTTATTCTAAGTCTAATGATAAGATATACTGTTTGGCTTGAAAATTATTTTCTACAAGTGATGTTTCATTGGGGGCAGATGGATTTTGTGATTGATCTCATTTAACTCAGCGAATCACAATGCACGAACGATCTTCAATACATTTACAAGCTATAAACAAATGGCTTCAAACAGAGGAAAGTCTCCGCACTGACAACCTAATTGATAAAGAATTCGAAAATTGTTTAAAACTGGAAACTGAACATTGGAAATAAGTTCTTCGAAGAATATTTGCATCTATTTTATATTTGGCCCAACAGAATTTAGCTTTCTGAGGAACTTCCGATACCTTATACTTACCACACAATGGTAATTTTTTGGGTTTAATTGAATTAATTGCGAAATTTGACCCAGTTTTAAATGATCATTTAAATAGAACAGCCATAAAAGGACACCATTATTTATCCCATTCAATTCAAAATAAATGAATAAGTGCAATGGCAAACAAAGTACAAACAGTAATTATAGATGCAATAAAGAAAGCAAAATATTATTCAATTTTATTGTCTTGTACTCCAGATGTGAGCCACCAAGAACAATTGTCAGTTGTTCTTCTTTACATCAGTATAACAGATGATGATGTTGAAATAAAAGAACGTTTTATTAAACTTGAAGTAGTTCTCCATACAACAGGAAAAGGACTTTCCGAAACAATCAAGGTTATTTTGGGCAATATGTGATTAAATTTATTTGACTGTCGTGGTCAAGGATATGACAATGGCGTCAACATGAGGGGAATATATCAGGGTGTACAAGAAAATATGTTGCATGAAAACTCAAAAGCGTTTTATATACCATGCGGAAGTCATAATTTGAATTTGTTACTGGGAGACGTAGCAAAATCTTCACCCGAAGCTCTAACCATTTTTTGGTGTTTTACAAAAGATATATACCACATTTGCAGCACCAACATCACATTGGGATGTTTTAAAAAAACATATTCAAGAAATAACTCCTAAGCCATTATCAGATACTAGATGGGAATGTCGTTTTAATAGTGTAAGAGCTGTTCGTTTTCAACTTCCCCAATTTCGAAATGCTCTCAACAAAGTTGCTATAAACATCCGACTGTAAATTAAAAAGTGAAATTTTGTCCATTGTCCAAAAAATAAACGAATTTGAATTTGTAGTTAGTCTCATCATTTGGTACAAAATATTATCTAAGGTCAATATTGTTAGTAAAGTTTTGCAGAACCAAAAAATGCATATAGATGTGGCCACAAAGCATTTAAAAGAACTGAATGCATTTTTCGAAAAATATAGAAACGAAGGATTCGTAAATGCCATTTCCACAGCAAAAGATATTGCAAAAGATTAAATATAACACCTAATTTTAAGTCTACATACAGAGGTTAAAGAAGAAAACTTTTTGATTACGAAGGAGAGGATGAGTCGTCAACAATCAGCGATGAAGAAAATTTCTGATTGAATTATTTTTTGATGATAATAGATACTGCATTAGTATCATTTCAGAATAGATTTGAATTATATGAAAACATCTTTGGTTTTTTATATATGAGTGAAATCGCAAATATGGATGAGCAACATCCATATTTGCGATTTCCGATTTAGAAAAATACCAGTTGATCGAAGAAAGTGTACCGTACTACAAGTAGGAGCCAGACGTGTTCAAAGCCGCTAAGTGGATTTTTCTTATTTTTTTTATTTGAAATTATTGTTTTTCTAAAACTTTTGATTTAAATTTAGTAGTATAGCATTATTTTGTGATTTTCTGATTAATCTGGTGTATTTATTCTTTACTCGGCCTTGTAATTGCATAAAAGTATTGGTAAGGTATCAAATCCACGTGTTACCAGTTGTAACTCTGCTGAATGAGAAGTTTTTTAGCCATATTTAGCCGCTTTATTGACCAATTGATATATCAAATTATTTTCTATAAGTAGCTTATAGGCTTAGTCAGGATCATTAGTTTATTCTGAATTGAGACAGCGAGATTTGAAAGTTAATTAATACTTAAGTGTCCGTAGATTTACCGTTCGTAACTTTGCCGCCTTTGTCATACGATACGTTATTTACCGAACTAGATAGTGTTAGTATAGTATAGGTTATAATATTGTGAGTTGATTGATAGAATCTATTAAACTTGTTGAACTTCGTTGTCAATTAAATTGCACTTTTAACTAAATACATATAATGACTTAGATTACAAACCTAACATAATTAATTAATACATAACTGATACGGAAGTTATATAAAGGGAACTCATAGATAATTAATACTTGACACTGAAAAATATATATACCGTTATAACTGTGTTGGGATACAAGTTTAGGGTTATAATTTTGAACTAATGAACTAATGAGACATATGGCAGAGAAGAAAAATGCATGGGATACCTACAAATTAACACGTGACACAGAAGCCTATGATAGATACTAGTTGATCTGTAACAATTTGATCAAGTTACAAAGGAGATTAGGCAGGCGAAGGCAGAATACGAGAAATCTTTGGCAAGGGATGGAAAGAAAAACAGCAAAGAGTTCTTTACTTATGTAAACTCTAGAAGGAAGGGGATGAATCAGATTGGTCCACTTGATATCGATGGGTCGACTGTTGATGATCCTGCTCAGGTAGCTAACAAACTAAATGAATATTTTGCATCGACATTCACACATGAAGAGTTATTCAGCAAGGGGAATGCCAGAGGTGTATTCAACTCTGGCAATAAGCTAGAGAATCTTGTAATAACTGAGAGTAAAGTGGAGGAGAAATTGTTGAAGATAAAGACAAGAAAGGCACCTGGGGTGGATGGGATCTATCCAGTTATATTAAAGGAGGTAGCAAAGGAAGTAAGCAAACCCTTAGCCATAATTATGAGAGCTTCCTTGGACTCAGGGGAAGTACCCACAGACTGGATATGTGCAAATGTGACCCCAATTCACAAAGGAGGAACAAAGACTGACACAAGTAATTATAGACCTGTGAGTTTAACTTCTGTTCCAGGGAAATTAATGGATGTACTGGTTAAAGAAGCACTGCAGGATCATCTAGACAAGGCTTCAGTTATAGCTCGGACACAGCATGGTTTTGTTAAGGGAAAGTCTTGCCTGACCAATTTGATTGGATACTATGATGCAGTCACAAAAGAACTGGATGCAGGGAATAACTTTGATATTATATACTTGGATCTTAGAAAGGCTTTTGATACTGTTGCACATGGAAGACTGCTGCACAAATTGGAGCAGTGTGGCATTGGAGGCAAATTGCTGCTATGGATAAAGGGGTGGTTGAGGGGGAGAAGACAGAGAGTGGTAATCAATGGACACTGCTCATCGTGGACTAATGTTATCAGTGGAGTCCCTCAGGGTTCAGTGTTGGGTCCATTATTGTTTTCTGTATTTATAAATGATATTGATGATGGTATATCAAGCTTAATGTCCAAGTTTGCAGACGATACGAAGGTTGGCAGGGTTGTCAAGGACACTACTGACACTATGCTGCTGCAACAGGATCTGGAAAGGTTGAGCAGATGGGCTGAGAGGTGGCAAATGAAGTTTAACATTGACAAATGTTCTCTGAGCAGTGCATATGGGCTGCAAGAGTAGCTCATGGTGTATTGTCAATGATATATAGGAATTTTTCTAGCAGGGATAAGGTGGTGATAATTCCCTTGTATAAGGCAATGGTCAGGCCACACCTTGAGTACTGTATACAGGTCTGGAGGCCTCATTTCAAGAAGGATGTAGAGCTGCTAGAACGAGTACAGAGAAGGGCACCAAGATTAGTGAATGGAACAAAGGGGTGTTCTTACGAAGAAAGGCTTAAGTTTTGCAAATTACAGTGTCTGGAGACTAGGCACCAGCGAGGTGATCTGATAGAGGTGTATAAAGCCTTGAATGGTTTGAGCATGCTCAATGCTGATGGGATTCTTCCTCTTGCTCAAAATAATCACCTGAGAGGGCAAAAATTCAAATTGAGGAAAGACAGGTGTAGGATAGACCTGCTGAAATTTGCCTTTAGCCAGCGGGTGTTTGGTTGGTGGAACAGACTTCCATCCCTTGTCGTGGAAGTTGATAGCTTAAAAAAGTTTAAGGCTCAGCTGGACAGCTATTTCGAATGAACAGAGGGGTGAAGTAGAAGTGGTTTTTTTTTTTTTTTTTTTTTTGGCTGATGCTGCATAAGCTTGCTTTCTTGCATCAAATGCCTCTACTAATGCTAATGCTAAAATTAATTCAAATGTTGTCAAGATTTCCATCTCTATTTAGAAGGAGATATAGATGGAGCAGATGTATATGAAGAAATCAAGATGTTCCGGACGATTATGCCAGAAAATTGTTTGAGTCTTGACACAATGAAATATATTATAAAAAGCAATCTTTCAGAAGCATACCCCAATTTATTAATTGCCTTCCAAATAATTTTGACAATGCTAGTAACCATAGATTCAGCTGAGCATAGTTTTTCGTGGTTAAGATTAATTAAGAATTACCTTTGATCTGCAGTAAGCCAAGAACGTTTTTCATCTCTGCCTATTTGGTCTATCGAAAGCGAGGTAGCAAATTCCGTAAATTTTGATGATATAATTCAAGACTTTGCAATAAAAAAGTCCAGAAAAATTATTTAATAATATTCTATGATCCTATATAATATGTAATAATGTGTTTATAATAAATAATTTATTTAGGTGTTCTTTTTTTGGCCCCATGCAAATTTTGAACCCGGCTCTGCAAAAGTTTACGCTGGCCCTGAATTGTGCAGTCAGATATGAAATTTTCTGAGTAGTGCAGACTGGCTGCCAGAGTAGGTCAATGATATACAGGAATTTTGTGAGCAGGGATAAGGAGGTGATTATCCCCTTGTATAAGGCAATGGTCAGGCTACACCTTTAGTACTGCATACAGGTCTGGAAACCTCATTTTAGGAAAGATGTAGAGTTGCTAGAAGAGTACAGAGAAGGGCAACAAGACTGCTGAAGGGAACAAAGGGGTGCTGTTATGAAGAAAGGCTTCTCAATGCTGATGGGATTCTTCCTCTTGCTCAGACTGTAAACCTGTGGGGGCATAGATTCAAACTGAGGAAAGATAGTTGTAGAATAAATGTGTATGGAAGTTTGCCTTTAGCCAGCGGGCAGTTGATTGCTTGGACAATCTTCCATCTGTTGTAGAATTTGATAGCTTAAATAAACTTAAGGTGGAACTAGACAAACATGTGGAATGAATGGATCAGTGAGATGGGAAGGTTTTTTTTTTTTTTTTTTGGCTGATGCTGTTATAATCTTGCTTTCTTGCATCATGTGCCTCTTTTAATGCTAATGCTAACTGACAAATGAGAGGACCTGCAGTCCCTGAACATGGAATATGTTTAGTATCCTAAAGGCAACTTTCAGTTAATTCAACAGTTACTGACATGGTAGATAGATATTCTGCCCTCCAAAAAGTATCCAAACAGACATTAGTTTCACACTGACATCACTACCACTCATTCTGTAACATGTTTCTCCCCCCCTAGAGCTATAGAGTTATGACACACTCTGTTTTCTGGGTAAGCTTTCCCCCTGTGAACAATAGGCTGCAGTGAGTATAGTCTTCCATTAATCGTGCACAATAGCAACTATCTGAGGTATCAATGTGTATATTGATCTGACTATCATCCTATAGGCACTTTTGTTATACAGTAATACCCCGAAGTTACGCAATAGGTGGGTCCGACGAAAATCGCGTAAGTCGGGATACAACTTTGCATATAAATACATATAAATTTTGCTTAATTGGGACCAAGGACTAACAAAAACACTAGTTTAGAAGAAAAATATTAATAAAATTGCAGTTCTTTATACATATTAATACAAAATATGTATTAAAAAAAACAAATGACTTACGTAAAAAAGTTATTTCGATGTCGATGGCTTCATAAAATCTAACAAATTCGTCTGACGACACAGCGCGTTCTTTTTTTCACGCAGAATTTCTTCGTAGCAAGCTAATAATTTTTTTATTCCTTGCTTTGTAGCTATAACGCGTTCTTCGTTGGAGTCTATGTTTTCTAAAATTTTTAAGCCCTTTACAATTGAGCCCTTTTCAATTTTCAACCTGTCAAGTTTGCAATTGTCATGTGCTTTTCGCCGTTGCTTCATTTAGGCCTGTAGCACGTGCAATATCACATGGTCTTTCATTTCGCTCAAAGCGTTTCACAATTTCATATTTTTTCTCTATCGACAGAGGCCTTACCGGGGAAACCCCGGTGGGCCAGTGTGATTTTGGCCATAAACCATAGTGTGAGGCCACTATAAATTTTCCCGGGTAAGAATTTTTGACCCAGTCCGCCTCTGTTTATCGATAATTGCTTTCTTTTTCTCTCTGAATCTGCAGTGTCTTCACCAGGACGCTTCCTTTTCACACCTTTTAATTAAGTATTTTACTCATTTTTAGGGAATAAAGCACAATTACAAAATGAGGAGGCACGCTTGATACGCATAAACAAAGCTGCACGCATGTAGCAACTGAATAAACAACACTATAAAGGCAGAGATACACTATTAACACCTCACATTTCTAGGGGTTACTACCATAAAACAATAAAAATCCAGTTGCGTTTCTGCTAGTGAAATCTGTTATAAACTGGTAGTAAACTCGATCTAATTGCATTTGCGATTATACCGATAGCTGGAATTGTGTTGGTTTTTATGTTATTATGGTGAAATGTGTTTCCCCTTCACTGATATAAAAAACATAAAAGCAGCAAAGTTGAATTTTGTTCATCTTTCGCTCTCAATCTCCGCCGTCGCACCGGATATCGATAACATATGAAAAACGACCTTGAAGATAGTGGGCGGCAGCGTTGCCAAACGAAAAAATCAAGAACCGCGTAACTCCGAGTTCGCGTAAGTCGGGGTATTACTGTATTTAGCCGTAAGATATGCTCTTACATTTGCATTTCATAAAAGAAGTCCAGATTATCCACAGTATTACAAACCTTTTAGTGAATAATAATTATTATTTTACTATTTAAAAATACTGCATAATATATTTGTAAAATTGAAAATCAATACCAACTATTCTGCGATTGTAAGAGTAAAAAGGTTATTTCTTCACTGCTCTTATCATTTCTAATTGATCCTTCATCTATTCATTGGATTTTCGAAGATAATTCATCTTCTCCTCGTGCGTTTTAACAGCAATCTATGTTTCAGTTCATCTCCTAGGTGCTCCACAGGGTTCATATTGTGTCTCTGCACCAGCTATTCCTAATATTTGTACATTCATATTCATGAGCCATACTTGAACAGCTTGTGGTATCAACTTGAGCATTATCCTTTAATGAAGCATGGAGCATTAATAGTCAGATATCTGTACCAAAGAACTCTCACATGTTAGGGAGCTAGGGGTTATGTAGCTGAGTAGTCAGGAGTGACAGTGCAGTAGCGCACACTCTTTTAGTGGACCATGGGGTTAAAGCCCTTGACTACTAAATATGATTAACAATTGCATTCATGATTTGTTATAAACTACCTGGTGGTCCTGCTAGAATATAAACAAGAATTGTCCAAACGTTGAGGTACACATTGGCATTCTTGATTTCTTGCTTAACCACCAAAGTTTTAGTCTTACTCCACCTCCTCCAAATTTCATTGTTCACACACACTTAAGTATGGCAACATATATTCTACAGGTGTCCTCCATACCTGCCCACATGATTTGTCACTCCATAAAACTGGTTTCAACTGCTGTGTGGACTAATTGTAGCATTCATTTCACCATGCAGGGTGAGACTGCTGATTATGGTTGGTGATGTTTGGCTTACATGCCACTAGTCTCCTGTGAAAACCAAGGCTCCATATATAGTGTGTTCCCACAGACCTCAATCCCTGTTGGTGTCTTGAACTCCTTGTTAATGTTTTGCAGGGTGTTTGAAGAGATTGTCACATGGATTGAGCTTTGGTGGCCTTCCATGTGTTTTTGGTTGTTTTCATCATACCATCACTGACAGTTTACCTTAGCATTAGTAGAGGCATATGATGCAAGAAAGCAAGCTTATGCAGCATCAAACAAAAAACAAACAACAAAAAAAAACATGTAAATTTATTTAGGCTATCAACTTCCACAACAAAGGATGGAAGTCTGTTCCACCAACCAACCACCCGCTGGCTAAAGGCAAACTTCTTTGAAGCAACCTTGAATGGTGTAGGCTGCCAGAAATTGCATGAACCAACAAACCAGCAATATGACATCTGACAGTAATGCCTCTCTCAAAATCAAAATCTCTCAAAATACCTTTATAAACCAATCAGAGTAACTTATTTATCCAGGAAGAAGTGCCTGGATACTTTGTTGTGGGTTACGCATGTGGAATGGCAGACAGGACAGAAAACTCGGTGCGTGTATAGTGTTAATTGTAAAGTGGCTCCGGGAGTTTCTTCCAACTCAGGCAATGTGATGAATATAAAACTCTGTAAAGGCCAGATTTATGTAGGTCAGTGAATGCTCATGTAGTATTAGTGTGAGGTTGTTTTGTTCATCTGGCATAGGGGCCTATGTTTTTGCACAAAAACTTCTAGTTTACCGTCTAGTGTCACAATGAGGCATGACAAACCCTGTGATAGCCAAAGCTACAGACAGGGAGAGCCCAGTTAAAAAAAAAAATGACAGGTTGAGGGTGATAGTGGGAAGACAGGAAGTGGGGTAGAATGCCCATCCTGCCCCAGGTGTGGGAGTCAACAAGTGGCAGTGGGGTTACCCACCAGGTAAAGGGGGAGTGTGAGAGAACTACCAACCCAGGTGGTAGGAATGAAGGATCATAGTGAAGGAGTCCCTGTGTTGGTACTCTATCTCACACTGGCCAAGGGCCCTGTTGACCAGTGTCAGTGTTTCACACCATGCTGGCTAACTAGCAATGGCATGGTGTCTGCTTGGATAGGCAGAGGGCAACTATGGCCATCTGCTCATCATCTAATCAGAGAAGGGGGGGAAGGTCAGGCAATTTTATCCACTCATAGTCCTCATTCACTCTCTGCTCTCATTCTGGTTTTATAATTTTTCTTACATTTTATACTGTTTTTATGCCTTTTTTTTTTCTTTCTTACATTTTCTGCTCGGTTATAATTTTTTTTCCCCACACATCCATCTTCCTCATGCTTACGGGTGGGAATGCAGTGGTGTGTAGTACTTACTATACTAAATGTCAATACAGTAGACTCTCAATTTTCTGGGATGGATGGTAAAAAGAAATTTCCGGATAATCGATTTCCCAGTTAATCCAAAAATACAGTAAGTCCCCAACATATGTGAGAGATATGTTTCAGGACTTCTTGCGTAAGTCGAGTTTTACATAACTTTGGAATGACTAATACAATATTTCTGCTATATCCCTAATATGCCAAAATTACAAAAACCACAATGTCCTCAGAAGAATGAAGAAAAATAGTTATATATTTTTAATTAGTTCAATTAAAAACTTTATCTGGGGACAGCAGTGAAGTAGCCGGAGTGGCACATAAGAAAAGAAAACATGAAATTAAGAAAAAAATGCATGTTATTGTACTGTAAAAACTGACATGTATTTCGTAGCCTTGGTTATTATAGTTGACCTTCATTGGTGCCGATCGCTTCACTGCTTCTCGTAATCTCTCTTTCTCTTTTATTGTATTCACCGTTGCCACTGACAAATCTGAATTCTGTGATACTTGTTAATGTTTGGCCATTTTCATACATCGTTATTATTTTAATTTTCTGATCTGACTCGATAGCTTTCCTTTTCTTGATAAATTTACTAGTACTGCTGTCACTTATTCTCTTAGTCGGCACCATGATAACGGTCAAAATTAAATTTTCTGAAAAGAACTTCACAGGGTTAAAGCAAAAAACTCACTATTATCACTCCCCGTGAGCTCACATTTTACTAAAGCACATTTCTGGTGGTCACTGCCAAAAAACAATAAAAACAATTTGCACTCTCCGGGTTATTGGGCTTGTCTGTGGTGTAACCAATTATAAACGGGAAGTAAACTCAATCTTATTGCATTTGCTATAGTACCGATAGCCAGAATTCTGTGGGCTTTTACGTTTAATTATGGTGAAATGTGTGCCTCCTTCACTGAAATCTTCAGTCATATAAGTGCAAATCTACATAAGTCGGGGACTTACTGTATCGAAAAATGTTCATCAACCTACGTAAAATGTATGGCGAAAGATGACAAAAAAAGCTTACCGCACACTACTCGCGTGTCCAATACGTGAGTAGTGCATATTGGACACTCACTTTTGTTTTACGATGTCGATTTTAAATTGAATAGCTTCCCTTTATTTTTTACAATGTCACGTATGGTTTGGTCGCCAACATTATAATGGTTCTTTAGAGATTTAACGATGCACCATTTTCAAAATTTTGAATAATTTCAAGTTTTTGTTTAATTGAAAGTGCAACTCTTGCATTTGCCCATAATTTTAATTTTTGCGATTTCTAAACAAAAAAAAAAAAAAAAAAAAAAAAAGTTACTATAAAAAAAAATTCCAACAACTCTGACATAAATAATGACACAAAATTTGTCATTTTGTGGTGCGATGGACCACAACAATCGACGTGATGCACTAAATCAAACTAAACATTTGGTCAGTTTTTTTTGAGCGGCGGTGTGAAGACAGCAGGGATTGCAAGATAATAGGTACACTATAATCTCCTAATGATGACTTATAACGCCACTTCTTGTTGCTTATTTACGACTTGCAAAACATCTGCAAGACATCTAGTTATTACTTGAATTTTATGATTTCTGGTCGGGTTTTTTTTTTTTTTTTTTTGTCTTGAGTCTTGAAGTGTCCTGGTTAATCCGATCCCGATAAATCAAGAGTGTGCTGTAATTAAAATTAGGTATTAGGTGGCTAAAGACTAAGGGTTAGTAAATACTTATATTGATCAATATGTGATTTGTGCATTTTCACTCTAACAGAGATACTCTCATTTATTCTGCTGGCATTTGTCTCATTTACTCAGTTCTTCCTTACTGCACTGCTCACCCCAGGCACTTCAATTTGCTAATACTTTTCAGTTAAAGTGCAGCCTCGGCTGTAGACCTTGCAAGCTGGGAGCGTGCTGTGTGTATGTTGTTGTTGTTGTTACTATATAGAGTTGAGATTGTGTCGGTATTTGTAATAAATATATTTTTAACTATGTATTCTTGCAGCCTGTTTCGTTTCATTCATTCCGTCACTCATTCATCTGGGCCATTTACCATAACACTCATTCATTCTCTCTTACTCGCTTACTGGGTCATTCTCTCTCACCAAAACTAACATTCATTCCCTTTTACCACAATTCCTATTTGAATCTGTCATTCAGTGCCCGGCTCATTCACTCAATCTTTCACACTCTTTCATTCTTTCCTTCCATTCATTCTTCTTTCATTCTACATCGCATCTCCTTGCTGCTAGCTTACCAATATTTTTCAGCTAAGCTGCTTCCCTGGCTACCTGTACATCTTCCTTCCCTACATGTTTATTTGTTTGGTGGGGGGGACTAGTCATTCTGGTTTAGTCAAATTTGGGTATCTATCGGGGAGCTGATACAGCTACTCTGTCAGTTTAAAATGTCATCATCTGGTCATGGTGAGAGATATGGTCACTTTGGCTATGGTTGTTGTTTTGCTGGGGAGCTGTAAGACCTGTCTCTGGATGTGTCTGCATTTCAAATACTTTGTGTGAAGCTTGTGAGAGCTTTATAATTAATTTAAATTTAAAATAAATAAAAATTTATAATTAATTTATAATTTAAAGCTTTATAGTTATTTAATATGTTATTATATATTCTTATATAGTTTAATATTATTATATATTCTTTTATAATTTAAGATATTATTATTATATAAGTTTTGCAAGTTGCAGCATCTGGAAACTAGACACCTGCGAGGTGATCTGATTGAGGTGTATAAGGCCTTGAATGGTTTGAACAGGCCCAATTCCTACGGGATTTTTCCGCTTGCTCAGATTAAGAACCCGAGGGGGCATAGATTCAATTTGAGAAAAGACAGTTGTAGGATTGATGTGTAGAAGTTTGCCTTTAGTCAGCAGGTAGTTGATTGCTGGAACAGACTTCCATCTGTTGTTGTGGAAGTTGATAGCTTAAATAAATTTAAGGCTGAACTCGACAAACATTTGGAGTTACTGGATGGGCGAAATGGGAAGGGTTATTTTTTTTTTTTTGTTGGATGATGCTATCTATTTAAGCTTCCTTTTTTGCATCATATGCCTCAACTAATGCTAACATCGGTGCATGAACAGTGAAATCTCTACTGCAGTCTACTTATGGTAGGAAAAAGTGCATATAGTGACCTGTTTTGCAGAAATGCTGATCAGTAGTGCATACTGGAAAAAGGTCTTCTGGTCTGACAAATTCCACATCCAACTGTATCATCCTGATTGATGGGTTAGCATGTGGAGAAAATATAAATCATTGCCATTCATGAATGAATCCCTATAGGCTAAGGGATATGTGATGGTTTTGCATGTTTTGTTGAGAGTCCATAATGTCCTTTTTTTTTCTTGAGACGAACACCTGAATACTAAAGCAGATAGAAATGTTGTACAGACCGGGTAGACTGCATAATATTCAGATTGCCTATCCTTTGAATGACGGTTACCTTCAACAGGATAATACACCATGCCACTATTCTTAATATAAATTCTCAATAACTTGATAAAACGATAAATTCAAAAAACAAAAGAAATATTAGAGAGAAAAAATAATATAAGTATATACCTACATATTTGTATCAATATGCTTGTATAAACTAAAATACACTTAATATTAAACAAAATTTATTTGTCTGTAATTTTAAAACCATACACTTAATTATTAAACAATCTATTTCTCTGTAATTAAAAACAATACTATTTAATAATAAACACAATTTCAATTAGTCTTTATGAATCTTAAAATTGATGTTTGTTTTAAAGATTTCACTTCAATATTTAAGTTTCCCCTTAAAACACTCAATGCATTAAAAGTCTCATTACTTGCCTCAGTTCTTAAAAAAAATTGACTTGTTTCCATTGCACCTTGAGCTTGTGAGATTGTTGGCACTGATTTTGATTCACTTTCAATTGTCATCATATCATCATCGTCTTTGTTAAGCACAGCATCTACAATGTCACTCTCTGTAGGAAGACCACTAGTTAAGTTGTCATCGACTCGTACAAATTTATCTATGTTATCTGTATTAAAACCTACAACGTTGTTACATAGCAACCATTCTGATAATGGTAAGTTGTTTTCTTCGTTTCCATCTTCTTCATCTACAATTGAAATTTCATTTGAATTTAACTTCAATTTCTTGAAGCAATTCACTATGGTTGTCAAAGTAACATTGTTCCACATCATTCAATGAATTTATAGCATCCAATATTGATATTGACTTGGTAAGTTTCTGTTCTCTTTGCTGATCAGATGTAGAACTAGAAATCTTTTATAAAATCCTTTCAAACTCTTGATTACACCTATGTCCATTGGTTGTAAAATTGATGTCATATTGGGAGGCAGAAACACTAGCTTAATGTTGGACAAATTTTTAATCTGGGGATGTATTATCAACTAACAATAAAATATTTTCTTCTTTTTGAATGGTTCCTTGTTCCAATCATTTACGTATTGCCGAAAAATATCCGAAGTCATCCAAGCTTTCTTGTTTGCAGTGTAATCCATAGGAAGTTTCCTTACGTTTTTGAAACACAGAGGTTTTAACGATTTTCCGATAACAAACCAGTTTTTTATCAGTTCCTGTCATATTTGCACATACAAGGCACCATCAAGCAAGCCTTTGATTTTTTTCCACCAATACATTTTTCCCATTTGAATTTAAATGTATTGTCAGGTGTCAAATTACAAAAAAGTCCTGTTTCGACGGTGTAGTAGTAGTAGTAGTAATAGAGGTATGTGATGCAAGAATGCAAGTGTAACAGCTTATATAGCATCAGCCAAAAAAAAAAACAATTTCACATAACCATTCCCTCGAAGTTTGTTCCAGCAATTTACCCCCCCACTGGTGGTAATTTCTGCACATCTATTCTACAATTGGCTTTCCTCATTTTGAATTTTTGCCCTCTCAGGTTTGTAATTTGAGCAAGAGGAAGAATCCCATCAGAATTCAGCATGCTTAACCCATTCAAGGCCTTATACACCTCAAAGAGATCACCTTGCAGGTGCCTAGTCTCTAGCCACTGCAATTTGCAGAACTTAAGCCTTTCTTCTCAAAGAGAAGAAAGTGTTAAGAGAGTGAACCGTTTGTTCCCCTCACCAATCTTGATGTCCTTCTCTGTACACACTCAAGCAACTCTACATTCTTCCTAAAATGAGGCCTCCAGACCTGTACTCAAGGCGTGGCCTGACCATTGCCTTATACAAATGGATAATCACCTCCTTTTCCCTGCTAACAAAATTCCTGTATATCATTGACAATACCCCATGACCTGCTCTGACAGCCTGTCTGCACTGCTCAGAAAACTTCATATCTGACTGCAAAATCGCTCCCAGGTCTGTTTCATTTTCTACCCCTAAGTGTAGTACCACACAGCTGGTACATTCCTCTGGGGTTACATATGCAGTACCTTGCATTTGTCAATGTTAAACTTCAATTGCCACTTCTCAGCCCATCTGCCTAAGTTTTCTAGATCCTGTTGCAGTAGCATAACTGCTGTAGATGTCTTGTTCATTGAAATCTTTCCTGATTTCTGCTGAAACACAGTCAATCCATTCATTTTCCTTTATCGGATCTGCAGATCAAGATTCTCCACTAATTTTTGCATAAACAATATCATGTTGGTTTTTAAATCGATCCAGCCAACCGTTGTTACATACAAAATCATCATGTCCAAATTGTTTAGCAAATTTTTTCACTTGAACCTTCAAGATCGGACTGTCTATTGAAAATCCAGCACTTCTTTGTGTGGTAAACAGTTGAAGCAATGCTTCCTCAATGTTTGTAATCTCACACTTTCTAATTTTTTTTGGTTACGTTCCTTTCCAGTGCCAATATGTATTCTTCCACAATGTCGATACACTTGAAGAGGACAAAGAAAACTTTTTACACACTTCAATATTTTTTGCATCATGTTATGACTCATGAATAATTTCAACATTTTCACGAATCAAGACACGCTTTCTTTTGTTAGTAGACATGTTTCTGAAGGAAGGGTTCGTGTCTAACTTATTTTACTTTAAAATGATAAAGTGATATGCATACAAAGTTCTTAGAAGTCCCATTTCCAAAATTCTTATAAGTCTCGAAATAAATTTGTTTCAGTGAATACAAGACAATCTGTAAATAGAGTAATGCGACAAGCGGAATACCAATGCTATTGTATAGCCCCATCCCTGGAGGACTAAGTCATAAACCAGCCACTAATCCAATGTGGTCATAAAGCTAAGTCACCCTTTACATTTTCATCTATTCCAAGAATTGGGTTTTTCCAACTGTCTGAGCAATTAAGAATGAATAGTTTCCAAAATTTTTTTCAGTATATCCATGTAGTATACCCTTTATAACAGTGAGCGATTGTATGGGAATACGTAAATTAAGATCATTATGGCTTTTTCTTGTTACAGCCATGATTGCGTTATTTCCATGCTTGTTATAACTAATTTCCACTTTATATTGAAAGAGACATCTGTCATCAGAAACTGCTGCTGTTCACTCTTTGTAATTGCAAGATGATATCTGGTGTGCATGTGCCAAGATATCGCCAGTACATTACCCAGGAGTTGTGGAGTCCTTGTTGAGATGAACTGCTGCTCTGTTATGGATGAAAGGGGTGGGGGGATGTATAACATTAAGTAGTTTTATCTAATAATGGGCATTGAGTGTGTATATTCACACAAATAGAAGGAATTGCATGAGACAGGTACATGGGAAGTGTATTCCCTAAACATAAAATTCCCTTGTATAAATTATAATTAAGATTACAATATGAATTATCTTATCATTATAATATATGGTTCACAATTAAGAATATGAAGTTTTAACTATTTCAGCCTCACCTTCTTAAAGAATGGGTACCATTAGATTATGATTCAAATGAGTCCCTGCCTAGTGATGAGGAGGATATTGATGGAGAAGATCAAGAAACTGATGATGTATTTGGAGATGATATGGATTCTGTTCTCTTAGCATCCACTAAAGCCAAGAAACGTGCTTCAGAGTCAGGATTAATGGAACAACTAGACCCATCATCTTATAGTTGGGGCCTGCTTCGCTACGCCACTGTGAAATTGGCTCATCATCTCATGCTTACTTTTCTAAATATTGCTGGCATAGAACTTCCAGGTAATACTTAGAGTGTAAAATTTGCATTGTATCTCATCCATATTAGTTCAGATATGTACTCAAACACAAAATATTCTTAATTAGATAAAATGAATAAAAACATAAAAAATAAGAAAATGTTGATAAGAATTTTTGATTACAGATAATAATTTGATAATAATTTTTAATTATAGATATAAAATAATAAATGATTGCATGCCACTAAAACATTATCAAATATTTTTTCCAGCCACTCAGTTCTAGTTATAACACTAACTTTCCTCAACTATTTTTCATTTATTTATTAACTTTTTAATACAACATATTTGAGCAGAATGAATGTTCTGAAATTCTGGTCTTTTAAAGAAAGAGAAATTACTTATTTTGTGGGTTTGTTTGTTTTGTTTTTTTTTCCCCTCTCAGAAAATTGTAAAAATATAAAATCGTGTGTGTGTGTGTGTTGAATAACAAGAAAGTGGAAACAACAAGGCAGAAAAATGAAAAAAGAGGAACTAGTCTAATGCAGTTTTATAAGTTATGTAGCAACATTTGCTGATGCTATCAAGGCATGCAGTGTGTTGGAAAACTGCTAGCTTGGGGGATACACAGACTGTTAGATTAACAATAGCCACAGGCAGAGATGAAACTGGTTCGTCACTACTTCTGTTTGAATAAGCAGCATCCTGGAAATCAAGATGATCAGTTTTTCAAGAACTGCTGGGAGTCATCATGCAACAAGTAAATTTGAGGGATGTGTTCATTGAGTAGGAACAGGTGCATGTACACCAATGCTAGGAGTATAGTAAAGAAATTCAATGAATTTGAAGTGCTGGTGAAGACATAAAAAGGTGGATATTGTTGGGATATCAGACGTCCTGTCACACAGATATAAGGAATGTAGAATTTTGATTTAGAGTACAATGTGTACAGAAAGGACACACAGAATAAGAGGGGAGGAGGAGTTATGCTGTTAGTTAGGAAACACAAAATCTAAGGCAGTGCATCCAGGTGACATGGGTGGCCAGTGCAATATTGAGTCAGTTGGGTGTGACATTAGCACTAGAAAAGCAAAGTTGAGAGTAGGAGTGTGTTATAGGCCTAATGACTCTGATGAGTACAACAAACAGCTGGCGCCTCCGTAGCCAGGTGGGAAGGAGCAGCAGTGCATAGCACACGCTTCTTGATTAGACCGGAGTTCGAGCCCGTCACCACTAAATACGAAGGATGCGGAAAGGTCAGAGAATGACCACCGCATATCCCGGAGCAATATGGCCTTAGTTGCTAATGCTCCTAAAAACCAAAATAACTAACTAACTAACAACAAACAGCTGTACAGAGAAATAAACTAGGCCATAAATCAGATTATCTTATGTGGCATTTTAACTTTCTACATATTGATTGAAACTTGTGGGTTGGTCACTCGCACACTAGCAAGACTTTTGTGGATTTATTGAATGACTGTTTTCTAGAGCGGCATGTTCGAGAGACAACCAGAGGGAGTAATACTCTTGATCTGATTATCAACAGTGATTATTCATGCATTAAGAATCTGCAGATAAAGAAACACTAGGTGGCAGTGATCACAATGTACTAATGTGATAAAAGGAAGGGTTCTTGCTTTTGTAAAGGTGACTATGGTGACGTAAGACTATACTCCACACATGAAGAGTTCTTTAGGAAGGTGGATGCCTGCAATTTATCAAACTCTAAAAGGGAGGTAAATATTTTTGTAATAGCTGAGAAGAAAGTGGAAGCGAAATTGTCACAGGTAGACATACAAAAGGAGCCTCAGGTGGATGGAATCTATCCAGTTATATTAAGGAAGACAGCAAAGGAAATAAGCAAACCCTTAGCCATAATTATGAGAACATTCTTGGATTCAGGTGATGTCCCCGTGGACTGGATATTTGCAAATATATCCCCTATTCACAAAGGAGAAACGAATAAATACAGCCCTGTTAGTTTAACTTCTGTTCTGGGAAAAGTGATGGAGGCACTGGTTAAAGAGGCAATGCAGAATCATCTAGTGAATACTGCAGTTATAGTTCGAACACAGCGTGGGTTTGTTAAGGCTCTTTCCTGACCAACTTGATTGGATTCTACGATGTGGGCACAAATGAATCATATAACTTGAATTTTTGGTTGAGTGGGAGAAGACAAAGAGTTGTAATCAATGGGCACTGCTCATCGTGGACTAAGGTTGTTAGTGGAGTCCTCCAGGATTCAGTGTTCTTTGGACCATTGTTGTTGTCTATGTTTATCAATGAATTGAAAGTGGGAACAAAAGTATCCGTGTGCAGGCAAAGATTTTATGACTCCAGCAAACAGATTTTTTCCATTTTATTGACATATTAATTTATTTTCTAGAAGTAGCATTATAGTCCTAGTTGCACTACTTACCGTATTTCTCCATGTATAAGACGCACCTTAATTTTGGGGCCCGAAATTTGAAAAAAAAATGTATTACATAAAGTTATTGAACTCAAGTTTTATTCATCATAAAATTCATACAACTCATCACTGTCAAAACTCCCATCCATAGAAGGGAATCACCAAGAAAGAGAAGAATGATGATATCCAGCTCAGGACCCTGGGTGTGCCAAGCCCATACTCACCAGATGTGAGCCCCTGGGGGTAAATATTGATGAAGGGGTCTCACATCTGGTGAACATGGGCTTTGCACACCCAGGGTCCTGAGCTGGATATTACCATTCTTCTGTTTCTTGGTGATTCCTCTCTCTCTCTCTCTCTCTCTCTCTCTCTCTCTTTTTTAGCTCGTCCAGCATAAGCCTCAGGCTTTCTTGCACTATATTAATAATATCAGGCTTAACATTGAAGTTTGAAGATGATTCAAATGCCGGCACGGTTGTTAATGACAGTATGCTACTGCAGCCGGATCTAGAAGAGTTGGACAGATGGGCTAAGAAGTGGCAACTGAAGTTTTAACACTGACAAATGCAAAGTACTGCATATGGGTAGCAGTAACCCCAGAGAAATGTACCGACTGTGTGGTGTTACACTCAGGCTAGTGGAGAATGAAAAAGACCTGGGAGGTAATTGTGCAGTCAGATATGAAGTTTTGTGACCAGTGCAGACAGGCTGCCAGAGTAGGTCATGGGGTTCTTATCAATGATATACGGGAAAATTTTGCTAGCATGGATTATGAGTAGATTTTCCCCTGTATAAGGCAATGGTCAGGCCATGCCTTGAGTACACTGAGTACAGGTCTGGAAACCTCATTTTAGGAAGGATATAGAGTTGCTAGAGCGAGTACAGAAAAGGGCAACTAGACTGGTGAGGGAAACAGAGGAGTTCTCTTAAAAGAAAAGCTTAATTTCTGCAAATTGCAGCGTCTGGACACTATGCTCCTGCGAGGTGATCTGTTTGAGGTATATATGTCATTGAATAGATTGAGAAGGCGCTGTGCTGATGGGATTCTTCCTCTTGCTCAGATTACAATTGAGGAAAGACAGTTGTTGAATAGATGTGCGGAAATTTGCCTTTAGCCAGTGGGTAGTTGATTGCTGGAACAAACTTCCATCTGTTATTGTGGAATTTTTGATTGCTTAAATAAATTCAAGGAAGAAGTGGACAAACGTTTAGAGCTAATGGATGGGTGAAATGGAAAAAGTTTTTTTTTTTTTTTTTTTTTTTATGGCTGATACTGAATAAGCTTGCTTTCTTGCTTTATGTGCCTCTACTAATGCTAATATTGATGAGGGTATAGCAGGCTTAAAGTCGAAGTTTGCAGGATAGAAAGGTTGGCAGGTTTCTTAATGGCTGTAACTATGGTACGCTGCAGCCACCAGATCTAGAAAAAGGTGAGCTTCAGTTGCCACTTCTCAGATTGCTGAGAAGTGACAACTGAAGTTTAACATTGACTAATGCAAAGTACTGCTTATGGGTGGCAGTAACCCCAGAGTAACGCCCCAATTATGCAATACTACACTCAGGTAGTGAAGAATGAAAAAACGACCTGTGAGTAATTATGTAGTCAGATAAGAAATTTTCAGAGAAGTGCAGACAGGCAGACAGAGCAGCCCAAGGGGTCTTGTCAGTGATATAAGGGAACTTTGCTTGCAGGGATAAGGAAGTGATGATTAATTATCCCTTTGTATAAGGAAATGGTTAGGCTACACCTTGTAGAACTCCTGGAATGTGTACAAAGAAGAGCAACAAGATTGACGAGGGAACGGTGGGGTGCTCTTACCTCGAGAGGCTTAAGTCTGCAAATTGCAGCATCTGGAGACTAGGCATCTGTGAAGTGATCTGATTGAGCTGAATGCTGATGGGATTCTCTCCTCATGCTCAGATTACGCATTGAGGGGGCATAAATTCAAATTGAAGAAGGATAGTTGCAGAATAGCTGTGCGGAAATTTTCCTTTAACCAGTGTGGAAATTGATGGATTAAACAGACTCAAGGAAGAAATAGCCAAAGGTTTGGATCGAATGGATGGGCGAAATCGGAAGAGTTGGTTTTTTTTTTTTTTTGTCTGATTTTCTGTAAGCTTGCTTTCTTTCATCATATGCTACTATTAATGCTAATTCTAAAGCTAACGTTCTTATTTTATTAATATTTTTAATTATATATTTTTTTAATTTTGTAATTATTTATCTCTTTTTATATATATATATATATTTTTTTTTTTTGTTACATTCTATCAGTCTCTGTCTCTTGTTTTTTTCACTTTATATATATGAAGTGCGGATAAATTGAGCTAAAGTAACATATAAAATATGGAAATAGGGGCTAATTATGTTATATGGCAAATGAATTCTCTCACTTTAACTTTTAAAATATATATACAGGGTGATTATAAAGTCCTTATGCAATTTTAAACTTTAATAACTTTAGATGTGAAACACACCGTAAATGGCATATTAAAGCTGAAATCTTAGTTTTAAAGCTATATAGTTTGATTTTTTTAACTTTCAGCATAACTGCCATCATTTGCAACATATTTTTCAAACTGATTTTCCAACTCTTTGAAAACATTCCTCAGTTGCTTCTGAGTAATTTTGCGAATTGCAATTGTGATCCTGATGTTAAGTTCATCCAAAGAACATGGTTTTGTTGAGTATACAACAGTTTTAATATAACCCCATAAAAAGTAGTCCAGTGGGGTCAGATCAGGCAAACAAGATGGCCAAGCAATTGGCCCAACCCTACCAGATCCACTTATCTGGGAAGATATCATTCAAAAACTATCACACATTTGTAGCATAATGGCAGGATGGTGCCATTATGCTACAAATTTTACCATTGTAGTTCAGGGTTCTGTCTTGTGGTTCTGTCTGAAAGATTTTACCATTGTAGTTCAGGGATGAGGAAATTTTGCATTTTAAGGTAACATTCACCATTGATTGTTACTTCTTTAAAATTATAAAGGAAAGGACTTAAAATGCATGACTTCCTAAGAGCACACCAGACATTGATGTTTAGGGAGTCTCTTTCAAATTGCCAGACTTCTTGAGGTTTCTCTCTCTTCCTCAAATGCAGCAATTGTAACAGTTGTTTGTCACTAATGTAGCCTCATCAGAAAATGTCAACTCTTCAAGAAAGTCATGGGAATTGTCCATTTTTGATTTCATCTGTTTTTGTTGTAGTATGATTTTAGAAGTCAGTGACTAAGTGTATATTGTCTGTAAATTGCATGTGTTCTGGGGTCAATTTTCTGTTTTGCTGGACCAAAAACCAACATTTCCACTAGAAAAACCCATGCCACTCTCTTGTGAGACCAACTTGTGAAAAAAGCCCACAAAATTTCCTCACTTCATCGACGACAGGACGAACTATGGTCTTTTCCACCTGGTGTGGGGAACACGGCAATTATACCAACTGTGCTACCCATGAGGGGCATTTCATCTGTCGATAAAAATCCAGTTCCATTTGATAGTCTTCTTCCTATGACATTTGAACCACCTGTATCTTGTAAGTGTTTTTGGGCAGTTTCACTCTTAAAATTTTGCACAGTGTCGATTGCGGATAATTCAGCAGATGCATGCCGCACTAACTTGCATGGACATCTTTCAAATGCTTTCTGGACTATGGCCACAGTCTCTTTGTTGATTCTTGGCCTCCTAGATCCTGGTTTGTCATTCATGGACCTAGTGTCTCTAAACTTTTCAACTGTTAATTGAGTTCCTATGTGGTGCATCTTTCCTGTAATCAGCAGTGAATCTTCTTCTCATGGCTGTTATGGACTTCAATTCTGTAAGCCATAACATGCAGTTGACTTCTTCTTCTACTGTCGCCATTTTCAGTCAGTTGAAGGATCTGAAAAGAAATAAAAATTAATTGATCCAAAATTAACAACACTAATACATAAAAAAACTTTAATAAATTCACATTTTATATACAATTTACAGCGTGCTTCTATCATGTGTACATCCAAAGTTATTAAAGTTTAAAGCTGCACAGTGACTTTATAACCACCCATATACAGTGCCAGTACTAAGCTAATTTGCACCCAGCAGCACCCTAGGCAAGGCTTTCACCCCCAAAAAATTTGCCAGTTTGAATTTTCAATAACTTGTAGATGTCTTGTAGAAAAAATGAAAAGCACAAAACTTGAAACTGCTAAATTTATTTTAAAATGCAAGAATAAGTAATACAACAATCTTTGATTATCTTTCTCAAATATAAAAGAAATGTTTTAGCACACAAATAATTTTGAATATGTCTTGTGAATTGCAATGTTAAAATTTAAGTCTCTTCAAAGATTCAAGCTGACCGGGCTAGCTGGGCGGGTAAAGTGCCTGCCTGGCAACCCAAAGGTCGCGGGTTCGAATCCCGCCTCGGGCTTGGATCAAAGTACCGCAAAAACCTTGGGAGGTGCACTATGGCCACAGAAGCCAATGCGCCAACAACTACAAAAAAAAAAAAAAAAAAGATTCAATGTCAGGCACAAAAAAATTATCCAAAAATTGCACAAACATGCTGTTACTCACTCGATGACAACATGACATAATGTATCCAGCTGTAAACAACACAACAGTTGCCAACTAAGAAGAATAAGATTTTTTTCTTAGCCAAAAATATCACTAAATTTCAAAAAGAAAAATAGAACATATAAAAAAGATAAATAAAAAAAACTTTATAATAAAGTATAATTCATAGCATTATTGTAGTATTTATCTTAAAATAAAAAATATAAATTTTCAGTTGCATTTTTTACATGGGTTAAAAAACTAATCTCTATGAAACTGTGCCCCTCAAAGGTCAGTACTGCACACTTCTGAGGTCTGGGCCCTGGTGGCTGCCTTGTTGGCCTAATGATAGTGCTAACCCTATCTGTATATATAATATATAAACCCATAAAAAAAACTGAACAATCATAGAATTTTTAGCTCTTAGAAACGGATAAGTTTTTCGAAAATTTTTCGTATTTTTTTTTTTTGATAATTAATGTATTAAAATGTGTTCGGTAAATAGTTTTAATAGTCTTAGTCACGTTCATTAGTGTATTTTTAAATTTGGCTAGACATTTGTAAGTTATGACTTAATATTCATAGAGATTCTGCGTTAGTGATTTCGGCATGAATATTGTATATCGTAACTGATAGTGCATGGTAGTGGTAATTGTAATGTTTTAATTTGTGGTAAATAAGTAGCTCAAAGGTTCTAATTATGTAGGTTAGCATATTTTTTTTTTTTTTTTTTTTTGTTTGTTTGTTTTTAGCTAAGAAATTTTATTATTGAGTAAGGCTGTGACTAATTTATAACATTATGAACATAACTGTATAGCTTAAATATAATATAAATTTGATAGTGTAATATATATACAACATAAACTTCATAGCATAAATCTTATTGCTGAATAGCGTATAGTTATTATTGCATTTAGGTATCTTACTTTAGTGTAGTATTCTCAGATTAAATTGAATTCAAACAAAAATCATGCCCAGGCTGGAGCAGCAAATCAAGGGTTCAAAGTAGAAGAAGTGTTGTTGCTCGGGGTAAACTGAATGTAGCAGTTCTCCCATGAATCATGGCTTTACAAAATGTGCTACTTGTTTTATGTTTGAAGAACTCTCTATAACGGGACATGATACAACCAAGTGGGATGCACTGTGTACATTCAGTGCAGAGAGTGTATGGAAATTAAGTGCATTCTGAATGGCATTCAAGAGAGTATGAGGAACCTTGAAGAAATTAAAATGGGGAGAATCAAGCTCTCAATGCCAGAGCTAATTCATGCATCAGGCAACCTTGTGGCAATCCCCAAGGCAGAATGTGCTAGTCCCACAGAAATTAATTATTTTACTTATAGAGTTTTACTTATCCAGTTTTTACTATATTAACAGTGAAAGTAAGGAGTTGAATCCATTAGTACATTGAAGTTGATGGTTTAACTGTTGTTGATCTGGCTCAGATTGTTGGCAAACTTAATAGGTATTTTGCATCTGCTTTCACACATATGGAATGCTTTAAAGAAGGGGATGCTATAAATTTTTCAAACTAACAGGGAGCTAAATGATTTTGGGACAATGGAGAGGAAAGTGCTAGAGAAATTATTGAAGATAAACATTAAAAAGGCGCCTGGGATGGATGGAATCTATCTAAGTATATTAAGGAGGCAGCAAAGGAGGTAAGCAAACCTTTAGCCATAATTATGAGAGAACATTTTAGGATTCATTTGATGTCTCCATCGACTGGAGTTATGTGAATGTATCCACAGTTCATAAAGGGGAATTCAAAGGTGACATGAGTAGTTACAGACCTGTTAGATTAATGTATGTTCCAGCGTAAGTAATGGGGTCATGGTTAAAGAGGTAAATGCAGAACAATCTAGTAGTAGTAGTGGCATGTGATGCAAGAAAGCAAGTGTATGAGCTTATGCAGCATCAGCCAAAAAAAAAAAAAAATCACACCATTCCCTCCAAATGCCTGTCCAGTTCCTCCTTAAATTTATTCAACCTAACTTCTACAACGACAGCTGGAAGTTTGTTCCAGCAATTAACCACCCGCTGGCTAAAGGCAAATTTCCACACATCTATTCTACATCTGTCCTTTCTTAATTTGAATTTATGCCCCCTTAGGTTCATAATCTGAACAAGTGGAAGGATCCCATCAGAATTCAGCATGCTCAACCTATTCAAGGCCTTATACACCTCAATCAGATCACCGTGCAGGTGCCTAGTCTCCAGCCACTGCAATTTGCAGAACTTAAGCCTTTCTTGGTAAGAGGATCCCTTCATTCCCCTCACCAATCTTGTTGCCCTTCTCTGTACATGCTCAAGTAAATCTACATTCTTCCTAAAATGAGGCTTCCAGACCTGTACGCAGTACTCAAGGTGTGGCCTGACCATTGCCTTATACAGAGGGACAATCACCTCCTTCTCCCTGCTAGCAAAATTCCTATATATCATTGACAAAACCCCATGACCTGCCCTGGCAGCCTGTCTGCATTGCTCAGAAAACTTCATATCTGACTGCACAATTACTCTCAGGTCTTTTTCATTTTCTACCACCTTAAGTGTAGTACCACACAGTTGGTACGTTCGTTTCTCTGGGGTTATTTCTACCCATATGCAGTACTTTACATTTGTCAAGTTAAACTTCAGTTGCCACTTCTTAGCCCATCTGCCCAAATTATCTAGATCCTGTTGCAGTAGCACACTGCCATTACTGTCATTAACAACCCTGCTAACCTTTGTATCATCTGCAAACTTCAATACTAAGCCTGATATACCTTCATCAATATCATTGATAAATATATAAAACAACAGTGGACCCAACACCGAACCCTGTGGGACTCCACTAATAACATCAGTCCACGAAGAGCAGCACCCATTGATTACCACCCTCTGTCTTCTCCCACTTAACCATCCTTTTATCCATTGTAGCAACTTACCCGTAATACCATTGTGCTCCAATTTGTACAATAGTCTTCCAGGCGCAACAGTGTCAAAAACTTTCCTGAAATCCAAATATATGATATCAAAATTATTTTTTGCATCCAGTTCCTTTGTAACCACATCATAATATCCTATCAAATTTGTCAGACAAGACTTTCCCTTAACAAACCCATGCTGTGTCTGAATTATTGCTGCACTCTTGTCTAGATGATCCTGCAATGCATCTTTAACCAGTGACTCCATTATTTTACCTGGAACAGAAGTTAAACTAACTGGTCTGTAATTACTAGTGTCACCCTTCGATTTGTGAATTGGGGATACATTTGCACATCTCCAGTCCATGGGAACCTCCCCTGAGTCCAATGATGCTCTCATAATTATGGCTAAGGGTTTGCTTAGCTGCTTTGCCGTCTCCTTTAATATAACTGGATAGATCCCATCCACCCCAGGTGCTTTTTTTATGTTTAACTTCAACAATTTCTCCTCCACTTTGCTCTCAGTTATTACAAAATCATTAAGTATCCTGCTACAATTTGACAACCTTCTGCCATTTTCAAACCTTAATAATTCCTCATGTGTGAATGTAGATGCAAAATACTCATTCAGTTTGTTTGCTATCTGAGCAGGATCATCAACAGTAGAACCATCGATGTCAAGTGGACCAATCAGATTCATCCCCTTCTTTTTAGAGTTTATATAAGTAAAGAAATCCTTGCTGTTTTTCTTAGCATCTTTTGCCAAGGATTTCTCGTAATCTGTCTTCGCCTGCCTAACCTCTTTTGTGACCTGATTACAGACTAGCTTATATCTGCCATAGGCTTCTGAGTCGCTTGATAATTTATATGTATCCCATGCATTTTTCTTCTCTGTTACGAGTCTCATTATTTCATTAGACAGGTGTTCAGTTATATTGTCATCACGGAAGGGATTTGTTAAGGGGCAATCTTGTGGGACCAATTTGATTGGGTGTTATGATGCAGTAATGAAGGAACTGTGTCTAAAAAATCATTTCTATATTATACACTTGGAATTCAGAAAAGGTTTCAGTACTTTTTTCATAGGAAAGACTCCTGTATAAATTGGCACAGTGTGGCATTAAAGGCAAGTTACTGGTATGTATAAAAGGTTGCTTGATTGGGAGAAGATAGAGAGTGATGATTAATGGACACTGCTCTTCTTGGACTATTGTATTAGTAGAGTTCCCATCATTCACTGCTGCACCTACTGTTGTCTTCTGTATTTATTAATGATATTGATGAAGGTGTATCAGACTTAATGTCTAAGTTTGCAGATGATACAAAGATTTGAGAGGATGATTAATGACAGAAATCAAGGTATACTATTGCAACATGATCTAGAAAAATTAGGCACATGAGCGAAAAATGACAATTGCAGTTTAACATTAATAAATGCAATATCCTGCATATAGTATCAGTAATTCCCAGATTAGTATACAAATTATATAATGATGCCAGTTAGTGTAAAATGAAAGCAGTGATTGTGCAGACAGGATGCCAGGATATCTCATGCTGTTTTATCAATGATATACCAAAATTTTGCTAGTGGGTATAAGGAGTTAATTATCCCATTGCACAAGGTAATGGTTAGGCTGCATCTGGAATACTGCATACAGGTCAGGAGACCTCATTTTAGGAACAATGTGGATGTGCTAGAACAGGTGCAGAGGGAGGCAACAAGATAGATTGGCATGTGGAACAAAAGGGTACTCTTATTAAGAAATGCTTCAGTTAATGCTTAAGAAATACTTGCAAGGTAATCTGACTGAGGTGTTTAATGCTTTAAATGATTTGAGCAAGCTCAATACCAATGGTATTCTTCTCCTTGTTCAGTCTACACCCAGTGAAGGAGCATAAATGCAAATTAGTCAAGGATGGATGGGGAAAGATGTGCAGACATTTCCCTTAGTGAGCAGGTAGTTGATTGTTGGAACAAACTTCCATCTGTTGTTGAGGAAGTGCATAGCTTGAATAAATTCTTGGAAGAACACTAGATAAAGTATTGGAAAGGGTGGACAGATGACATAGTAAGTGGTTTTTTTTTTTTTTTTTTTTTTTAAGCTAATGCTGTAGATGCATGCTTTCTTGCATCTTTTGCCACTACTAATAATAATAAAATGTTTAGTTTATAAAAGACACTGTTTAATTGAGTTTTTTTTTTTATTATTATTTACTTTTTATGAAAAGTATAACCCCTCCTTTCACCATTGTGTTTTCAGCAAAGACAAACTTTAACAATTAGGGCTATAGGTAGTCAGTCTTAGACAGAGAAAATAGGATTTTATCTCGTTCATTATTCTGAGTTTTTATCTTTAGCTTTAGCATTAGTAGAGGCACATGATGCAAGAAAGCAACCTTATGCAGCATCAGCCAAAAAAAAAAAAAAAAAACTCTCCCATTTCACCCCTCCATTCGTTCCAAATACCTGTTCAGCCCAGCCTTAAATTTATTTAGGCTATCGCCTTCCACAACAAAAGATAAAAAAGTCTGTTCCACTAACCAACTACCCGCTGGCTAAATGCAAACTTCCGCACATCTATCCTATATCTGTCTTTCCTTACTTTGAATTTATGCCCTCTCAGGTGATTATTCTGAGCAAGAAGAAGAATCCCATCAGCATTGAGCGTGCTCAAACCATTCAAGGATTTATACACCTCAATCAGATCACCTCGTAGGTGCTTAGTCTCCAGATACTGTAATTTGCAAAACTAAAGCCTTTCTTCATAAGAGCAACCCTTTGTTCCATCACTAATCTTGTTGCCCTTCTCTGTACTCATTCCAACAGCTCTACATCCTTCTTAAAATGAGGCCTCCAGACCTGTATACAGTACTCAAGGTATGGCCTGACCATTGCCTTATACAAGAGGATAATCACCTCCTTATCCCTGCTAGAAAAATTCCTGTATATCATTGACAACACACCATGAGCTACCCTTGCAGACCATCTGCACTGCTCAGAAAACTTCATATGTGCCTGCACAATCACCCCCAGGTCCTTTTCGTTCTCTACCACTATCAGTGTAGTACCACAGAGTTGATACATTACTCTGGGGTTACTGTTTCCCATATGTAGTACGTTACATTTGTCAATGTTAAACTTCATTTGCGACCTCTTAGCCCATCTGCCCAACTTTTAAAAATTCTGGTGTAACAGTGTATTGTCATTAGTGTCCTTAACAACCCTGCTAAGCTTCTTATCGTCTGCAAACTTGGACATTAAGCTTGATATACCATCATCAATATCATTTATAAATACAGAAAACAGCAATGGACCCAACACTGAACCCTGAGGGACTCCACTAATAACATTAGTCCACAATGAGCAGTGACCATTGATTGCCACTTGCTGTCTTCTCCCACTCAACCATCCCTTTATCCGTAGCAGTAATTTGCCTCCAGTGCCACACTGCTCCAATTTGTTCAGCAGTCTTCAATGTGCAACATTATTAAAAGCCCTTCTAAGATCCAAATATATAATATCAAAGTTATTCTCTGCATCCAGTTCATTTGTGACCACATCATAGTATCCAATCAAATTGGTCAGACAAGAATTTCCCTTAACAAAACCATGCTGTGTCCGAGCTATAACTGAAGGCTTGTCTAGATGGTCCTGCAGTGCTTCTTTTACCAGTGCCTCCATTAATTTCCCCGGAACAGAACTTAAACTAACAGGTCTATAATTACTTGTGTCGCCCTTTGTGAATTGGGGTCACATTTGCACATCTCCAGTCCATGGGCGGCGCCTCCTTAGCCAGGTGGGAATTAGCATCAGTGCGTAGCATACGCTTCTTGATTTAGACCGGGGTTCGAGCCCGTCACCACCAAAAACGGAGGATGCGGAAAGGTCAGGGAATGACCACCGCATAACCCTGGAGCAATATGGCCTTAGTTGCTAATGCTCCTAAAAACCAAATAACTAACAAACAAACCAGTCCATGGGTACCTCCCCTGAGATGAAAGAAGCCCTCATAATTATGGTTAAGGGTTTGCTTGCTTACTTTTCTGCCTCCTTTAATATAACTGGATAGATCCCATCCACACCTGGTACCTTTTTTTATGTTTATGTTCAACAATTTCTCGTCCACTTTCCTCTCAGTTATTACAAAATCATCTAGCTCACTGCCAGAGTTCAATTCACCTCTGGCATTCCCCTCCCTAAATAACTCCTCGTGTGTGAATGTAGATGCAAAATACTCATTTAGTTTGCTAGCCATCTGAGCAGGATCATCAACAGTTGAGCCATTAATATCCAGTGGACCATTCTGATTCATCCCTTTCCTTCTAGAGTTTACATAAGTAAAGAACTCTTTGCTGTTTTTCTTTGCATCCTTTGGCAAAGATTTCTCATAATCTGCCTTTGCCTGCCTAATCTTCTTTGCGACTTCGTTACAGACCACCTTATATCTATCATAATCTTCCGTTTCACCCATTAATTTATATGTATCCTATGCATTTTTCTTCTCTGCCATATGTCTCATTAGTTCATCTGACATCCACTTAGGTCTAAACCTTGAACAATATTTCTTAGTTGGTATGTAAAGCCTACTAGCTTCCAAGATTAATTCTTTGAATGCTTCCCATTTTGAATTTGCTGTTGGTAACATCATCAGTTGGTCCCACTGTATAGAATTTAAATACTGTCTCAGACCACCGTAGTCTCCTTTACGAAAGCTAAAGCCCTTCCTTTACCCCTGTTGATAGTTAACTCTTTGAGTAAATCCCACTTCAACACACTGTAATCCTCTCACCTAGTGGTTCCTTTATCTGCAGATTCTTAATACATGAAGAATCACTACTGATAATCAGATTAAGAGTATTACTCCCTCTAGTTGCCTCCCGAACATACTGATGTAGAAAACAATCATTCAATAAATCCACAAAAACCTTTCTAGTGTGCGAGTGACCAACCCACAAATTCCATTCAATATCTGGGAAATTAAAATCCCCCATTATAAGACTGTGATTTACTTGCCGACTCTATTTCCCTGTGTAGTTTCTTATTATACTCATCAGAGTCATTAGGTCTAAAACACACTCCTACTCTCAATTTTTATCTCCCAATGCTTATATCACACCAAACTGACTCGACACTGCACTGTCCAGCGATGTCAACTGGCTTCACTTCCTTGGATTTTATGTGGTTCTTAACTAATAGCATAACCCCTTCTCCCTTCCTATGCTGTCTATCCTTCCTGTACACATTGTACTCCCCAAATTCCAGTTCTGCATTCCTTATATCTGTGTGATACCACGTCTCTGATCTCCCAACAATATCTGTCTTTGATGTTTCGAGCACTACCTCACATTCATCAATTTTATTTTCCAAACTCCTAGCATTGGTGTACACGGAAGTATACATGCACCTGTTTCTACTCTTAGTTACCGTAACACAGCTCATGTATTTACTTGTTCCACTATGATTCCCAGCAGTCCCTGCATCTTGTTTTCCAGGCTGCTGCTCATTCCAATAGAAGCAGTGCAAGAATCATTTTCACCTCTGCCAGTGGCTACTGTTAATTTATTAGTGCTTGTATCCCACCCCAAGCTAGCAGTTTTTCGACCCACTTAAGTGTATCCCATCCCTGTAGAACCAGTCTCTCCTGTTAACAAGTACAGACCAGGCTGAAAAAAGTTCTACCCCTTGAACCTTGCACAATCTTTCCAGATCCGAATTGATCGACAAGGCTCTCATCATATACTTCTTCCTATCCTGTCTGGGCAGAATTGCAGATACTTTCAAATTCAACCCTAATTCACACTTTTTTTCAACAGTGACCTGTACTTGTTAAGTAATTCCACTGGTCTCCTAATCTTAATATCATTGGTGCCAACGTGTACAACAATATCACCTTTTGTGCCCTTAAAAGATGATATCCGCCCTACAACGTCATCAACCTTTGCCCCTGGCAGACATGCTCTGGTCCTGTTCCACCTATCCTTTTTACATATCATATTCCCCGTTTCCTTGACAATAGAGTCACCAACAACTACTAGTTCCTGTGGGACCAGTGCATTCTGCCTTGGAGGTTGCTGCTGTGTTGCGTGATGATCAAGTGCAAGCTCTGGCATCAATGCCAGCAGAGAGCTTGATGTGCAGAGAAGCAGAGAGCTTGATGTGCCCCTCAATTTAGATCCTTCCCAGGCATTCCCCCTGTCCTTCAAGCTCTCATATATGCCCATAATAACGCTGAGTTGTTACCTCATTTCCTCACACTCCTTACATTGCACATGCATAAAGACACATCCCCCTTGGCAATATTATGTCCCATACTTGATTGCTTCACAAGCATCAAGCAAGCAGTGCTTTTTAAAAGGCTGTGATTCAGGGGGAAACTGCCCCCCCCCTCGGTTCTCCCCTGAGCCACAGCACTCCCATTAGCTTACTCATCATGAAAATTTGTCATTGATTCCGCACTGTTATCTACATAACATATGATGAAATCATGCTGAATAGAGTGATACTTGTACACTATAGCTGAGTACCTAATGCATCAAAAAAAAAATTCGTAGTACTGTGACAAACACAGCCTGTTCAAAGAATGCAACTGGAAAGATGAAATTCTTGAACTTTTCATAATTTTTAAAAGTCTAAATGGCATCAACTATTTTATAATTTTGATTTCTAACTTTGCTTGATGTGTGTCACTTCATATCAAAAAATTAATTGTCATTGTTGACTACATGACCAGTTGAATCCCAAAACAGGCTGTATAGTGTCCCAGCTTTTAAAGAAATGGCAGATTACCCTTTCAGTCTACCAGGCAATCCATGGAAAGATGAATATCTTTTGTCCTGAATATTTAAAATTGTTGATTTATTGTGCATTTTAAACTCTGCTGGCCACTGAAATACAACAAAGGATAAGGAAGTCATTCATAATTTTAAAAATGCCATATAGAATTAACTGTTTTATAATTTTGAAGTTCTAAAAGGCTTTTTTCGTCTGAATTTTCCACCCCTGGCTTTGGTATATCTTTTTATATTTTAAATCTGCTAAAATAAAGTTTTTTTTATTGCTTAAAATCATACCTTTCAAGCCTTCAAATTCATTTATAATGTGTATAGAAGGTTATCCAATATTTAATTCACTAAATTTTTTCTGTCAGTTCCACTCTGTACAGTTGTGTCGAAAGGAATTTACAGCTTCCTTGTAACTGTTTTATTGCAACTAATATACCAGTGCAGCAGTAAACAGTGCCATATATATTTTTTGTGGCGGTGCGAGGTACTGGCTGTTTCTCACTGTATGCATAATTATGTCCACATACTAGGAGCTATCCCTAGAAGCATATGTATTGGTTGATTTTTCATATAAACAGGTTTTACTGTACCAGAGAATGTGTCCCTATTCAGTTTCCATGTATTTTCACAGGTTGTATAGTGATCTAAAATCTGTATTTTGTACAAAGCAAACAGATTCATTCTATGGGAATGTAGATATATAGGATGTTCAAAAAAATTACCACCAAATTAATAGGGTAGTTTCTATGATTAAAAATGAGAAAAGAAAGTTCTAATGAACATATGGTCTCGAATGCTTCCATCAAAAGTAATAACAAATTAAATATCATAAATGAATGAATGTAATTTAACAAATTTAATTATTGTGATGATGTTCAGGTCATTCTCTACAATGTTAAGCACTTCTACATCAATATTCTGGTTTACTAATTCAAGCAGTAGTCGCTGCTCGAAGAGCATGCATCAATATACGAACTGTGAGCTGGCAGACATGCACCTAGTGTATGGATTAGCAGAGGGCAATGGATGAGCCACTCAACGAATTTATGGAGAACGCTTCCCAGACAGACATGTACCGGACCACCGTTTGTTTGCACATGTGCATCAAAATTTGTGCGATTATGGGTCATTTAGAGGTAATAGGAGTAGTGCAGGTAGACCACGTTCATTGCGAACTCCCACCATGGAAGAAAGTGTGCTGAATGCCGTCCAGAATAATCCTACTACCAGCACACGTGACGTTGCCTCTGCCTTAGGAGTGTCTCGTTGCAATGTACAGCGTGTCTGGCACGATGATTCCTTACACCCCTTTCATCTCCAGAGGGTTCAGTTACTGCTCCCCCAAGATCATCCTGCATGTGTGGCTTTTGCGCAGTGGTTTCTCCAAAAAAGTTTTCAAGACTTGAATTTTCCAGCCCATGTTTTTTTCACGGATGAGGCTTATTTCACTCGGGAAGGCTTATTCAATCAGCACAATGCTCACATGTGGGCTCACGACAACCCACACGGTGTTCACCCCCATGCGGCACAACATCGCTTTGCAATGTGTGGGTAGGTATGGTCGGTGACTGCTTAGTCGGCCCATACCTGTTACCATCCCACATGAACTCTGCTAAATATTGGATCTTTCTTGAACAAGTTCTAGGGTTACTTGACGATGTTCCATCAAATGTGAGACACAACATTTGGTTTCAACATGACAGGACGCCTGCCCATTATGGAAGGTGTGTTCGTGACCATTTGAACAGGCGTTTTGGGCATCGATGGATTGGCCATGGTGGACCCGTTGCCTGGCCCCCACGCCCACCTGATTTATCGAACCTTGATTTCTTTCTGTGGGGGAGGCCTGAAATCTATCATGTATGAATCACCTGTGGAGACGGAAATGGATCTCGTGGCAAGACTCGTCTGCGCTGCTGCTACTGTCAAAGAAACTCCAGGTGTGTTCGACTGTGTCTGCCAATCCATGATGCGTCGGTGTCACGCATGCATCACGTCTCATTTCCACCTTCGAGCATCTGTTGTAACATCATGAAATGCATCCATCTCGTACTCCATTGTTAATATTATGTCAAATAAATGTTTGCTGCTAATTAATGTCTTGTGTCATTTCTGCTTCTTGTGCCTCTGCTACTACTTTCCCGTGATGTTTCCAGTTATGGGTTCCTATGCGATTCACATTCCTTTAGATGTTACCTACCTCCCCTAAACGTTTGTACCAATATTTTTGAGACACCCTGTATATACACACACATTCTAAACTTAATACAAATTAAAATCCACTATATCATTTATAACAGCCCTCTGCCTCCTGTACCTTATCCATCCCTCAATCCACGTTAAAATCTTGCACGTGACCTGACTCCAACTTGCACAGCTACCACCAGCATGAAACCATGTAAAATGCTTTGCTAAAGTCCAATATATATAATGTCAAAACCAGTTATTACATCCACTCCTATGTGACCACATCATAGTTTATTGTGTTGGTTAAACAAGATTTTAAAGATTATAAGTCGGTGTTGCAATCCATTTAGGATATCATACATCTCAGAATGATATTGTAATGCAACTTTCACCACAGAAGAATCCATGATCTTTCTGTTGCATAGCATCTGAACACATTCACTGCTGACTATATTCAAAAAATTACAATGCATTACATGCAGTGTAATTTTTGGAATGCAACTCCTTTAAGAAGGATACATATATTTGTCACAGGCACATTGCCTGACTGTAGTTTGGTGCATATACAACAAGCAGCAGAGAATGTGCTAATATCATGCTGTTTCTACATATTTTAAATTATTTCATGAACTTAACTTAAGTAGGTTTATTGTAGTAATTTATTGATTTTATTTTATTTTTTCCAGATTTACCTGTTACAAGTCCCATGATCCATGCTATTTTAAAGGGTATAGAACACTGGTTAAAATATTTAAAAGAATATATGGATGCATTTGAAACATCGCCACCAAATTATATTCCTGGTTGCTATGTTGATACAACTCAAACAGGTCCTGCCATACTGAAATATAAAGCACTTTTAGAATTTCATAATACACCTTTCAGGTATAGTTTCTTTAAATATTCAAAATTGAAATTTCATTTACTTTTAAATGATAGTTTAGTTATTAAAAATATTACAGTTGAACCTCCCGAAGTCAGCAACTCATTTTCTGGTTCATTGGTAACACTGGTCTGCATTTTAAGAAAAGTCTTCCAGTGTTTTACTGCTGATTAGAAATCTAAATTACGTTTTTAATGGAAATTTCGATATTTACTTGAAATTTGCTCTATCATATCAAATTTTTTTACAAATTAAAAAAGCAAAAATATTAGTGGAAGTGCTTATTTTATATTTTTAGAGATTTTACAAATGGGTTATTTTTATATAAAAATATGTAAAAACAGAAACATCAAAAACTATATCCTCCAGTAAGTCATAAATGGCTGCAGACTAGATCATATTATGCTAGATCATATCATATTATTCTTATATGCTAGACCAGGTTAAACTTGCACTGTTTTGATTTTTTTTTTCAGGCAGCCAATTTTTGTAACTGTCCCTCTTTTTATCATTCAACAATAGTCAGCCTTCACATGAACATTCCATCAACATCATTACCTTTTTCCATTTCTTTTATATCCTGATGGTATCATTCGTACTGCTCTTCACTTAAACTACCTAAATTTTCTGGGATGTAATTAAAATAAAAATTTAAAAAGTCTACCTTAACACTCATATTGCAGCCTACTTTTCTAAACTTCTCCAGCATGTCACCCATGATCACCTCATATTTATTGTTTCTCAAAAAATTGGGTACTACATTTTTAAAGTGCACGCATGTCTTTCGGTAAAAGGCTTCTTCAAATATAGTCTAGGTGCTGATTTGAGGCCCAACAAAAATTTCTCCTTTGATTTTTTTTTTCCTTATAAAAGCAATCGAAATTTAGGGCAAACATACTTGAAACAACAATTTCCTTCTTTATTCAGAGCTTGGATGAACTGTTTCCTCAAACCTGGCTTCATGCGCAAAGGACATAATAGTATTTTGTGTCAATGTACTAGTGGCTCATCTATAATGTTAGTATTTGTAATGGCCATATAGTGCAAGGAAGCTTAAGCCTTATGCTGCACCAGCCAAAAAATAATAATAAAATTAAATTAAATAAATAATTAATAAATAATACTAGGAGAAAAGGAAATAGACAGCCTATTCATTTCCCTCCTCCTGTAGGTAACTATCCAGCTGACCTTTGAATTTCCCCAAACTGTCACCCTCTACCACCCATGCAGGTAACTTATTCCAGTAACTTATAACTCGCTGGCTAAAATAAAACTTCCTGCAATCCAGTCTAAACATCCCTCTCTGTAACTTGAATTTATGACCCCTAGTTCTAGAATCATTTATAACCATGAAAATCTCATCCTCATTCATTTTATTATTTCCTCTCAGAGCCTTAAACACCTCAGTCAAGTTTCCTCTAAGGAAATTTAGGGCAAACATGCTTGAAACAACAATTTCCTTCTTTATTCAGAGCTTGGATGAACTGTTTCCTCAAACCTGGCTTCATGCGCAAAGGACATAATAGTATTTTGTGTCAATGTACTAGTGGCTCATCTATAATGTTAGTATTTGTAATGGCCATATAGTGCAAGGAAGCTTAAGCCTTATGCTGCACCAGCCAAAAAATAATAATAAAATTAAATAAAATAAATAATTAATAAATAATACTAGGAGAAAAGGAAATAGACAGCCTATTCATTTCCCTTCTCCTGTAGGTAACTATCCAGCTGACCTTTGAATTTTCCCAAACTGTCACCCTCTACCACCCATGCAGGTAACTTATTCCAGTAACTTATAACTCGCTGGCTAAAATAAAACTTCCTGCAATCCAGTCTAAACATCCCTCTCTGTAACTTGAATTTATGACCCCTAGTTCTAGAATCATTTATAACCATGAAAATCTCATCCTCATTCATTTTATTATTTCCTCTCAGAGCCTTAAACACCTCAGTCAAGTTTCCTCTAAGGTGCCTAGTCTCCAAGCTGTGCAACCCACATATTCAAAGTCTTTTCTCATAAGATCATCCTTTTACCGATTCCACAAGGTAAGTTGCCCATCTCTGGACCCTTTCAAGGAGCTCAGTCTTTTTTAGATAGGGTCTCCACACTTGAACACAGTATTCCAAGTGTGGTCTAACAATAGCCATATACAAATTTGTATAATGGCTATTAATGGCAACTAGTCTACAATGCTCAGAGAATGTCATATCTGACGTATCGTAACACCCAAGTCTCTTTCCTCCGCTACTGGCTTTAGTTCAACTCCACCAAGTATATAGTTATTTTGGACTATTGTTCCCTAGGTGGAATACCTTACGCTTTGGTGGATCAAAGCATAGCTGCCATTTTTCTGACGATCCCTGAAGTCTGTCTAGGTCACTCTGAAGCTTGACGGTGATCATTAACCACTCTACCAGTCTTTACATCATCTGCAAATTTAGACATCATGCCCTCTATCCTTTCATCACTGCCATTTAAGAAAATCAAAAACAACATGTCCCAGTACTAATCTTTGGGGAACCCCACTTCTTACATTAACCCAATCTGAGGAATAGCCATTTATCACAACCCACTGCATCCTGTCTTGAAGCCATCCTGCTGTCCATCTAACGATTTTCCCTGTGATTCCTTCATAACCTATTCCAGCTTATGAAGTAACCACTCATGTATACTGAGTCAAATGCTTTGTTGAAATCCAAATAAACGATTTCGAAATTATCCATAAATCCAGCTCTGGGGTGACCCTGTCCAAAAAGCTAACCAAATTAGTTAAATGTAATAGGTGGAACAGGACCAGCGTATGTCCGCCAGGGGCAAAGGTTGATGACGTTGTAGAGTAGATATCATCTTTGAAGGGACCAAAGGGGATACTGTTGTACATGTTGGCACTAATGATATTAAGAGTAGGAGACCGGTGGAATTACTTAACAAGTACAGGTCAATGTTGAAAAAAGCCGTGAGTTAGTGTTGAATTTGAAATTGTCTGAAATTCTGCCCAGACACAATAGGAGGGGGTATATGATCAGAGCCTTGTTGATCAATTTGGCCCTGGAGAAATTGTGAAATGCTAAAGGGGTAGAATTTTTCTCAGCCTGGTCTGTGCTTTGTTAACAGGAGAAACTGCTTCTACAGGAATGGGATATACTTAAACAGAAAGGGTGCAAGAATATTTGCCGATGCTATCGAGGCAGTGTTAGATGGGTTGGAAAACTGATAGCTTGGGGAGGATACATGGACTAATAGAATAACAGTAGCCGGTGGCAGAGGTGAAAGTGACTCTTGCACTACCTCTATCGGAATGAGCAGCAGCCTGGAAAACAAGGTGCAGGGGATTTCAGAGACTGCTGGGAGTCATTGTGGAACAAGTAAATAAATGGACTGTGTTAGGGTAGCTAAGAATAGGAACAGGTGCATGTATACTTGCATTTACACTAGGGCTTGCATAAAACCGAGAAATTTCAAAACCGAGTTTAACCGAAGTTTACTCTTGAAACCGGTTTTAAAACCGATTTTCTCAGACTTAGGGAAAATAATTAAAAGCTTATAACACAGGTATTTATTTTATCTTGGGTAGATTGTACAAATCGTAATCAAATCTTTTAAACAAAATCTATCACCTCCTATAGTAAAAAAAATAAAAAAATTAAAATGCTCCAAAAAAAGTAATCAGCTTGAGATTATACAAAATTACAAATTGTATTTAAATCCTTTGAATAAAAACTATCTTCTTGTATAGTAAACAAACAAAAAAATAAAAAAATAAGCCCTATAATAATAATAAATAAATAAAAATAATGTGAAAAAAAACAGCTTGGGGAAATTACTTTACTATTTATTGCTCAGATTTTTTCTGAAAATGATCCTTTAAAAAACACAGTATATTAAGCATTTTTCCTGAGAGACTTGTCCTCATTTTTGTGTTAAAGAGACCAGTGATCGAAAAAACTCTCTCAGATTGGACACTTGTTGGTTTAATGGTCAGCAGTGCTCTATAAACTTTCTCCAGCTTTTCACTTCTACTGCTAGTTGCCTCAGAAATTTTAAATTCTTTGCTGATTTCCAATTCACTCGGATATTTTGAAGGCTCTTCAGTTAATCTCTTTATTACACTATCATACTCTCGCATGAGTTTATCTCCAACATTGGAACTAGACGAGTCTTTGTTTTCTTCTAAAAGAACAGTTCGTTTATTTTCAGTTTCTTCATTCAATGCTAAGACTCCTTCGGAATGTTTTGCAAATAATCTCTGTTAAATCTCTTCAGCATGCTTTTTCAAAACTTGCTTACTTGGAAAATCAGAAGTTCTTGAACCTGAATCTTCTTTCCTAAATTTTTGGGGTTGTAGATAGCTCAGCAAAGCCACAGTTTGGCAATTTCGTCTTGCATTGTAACGCTGCAAAAGGCTTTGGTGAAACTTTAAAGCAAATGGGTTTTCTGCTGTATCAAGCTCAGCAAGCAGAAATTCTATTGAAGACTCTGCTTTAAGTAAGTCTGTATCTTCTGAGGTTATAGCCTTCAGAATCATTTCAACTGGTCGCAAAGTTTCACATAGCAATTCAAGTGTTTTCCAGTCAACGTCAGACACAGCTTCGGTTGACAGTACTGCACATAGAGCATTTGGAATGCAGTTTTTCAATTTCAAAAATCTCTCAATCATATAGAATGTGCTATCCCATCTAGTCTTGCAATCTAATATAAGTTTATATTCTTTCCCATTAAATTTTGCTTTAACAAAATTTTGTAATACATCATTTTTGGTAGGCGATTTTCGAAAAAAGCTTGCAAATTTTTCTGACTTTGTTAATAGTTTGTCCAATATTGGCCATTGGATTGAAGAAATAAATGAGCTCATTGGTAAAGTCGGTTTGATAAAGCATGCCTTGCTGTCTTTCTTCAACTTCTTCATCATCACTACTTTCTTCATTATTTTCATTTTCTTCATTGTCTTTGGGAGACTCAGAGACTGTGGCACCATAATTGGTTGCTTTTTCATAAAGTACATCTATAACTGACAGATGTATACAGTGGACTATACATTGTTAATGATTAGGCGTAATTTGCTTGCCAAACTTAATCATCATTGCTGCTCCATCGGTGGTGCAGGCAACAATATTCTCCATCCAAGTTCAAACCAAATTCCTTCAAGAGTCCATTCACAATTTGCTCAGTTCTTCTGCTATCAAGTGAACCATTAATCTCAATAAGATCTAACGACCAATGATTGTCTTTTGAATGCACATTTATATTCATATACCTTTTATTTTGTATAGATGTATATTCGTCTAGAGTCAATGAATACCGGGCACCCAAAACCAATGAATTTTTGAAATGCTGAATGAGTTCTTCTTTCTTAGTTTTATAATAATTCAGAACCATATTTTTAATTCCATTCACTGAGGCTGGTGGTAATTTATCGTATTTATTTCTCTGAAGGTGAAGGCTTGATTGTATAAACTCACTCTTGGCAATTGAATTAAAAGAAAATCCATCTAAAGCAGCTAATTTTGAAATCTCTTCTTCCATAGATTTTTTTAACGATAAAGTTTTCTAATGTTCTTACCATTTTTACGGGAGGTTCACTGTTATCTTGTTTAATGTCAATCTGATGCATTTTCTTTAAATGCAAGATGATGTAGATCCTCCAGACGACTTCATTATCTTCTGCCATTTCGAACATTGTGCTTCATCTTTGCTTTTTCGAGCAGAATAATTCCATACATTTGATTTCATCTTAGACATATTAAGAGTAATAAATATTAATTAGTAGGAATTTATATCACCGACAATTTTAAATAAAAATATTGAAGATAACAAAGGCACAATACTATGCGTCACTCCCACAAGCACTGAATTAAGAGTCTAAACGAGGCAAGTTTCAAAATTTTCACTAAAGAAATTTTTTATTTATTTACTTGCAATTTTTTTTCCCCAATTAAATCTATTGTATTTTTGGTGAAACTGCTTTTTGGAGAACATTTGATCACAAATTTAATAGGAATAAAGAAGCAAAAAACTTTCTACGATTGAAATTTGATGCAATATTCAGCGAATCTGTTTCTAGTGGGTAACCATCAATAAGGTGCGTTCCATAACTTGCCTGGCGAACAAGATAGATGGAACGGAGAAATGCTGAGCATTTTCTTTTACGCTATCGCTCCGACTCACTCAGTCGTAAATGAGTACACCTGCATCGTGCCATGATACAGGTGGGAAGATAAAAGGTACCCCCTCCTAGATTTGGGCCACTTCGTACCTTAAAATAAAATAAAATACATGTTTAAAACATAAAGCAGTTGAACAAACAAAAGAAAAACAAAAAACTATATTCGAAGGCTAACTAAGAAAATATTCGAATCTGGTTTTAGAAGCTCGGTTTCGGTTTTAACAACTCAATATGAAAACCGATTTAACCGGTTTTATAAAACTGGTTTGCAAGCCCTAATTTACACCAATGCTAGGAGTTTGGTAAATAAATTTGAGGTTTTGATCAAAACATCAAAGGGAGATATCATTGGGATATCAGAGACATGGTGCCACACAGATGTGAGGAAGGCAGAACTGGAATTTTGGGAGTACAATGTGTATAGGAAGGGAGGAGGAGTTATGCTAATAGTTAAGAAACACATAAAATCCAAGGAAGTACTGCCAGTCGACATGGCTGGCAGTACTTCCTTGAATTATCAAGTATGAAGTCAGTTTGATGTGACAAGCACTGGGAAAGCAAAATTGAGAGTAGGAGTGTATTATAGGCCTAATGACTCTGATAAATATAATAAACAACTGTACAGAGAAATAGAATGGGCCAGTAAATCAGAATGTCTTATAATGGGGGATTTTAATTTCCCAGATATTGACTGGAATTTGTCGGTTGGTCACACACACACCCTAGCAAGGCTTTTTTGGATTTATTGGATGATTGTTTTCTATAGCAGCATGTTAAAGAGGCAACTAGAGGGAGTAATATAGTCTTGATCTGATTATCAGTAGTGATTCTTAAATCATGAAGCACACTGATCACTGCAGATAAAGGAACCACTAGATACCTTTATCTGCAGTGATCACAGTGTGCTGAAGTAGGATTTACTCAAAGAGGTAACTACCATCAGGGGGAAAGAGAAGGGTTTCCCCTTTCGTGAAGGTGACTACGATGGTCTTAGACAGGATTTAAATTCTATGTGGTGGGACCAGCTGATGATGTTACCAACAGCAAATTCAAAATGGAAGCATCGAAAGAATTAATCTTGAAAGCTACTAAGCTTTTCATAGCAACTAATAAATATTGTTCAAAGTTTAGGCCTAAATGGATGTCAGATGAACTAATGAGACATGTGGCAGAGAAGAAAAATGCATGGGGTACATATAAATTAACGTTTGAAGACAGAAGTCTTGAGTGCTCAATGTTGAGACCGAGGGGTCTGAACGCTAAGGTTCTGACAGTGGGGAAGATGTCCCACATTTTTTGTAAAATTGATATCCCCTTCCCAAAGAATTATTAGCGTTTTGGACTAGGAGAGTTGGCTGGAAAAGAAGCTTCCTATATCTAAAATAAAAGTAATCCCTATTGTTTTCATAATAGAAATTAACAGGTGACACGGAAACCTATGATAGATATAAGCTGGTCTGTAAGCACGTCACAAAAAGGTTAGGCAGGCAAAGGCAGATTACGAGAAATCTTTGGCAAAGAGTGAAAAAAAAAAAAAAAAACAGTAAAGAGTTCTTTACTTATGTAAACTCTAGAAGGAATGGGGTGAATAAGATTGGTCCACTTGATATCGAATTTTCAACTGTTGATGATTCTGCTCAGGTAGTTAATAAACTAAATGAGCATTTTACATGGATAAGGAGTTATTCAGGGAGGGGAATGCCAGAGGTGAATTAAACTCTGGCAGTGAGTTAGATGATTTTGTAATAACTGAGGGCAAACATGAGTACAAAGAAGGGCAACAAGATTGGTGAGGGGAACAAAGGGGTGCTTTTTCCAAGAAAGGTTTAAGTTCTGCAAATTGGAGTGCCTGGAAAGTAGGCACCTGCTAGGGGATCTGATTGAGGTGTATGAGGCCTTGAATGAGTTGAGCAAGCTGAATGCTGATGGATTCTTTCTCTTGCTCAGATTAAGAACCTGTGGGGCCCAGATGTAGATTAGATGTGCAGAAATTTGCATTTAGCCAGCAGGTAGTTGATTATTGGTGGAACAGACTTCCATCTTTTGTTGTGGAGGTTGATAGCCTAAATAAATTTAAGGCTTAACTGGACAGGAATTTGGAATGACTGGAGGAGTGAAATGGGAAGGTTTTATTTTGTTTTATTTTTTTTGGCTGATGCTGCATAAGCTTTCTTTCTTGCATCGCCTGCCTCTGCTAATGCTAAAAATGCTAAACTGGAGGAGAAATTGAATTGGGAAGATGAACATAAGAAAGGCACCTGGGGTGGATCGAATCTATCCAGTTATATTAAAGGAAGTAAGCATAACCTTAGCCATAATTTTGAGAACTTCATTGGACTCAGGGGAGGTAGCTATGGACTGGAGATGTGCAAATGGGTGGTTGGTTGGTGGAACCGACTTCCATCACTTGTTGTTGAAGTTGATAGCCTAAACAAATTTAAAGCTCAACTGGACAGGTATTTCGAACGAACGGAGGGGTGAAATGGGAGAGGGTTTTTTTTTTTTTTTTTTTGGGCTGATGCTGAATAAGCTTGCTTTCTTGCATCGTATGCCTCTACTAATGCTAATGCTAATGCTAAATGTGACCACAATTCACAAAGGAGGATCAAAGGGTGACACAAGTAATTTACAGACCTGTTAGTTTAACTTCTGTTCCAAGGAAATTAATGGAGCCACTGGTTAAAGAAGCACTGCAGAATCATCTATACAAGACTTCAGTTATAGCACTGACACAGTATGATTTTGTTAAGGGGAAGTCTTGTGTGACGAATTTTTTCCTACAATGCCACACTGGACCAATTTGTGCAGTGTGGCATTGTAGGAAAATTGCTGCTATAGATAAAGGGATGGTTGAGTGGGAGCAGTAATCAATGGACAGAGAACAGTAATCACTGGACACTGCTCTTCATGGAATAACGTTATTAGTGGAGTCCCCCAGGTTTCAGTGTTGGTCCATTGTTGTTTTCTGTATTCATTAATGATATTGATGATGGCTTAATGTCCAAGTTTGCAGATGATACAAAGTTCGGCAGGGTTCTTAATGACACTAATGACATTATGCTGCTGCAACAGGATATAGAAAAGTTGAGCAGATGGGCTGAGAGGTGGCAACTGAAGTTTTTTTTTTTTTATGTGAATCCCAAACACGAGAGGTATTAGAACCTATAGTACTTAGTACCGTGCTTGGGTTTGAGGTTAAGAAGACGAAAGAAGATATTTGTTGACATTGGACTTGAACTTCTGGAGATTGTAATTTTCAGGAAATACGTATGAAGGAAGGTTGTTCCAGAAAACGGCAGTTGAATGAATAAATGAGGAAGATGAAAAGTTGGTTCTGTGGGTTTGAAGTTGGACAGTAAATGGATGTTGGCTGGTGGCAGCACGTGTTCGGACTGTTTTGAATGAGAGAGCAGGAATTATAGAAGCCAATTCAGAAGAACAGTGCCCATGGAAGTATCTGTAGAAGAGGCATGCAGCAGAAACAGGGCGTCTATGAGAAAGCGAGTGGAGAGACTCTGTTAGAGATGAATCATTAATTAATCTAACTGCCCTCTTCTGAATGGAATCAAGAAGCCGGAGAGAGGTTTTGGGGGCACCACCCTGGATATGGGAACAATATTCCATGGCAGGGCGAATTTGAGATTTATACAGAGTGAGCAGCTGTTTGGAAGAAAAGTAACGCCGAGAGCGAAAGAGAAAACCAAGTTTTTTAGATGCAGAGGAAGCAATATTTGTAATGTGCTTGTGCCAAGAGAGATTAGAAGTCAGGGTAATCCCCAAAAGAGATATATCTCTTTTGGGGATACTCCTTCTTAACACTCCTACTGTGCACACAGATGGTCTGTCCCACAGCGTTGCAAGTCTGCTGACGAGGCTACTAGAGACGGTCGTGTTCAAAGCCGCTAAGTGGATTTTTCTTATTTATTGATTTGAAATTATTGTTTTTCTAAAACTTTTGATTTAAATTTAGTAGTATAACATTATTTTGTGATTTTCTGATTAATTTGGTGTGTTTATTCTTTACTTGGCCTTGTAATTGCATAAACGTATCGGTAAGGGTTTCCACGTGTTTCAACTCCGCTACCATTCGTAAATTTCCCGCCATTGTGATACGATAGCGTTAGTTGAACTTCGTTAGCAGTTAAATTGTACGTTTAAATAAATACATGTAATGACTTAGATTACAAACATAATATATTAAATATATTTAACATAATTAATAACATAACATAATTAATTAATAAATTAATAGAATCATGACTCAGATCAGACCAGAGCAGCAAAGCAAAAGGCTCAAGCTAATGGAAGTGCTGTGGCTCAGAGCATAACTGAGGGGGGCAGTTGTCCTCTGACTCACAGCCTTATAAAATGCACTGTTTGCTTGATGTTTGCAGAGCAATCGGGTACGGGACATGATACTGCCATGGGAGATGTCTTTGTGTGTGTGCGCGATGCAAGGAGTGTATCGATATCAGGCAACAACTCGGCGTTCTTGTAGGCCTATATGAGAGCTTGAAGGACAGGGTGGATGCCCTCGAAGAAACTAAATTGAGGGGCCCATCAAGCTGTCATCTGCCCACATCAACACCAGAGCTTGCACTTCGGCATCGCGTGACACAGAGGCAACCCCCAAGGCAGAATGCGCTGGTCCCGAAGGAACTAGTAGTTGTTGGTGACCGGAAACATGCTTTGTAAAAAAGATAGGTGGAACAGGACCGGGGTATGTCTGCCAGGGGCAAAGGTTGATGACGTTGTAGAACGAATATCATCTTTTAAGGGCCCAAAAGGTGATATAGTTGTACACGTTGGCACTAATAATATTAAGAGTAGGAGACCGGCAGAATTACTTAACAAGTACAGGTCACTGCTGAACAAAAGCCGAGAATTAGGGTTGAATTTGAAAGTGTCTGCAATTCTGCCCAGACACGATAGGAGGGAGTATATGATGAGAGCCTTGTCGATCAATTCGGCCCTGGAAAGATTGTGCAAGGCTCAAGGGGTAGAATTTTTTTCAGCCTGGACTGTACTTGTTAACAGGAGAGATTGCTTCTACAGGGATGGGATACACTTAAATAGAAAGGGTGCAAGAATATTTGCTGATGCTATCGAGGCAGTGTTAGGTGGGTCGGAAAACTGCTAGCTTGGGGGGAGACAAAGACCAATAGATTGACAGTAGCCACTGGCAGAGGTGAAAGAGATTCTTGCACTGCTTCTATTAGAATGAGCAGAAGCCTGAAAAACAAGATGCATGGTATTTCAGAGACTGCTTGGAGCCATTGCGGTACAAGTAAACACATGGGTTGTGTTAGGGTAGCTAAGAATAGAAACAGGTGCAGGTATACTTGTGTGTACACCAATGCTACGAGTTTAGTAAAAAAATTTGATGAATTTGAGGTATTGCTCAAAACATCAAAGGCAGATATTGTTGGGATATCAGAGACGTGGTGTCACACAGATATAAGGGATGCAGAACTGCAATTTGGGGAGTACAACGTCTACAGAAAGGATAGACAGGATAGGAAAGGGGGAGGGGTTATGCTATTAGTTAAGAAACACATAAAAACCAAGGAAGTGAAGCCAGTCGACATCGCTGGACAGTGCAGTGTTGAGTCAGTTTGGTGTGACATAAGCATTGGTAGATCAAAATTGAGAGTAGGAGTGTGCTATAGGCCTAATGACTCTGATGAGTATAATAAGGAACTGTACAGGGAAATAGAGTGGGCCAGTAAATCAGAGAGTCTTATAATGGGAGATTTTAATTTCCCAGATATTGACTGGAATTTGGGGGCTGGTTACTCACGCACTAGCAGGGCTTTTGTGGATTTATTGGATGATTGTTTTCTACATCAGCATGTTCGGGAGGCAACTAGAGGGAGTAATACTCTTGATTTGATTATCAGCAGTGATTCTTCATGCATTAAGAATCTGCAGATAAATGAACCACTAGGTGGCAGTGATCACAGTGTGCTGAAGTGGGATTTACTCAAAGAGGTAACTACCATTAGGGGTAAAGGGAAGGGTTATTGCTTCCGTAAAGGCGACTACGATGGACTGAGACAGTATTTAAATTCTATACAGTGGGACCAACTGATGATGTTACCAACAGCAAGTTCAAAATGGGAAGCATTCAAAGAACTTTTCTTGGAAGCTACTAGGCTTTACATACCAACTAAGAAATATTGTTCAAGGTTTAGGCCAAAATGGATGTCAGATGAACTAATGAGCATATGGCAGAGAAGAAAAATGCATGGGATACTTACAAATTAACACATGACACAGAAGCCTATGATAGATACAAGTTGATATGCAACCAAGTTACAAAGGAGGTTAGGCAGGCGAAGGCAGATTACGAGAAATCCTTGGCAAGGGATGCAAAGAAAAACAGCAAAGAGTTCTTTACTTATGTAAACTCTAGAAGGAAGGGAATGAATCAGATTGGTCCACTTGATATTGATGGGTCAGCTGTTGATGATCCTGCTCAGGTAGCTAACAAACTAAATGAATATTTTGCATCGACATTCACACATGAGGAGTTATTCAGCAAGGGGAATGCCAGAGGTGTATTCAACTCTAGCAGTAAGCTACAGAATCTTGAAATAACTGGGAGTAAAGTGGAGGAGAAACCGTTGAAGATAAACACAAGAAAGGCACCCGGGGTGGATGGGATCTATCCAGTTATATTAAAGGAGGCAGCAAAGGAAGTAAGCAAACCCTTAGCCATAATTATGAGAGCTTCCTTGGACTCAGGGGAGGTACCCATAGACTGGAAATGTGCAAATGTGACCCCAATTCACAAAGGAGGATCAAAGGCTGACACAAGTAATTATAGACCTGTGAGCTTAACTTCTGTTCCAGGAAAATTAATGGAGGCACTGGTTAAAGAAGCACTGCAGGATCATTTAGACAAGACTTCAGTTATAGCTCAGACACAGCATGGTTTTGTTAAGGGGAAGTCTTGCCTGACCAACTTGATTGGATACTATGATGCAGTCACAAAAGAACTGGATGCAGGGAATAACTTTGATATTATATACTTGGATCTTAGAAAGGCTTTTGATACTGTTGCACATGGAAGACTGCTACACAAATTGGAGCAGTGTGACAAATTGCTGTTATGGATAAAGGTGTGGTTGAGCGGGAGAAGACAGAGAGTGGTAATCAATGGACACTGCTCATCGTGGACTAATGTTATTAGTGGAGTCCCTCAGGGCTCAGTGTTGGGTCCATTATTGTTTTCTGTATTTATAAATGATATTGATGATGGTATATCAAGCTTAATGTCCAAGTTTGCAGATGATACAAAGGTTGGCAGGGTTGTCAAGGACACTATTGACACTATGCTGCTGCAACAGGATCTGGAAAGGTTGAGCAGATGGGCTGAGAGGTGGCAAATGAAGTTTAACATTGACAAATGTAAAGTACTACACATGGGAAACAGCAACCCCAGAGCAACGTATCAACTCTGTGGTACTACACTGACAGTGGTAGAGAATGAAAGGGACTTGGGGGTGGTTGTGCAGGCAGATATGAAGTTCTCTGAGCAGTGCAGATGGGCTGCAAGAGTAGCTCATGGAGTATTGTCAATGATATACAGGAATTTTTCCAGCAGGGATAAGGAGGTGATTATTCCATTGTATAAAGCAATGGTCAGGCCATTGCTTTATACAATGGAACTACACCTAGAGTACTGTATACAGGTCTGGAGGCCTCATTTCAAGAAGGATGTAGAGCTGCTGGAACGAGTACAGAGAAGGGCAACAAGATTAGTGAATGGAACAAAGGGGTGCTCTTACGAAGAAAGGCTTAAGTTTTGCAAATTACAGTGTCTGGAGACTAGGCACCAGCGAGGTGATCTGATAGAGGTGTATAAATCCTTGAATGGTTTAAGCATGCTCAATGCTGATGGGATTCTTCCTCTAGCTCAGAAAAATCACCTGAGAGGGCATAAATTCAAATTGAGGAAAGACAGATGTAGGATAGACGTGCGAAAATTTGCCTTTAGCCAGCGGGTGGTTGGTTGGTGGAACAGACTTCCATCCCTTGTGGTGGTGGTTGATAGCCTAAATAAGTTTAAGGCTCAGCTGGACAGGTATTTTGAACGAACAGAGGGGTGAAGTGGAAGTGGGTTTTTTTTTTTTTTTTTTGGCCGATGCTGCATAAGCTTGCTTTCTTGCATCAAATGCCTCTACTAATGCTAATGCTAATATCATTTTGCCTAGAAATCGGAGTGTCACTAAAGATAAGTATAGAAGCAGAAGAATCCTTTTTGCGAGATATAAGACAAGACTGAGTTTTAGAAGGGTTGAAATCAACTAAATTGTCTTTGCCCCACTGGAGAATTACCTGAAGATCAGCATTTAAGGAATTGGTAGCAGATTTTCGAGAAGTTGAACCTGATTGAGCAGGACAAGGTTTCTCAAAATGGAAAGTTGAATGCAATGTGCTATCTTCGGCAAAACTATGGATAGGATTTTCAGTCAATGGAAGAAGGTCATTGATATACAAGAGGAAAAGAGTGGGGGAAAGAACTGAACCTTGGGGGACACCGGCATTAGTGGAGAAGTTAGAAGACAGAGAGCCATCTACCATCACCCTCAGTGAGCGATCAGAGAGAAAACTGGATAACCAATTACTAAAAACAGTTGGCAAACCATAAGATGGAAGCTTGTTTAGAAGACCTTTATGCCAAACACGATCAAAAGCCTTTGAGATGTCAAAAGCAACTACTTGTGTTTCACCGAACATTTCCATTGAATTAGTCCATAAATGGGTAACATAAGCCAGAATATCACCAGTGGATCGACACTGACGGAATCCATACTGGCGATCGTTGATCAGACGAAAGGTTTCTAGGTAGTTTAAGAGTTGGCGGTTAATTGATTTCTCCATTACTTTAGAAAGAGTAGAAGTAATTGCAATGGGACGATAATTGGATGGGAGGGATTTGTCACCCTTTTTAGGAACTGGCTGGATATGAGCAAATTTCCAAGCAGAAGGAAAAACACCTTTGGAATAAGAAAGTGAAAAAAGGCGGCAAAGAATAGGAGTAAGTTCAGGAGCACAGGTTTTGAGAACAAGTGGAGAAATACCATCAGGACCTGGAGCTTTCTTAGCATCAAGATTCATCAAAATCCTTCTGATATCTTTTGACGGAAGACCACAGGAGGCATTGAATGGAGTGTGTTGGGAATGGTGGGAGGTGTTTTACCAAGATCATTAATACATGAGCTGGAAGAAAAATGGGATGCTATCAGGTCAGCTTTATCCTTGGCTGAAGTGGCAACAGAACCATCTGGTTTGGACAGAGGTGGGAGCAAAGATGGGCAAAAGTTGCGGCCAATAGCTTTGGCAAGAGACCAGAATGCTCGGCTACCATTAGGGAAAGAAGCAAGTTTTCTACTCTTAGCCTGTTCAAACTCTAGTTTGGACTGGTTAATAACTGCTTTACAACTGTTGCGAGCTTTGGTGTAGGCAAAAAATGAAACTGAAGAATTAGAAACAAGCCAATTACGATATGCAACATTCTTCTCTTGGACAGCCTTAGCACATTTATTGGAAAACCAAGGTTTAGATAAAGGACGAGATTTTAAAGTGGAGTGTGGGATAAAGGATTCCATTCCTGCAAGAATAATTTCACTGACACGATTGTGCAAACGTTGACATCAGCAGTTTTGAAACAGTAAGCCGACCAAGGAAAAGAAGAAAAGAAGTCTCGCAGGTCATCCCATTTTGCATTCTTGTAATGCCAAACAACACGTGGTTGGGAATAGCCATGAGATAAAGGTTCCATTGGAGAAGAGACAATCACCAAGTTGTGATCTGAAGTGCCTAAAGGACCTCTCACTTCGACCGTGTACTTAGAAGGGTTGTATGTGAGAAAAAGATCAAGTGTATTGGCTGTATGATTAGGATAGTCCGGTATTCTTGTAGGTAAATGAACAATCTGTGCTAGGTCATTAGTAATTGCAAAAGCCTCAGCATCTCGACCTGCTGGGTCGGTATGACTAGAAAACGGAAGCCAGCTGGAGTTGTGGACATTAAAATCACCAATGAAAATTACACAATGAGGTAGAGAGATTTTAAGCCAGAGAAGATCAAAGAGAGGAGATTCCAAATTGCCAAGTCTCTGACAGGGAATATCAGAACGGACATATGCACATGTACCACCTTTGAGGCGAAAGGAATCATACAGCGAATAATTTGGGCATCTGAGATGAGCAGTAGATGAATCAACCGATAACTGAGATTCTGTCAGAAAAAGTACATGGGGTTTGGCAGACTGCAAGTGGAAATGGACATCGTTGAGATTAGGATTGAGACCACGTATATTTGTGAAATGAATTAGGAAGTCCATGGGAGGTTTAGATCTTTTCGCAGATAAGCTTGCTCTATTAGTTTGACAATTCATGGTGAATTCAATAGTAAGAAAAAGTAGGTGGGACATAACGTGACATAACGTTATGTCATCCTTGACATATCCACGTTATGTCATCCTTGACATAACATGGCCTCGACAATGCTCCCCGCATACACACTACTCGGACTCCCTCCAGTCACTATCTGGCAGAGTAGAGGCAGCAAGATTATACACTAGCTGATCCGGAAGCTTCCTAGAGAGTTACCAGTAGGTTTGGTCTGGTGTTACTAACTAGCGGCCGGCCTGCGAACACCGTTTTAGAGCTGTACCCTCGAAATGTAAGGAATATTGGATCTCGCCACGACGTTCATCATAACCTCAAAAGTCATCAATCATACTGCATGATGGAAGAGATAGGGAAAGGTTGACCGGAACTTAGCTCTAGAGACTAAACATGGGTTCCACCATTTCAAACCTCCAATAAGCAAAGTGGTGGTATTTCACCGGTTGATGACAGTCATCTACCACCTAGTACTGCCTGGTAACATAGAGGGGCGGCGTTCCTCCATGTGGTGTGGACGCCACACCTCGACCCCTGCTTACGTTGGTTCACACCTGGGTGGTCACCCACCATGTACTGGTGCATGGAGGTTATACCCAGGATTACTAACAGTCCCACCATCGTGAAGGTGCAAGCAGAGGATTTGGCTGTCACAGACCGTCCGGACTTCGCCGAAATTGGGTCCACTTGACTTGAGTGTCACCCGAATATCAGTTCCATCAGCGTTTTAGACTCCCAGATAGCAAGTACAGCTTGTCTGGCATATCTGAGAGAATGTCTGTGACAACCTCAAGGACCAAATTTTTTCACTTGTCAAGTTTACCATTGACAAGTGAAAATACTGCATATGAGAAGCAGTAACCCCAGAGTAACGTATCAACTGTGTGGGACTGCACTGTGACAGTAGTAGAGAATGAAAAGGACGGGGGGTAATTGTGCAGGCAGATATGAAATTCTCTGAGCAGTGCAAACAGTCTGCAAGAGTGGCTCATGGTGTCTTGTCAATGATATACAGTAATTTTTCTAGCAGGGATAAGGAGGTGATTATCCCCTTGTATAAGGCAATGGTCAGGCCACACCTTGAGTACTGTATACAGGTCTGGAGGCCTCATTTTAAGGATATAGAGCTGCTGGAATGAGTACAAAGAAGGGCAGCAAGATTAGTGAATGGAACAAAGGGTTGTTTTTACAAAGAAAGGCTTAAGTTTTGCAAATTACAGTTTCTGGAAACTAGGCACTTGTGATATGATCTGATTGAGGTGTATAAAACCTTGAATGGTTTGAGTATGCTCAATGCTGATGGGATTCTTCCCCTTGCTCAGAATAATTGCCTGAGAGGACATAAAATCAAATTGAGGAAAGACAGTTGTAGAATAGATGTATGGAAGTTTGCCTTTACCAAGCAGATGATTGATTGCTGGAACAAACTTCCATCCGTTGTTGTAGAAGTTGATAGCTTAAATCGATTCAAGTCAGAACTAGACAATCATTTGGAGTGAATGGATGGGTGAAATGAGAAAAGATTTTTTTTTTTTTTTTTTGGCTGATTTTATATAAGCTTGCTTTCTTGCATCATGTGCCTTTTCTTATGCTAATGATTTTCACTTTACAGAACCATGCTGCATATACATTTCTATCTAAATGATTCTGAATTCCACCCTTGATCATTGCATCCATGACTTTCCTTCCTACTAAAGTTAACCTGACAGGTTCGTAATTTCCGACCACAATCTCGGAACCACCCTTATGTTCTGGAGATACATTTGCACTTTTCCATTCTCTTGAGTCCAGTGATACTGTCATAATTAGACTCAATGATTCAATGCACTCACAATGCTAGAAGTATAGTAAATAAATTTGATGAATTTGAAGTGTTGGTCAAGACATCAAAGGCGGATATTGTTGGGATAGCAGAGACGTGATGTCACACAGATATTAGGAATGCTGAACTGGAATTTGGGGAGTACAAATTGTACAGAACTGACAGACGGGATAGAAAGGGAGGAGGTGTTATGCTGTTAATTAAGAAAAACATAAAATCAAAAGAAGTGCATCCAGTTGATATAGATGAACAGTGCACTGTTGAGTCAGTGTGACATAAGCACTGCAAAAGCAAAAATAAGAGTAGGAGTGTGTTATAGGCCTAATGACTCGAATGAGTACAATGAACAATTGTACAGAGAAATAGAGTGGGCTAGTAAATCGGAATATCTTATAATGGGGGATTTTAACTTCCCAGATATTGACTGGAACTTGTGAGTTGGTCACTCACACACTAGTCAGACTTTTTGTGGATTTATTGGATGATTGTTTTCTGCAGCAGCATGTTCAAGAGGCAACCAGAGAAAGTAATACTCTTGAGCTCATTATCAGCAATGATCATTCGTGTATTAAGAATTTGCTGATAAAGGAACCACTAGGTGGCAGTGATCACAGTGTACTGATGTGGGATTTACTTAAAGATTTAATTACCATCAGGGGAAAAGGAAAGGGTATTTGCTTCCGTAGAGGTGAGTACAGTGGTCTCCGACAGTTTTTAAACTCTGTACAGTGGGAACAACTGAAGATGTTACCAACAATAAATTCTAAGTGGGAAGCATTCAAGGAATTAATCGTGGATGCTACTAAAAGTTTCATACCTATTAAGAAATATTGTTCAAGGTTCAGGCCTAAATAGTTATCTAATGAACTAATGAGACTCGTAACAGAGAAGAAAAATGCATGGGATGCATATAAATTTTCAAGCGACTCAGAAGCCTATGGCAGATATAAGCTAGTCTGTAATCAGGTCACAAAGGAGGCTAGGCAGGCGAAGGCAGATTACGAGAAATCCTTGGCAAAAGATGCTAAGAAAAACAGCAAGGATTTCTTTACTTATATAAACTCTAAAAAGAAGGGGATGAATCTGATTGGTCCACTTGACATCGATGGTTCTACTGTTGATGATCCTGCTCAGATAGCAAACAAACTGAACGAGTATTTTGCATCTACATTCACATATGAGGAATTATTAAGGTTTGAAAATGGCAGAAGGTTGTCAAATTGTAGCAGGATACTTAATGATTTTGTAATAACTGAGAGCAAAGTGGAGGAGTAATTATTGAAGTTAAACATAAGAAAAGCACCTGGGGTGGATGGGATCTATCCAGTTATATTAAAGGAGGCGGCAAAGCAACTAAGCAAACCCTTAGACATAATTATGAGAGCATCCGTGGACTCAGGGGAGGTTCCCACAGACTAGAGATGTGCAAATGTATCCCCAATCAAAGGGGGATTGAAGGTTGACACGAGTAATTACAGACCAGTTAATTTAATTTCTGTTCCGGGTAAAATAATGGAGTCACTGGTTAAAGATGCATTGCAGGATCATATAGACAAAACTGCAGCAATAATTCAAACACAGCATGGGTTTGTTAAGGGAAAGTCTTGTCTGACAAATTTGATAGGATATTATGATGTGGTTACAAAGGAACTGGATGCAAAAAATAATTTTGATATCATATATTTGGATTTCAGGAAAGCTTTTGACACTGTTGCGTGGAAGACTATTGTACAAATTGGAGCAGAATGGTATTAAGGGAAAGTTGCTGTAATGGATAAAAGGATGGTTAAGTGGGAGAAGACAGAGGGTGGTAATCAATGGGTGCTGCTCTTTGTGGACTAATGTTATTAGTGGAGTCCTACAGGGTTCGGTGTTAGCTCCACTGTTGTTTTGTATATTTATCAATGATATTGATGAAGGTATATCAGGCTTAATGTCGAAGTTTGCAGATGATATAAAGGTTGGCATTGTTAATGACAGTAATGGCAGTGTGCTACTGCAACAGGATCTAGATAATTTGGGCAGATGGGCTAAGAAGTGGCAACTAAAGTTTAACCTTGACAAATGAAAAGTACTGCATATGGGTAGAAGTAACCCCAGAGAAATACCAACTGTGTGGTACTACACTTAAGGCGGTAGAAAATGAAAAAGACCTGGGAGTAATTGTGCAGTCAGATATGAAGTTTTCTGAGCAATGCTGACAGGCTGCCAGGGCAGGTCATGGGGTTTTGTCAATGATATATAGGAATTTTGCTAGCAGGGAGAACGAGGTGATTGTCCCTCTGTATAAGGCAATGGTCAGGCCACACCTTGAGTGCTGCGTACAGGTCTGGAAGCCTCATTTTTAGTAAGGATGTAGATTTACTTGAGCGTGTACAGAGAAGGGCAACAAGATTTGTGAGGGAAATGAAGGGATCCTCTTACCAAGAGAGGCTTAAGTTCTACAAATTGCAGTGGCTGGAGACTAGGCATCTGCGTGCTGATCTGATTGAGGTGTATAAGGCCTTGAATGGGTTGAGCACACTGAATTCTGAAGGGATCCTTCCACTTGTTCAGATTACGAACCTAAGGGAGCATAAATTCAAATTAAGAAAAGACAGATGTAGAATAGATGTGCGGAAATTTGCCTTTAGCCAGCGGGTGGTTAATTGCTGGAACAAACTTCCATCTGTCGTTGTGGAAGTTGATAGGTTGAATAAATTTAAGGAGGAACTGGACAGGCATTTGGAGGGAATGGTGTGATTTTTTTTTTTTTTTTTTTGGCTGATGCTGCATAAGCTCATACACTTGTTTTCTTGCATCACATGCCACTACTACTACTACTACTACGAATGCCACCTCCCTTAAAATTATATGGTAGATGCCATCAACCCCAGAAGCCTTACTCGCCTGTAGGTTCAAAAGTGTTTTTATTAAATAATCATGTGAAATTTCAGTATCATTAATTACATCTTTTTCGACTTTACTCCTATAATTTCTCATTGACGTAAAGGGTTTTTTTTTCTGTAAATCTTGATGCAAAGTAACTGTTGAGTTCATCTGCACATCACCTGGGGTATCTAATACTATACCACATCCATTACAAAAGGGTCCCATCCAGTTTGTCCTTTTCTTCTTTGTATTTATATATGGAAAGAATTCCTTACCTCCACTCTTTGTGCCAACCGGGCTAGCCGGGTGGGTAAAGCAACCCAAAGGTCGCGGGTTCGATTCCCACCTCGGGCTTGGATCAAAGTACTGCAAAAACTTTGGGAGGTGCATTATGGCCACAGAAGCCTATGCGCCAACAACTACCAAAAAAAAAAAAAAAACCGCTCTTCGTTCTATTTGCCAATGATTTCTCATAATCTCCTTTGTCAGCCTAACCTTTTCTGTGGTACGATTACAGATCAGTTTTTAGCTGTTATAGGGTTCAGTACTTTTTATTGCTCTATAACCTTTCCATGCCATCTTTTTTTTGCTCAAATGCTGGCAGCTTCATTATTCATCCAACTTGGTATCCTCTTGGAGTGTTTTTTTACTGGTATATATGCATTCAAGGCTTCTGTGATTGTTTTAAAGGTATACCATAATTCAATTATATATGCTCTCTGTGATATATATATCCAATTAATAGAGGTCATGTAGCACCTTAAGCTGTCGTAATTTCCTTTCTTGAAATTTTAACTCATTCCTTTAACTGTTGCTAACTCTCGCTTCATCATCTGCCGTAGACCTGAGTGATCACTTCCTGCTACTGATTCCTGTACTGTTAACCTTATTATGTTATTAGCATTAGTAGAGGCAAACAATGCAAGAAAGCAAGCTTGTGCAGCATCAGCCAAAAAAAACCCCTCACATTTCATCCCTTCATTCGATCCAAATGCCTGTCCAGCTAAGCCTTAAATTTATTTAGGCTATTAGCTTCCACAACAAAAGATGGAAGCCTGTTCCACCAATCAACTACCCACTGGCTAAAGGCAAATTTCCGCACATCTATTCTTCAACTAACTATCCTCAATTTGAAACTGTGCCTCCTTAGGTTTTGAGCAAGAGAAAGAATCCCATCAACATTCAGCTTGCTCAACCCATTCAAGGCCTTATACACCTCAATCAGATCATCTTGTAGGTGTCTACTCTCCAGGCACTGCAATTTGCAGAACTTAAGCCTTTCTTGGTAAGAGCACCCCTTTGTTCCCCTCACCAATCTTGTTGCCCTTCTTTGTATTCGTTCTACATCCAACTCTACATCCTTCCTAAAATGAGCCCCTAGACCTATACACAGTACTCCAAATGTGGCCTGACCATTGCCTTGTATAACGGGATAATCACCTCCCTGTCCCTGCTAGAAAATTCCTATATATCTTTGACAAGACTCCATGACCTGCCCTGGCAGCCTGTCTGCACTTCTCGGCAAACTTCATATTTGACTGCACAGTAACCCCCAGTTCTTTTTCACTTTCCACTTTCCTAAGTGTAGTACCACACAGTTGGTACTTTTCTATTCGGTTATCGCTACCCATATGCAGTACTTTGAATTTGTTAATGTTAAACTTCAGTTGCCAATTTTCAGCCCATTTTTCCGAATTATCTAGATCCAGTTGGAGTAGCATACTGTCTTTATTGTCATTAACAACTCTGCCAACCTTTGTATCATCTGCAAACTTGGAAATCGAACCTGATCCTTCATCAATATCATTGATAAATATACAAAACAACAATGGGCCCAACACCAAACCCTGGGGAACTCCACTAACGACATTTGTCCACAAAGAGCAGTGTCCATTGATTACCACTCTCTGTCGTCTCCCACTCAACCATCCCTTTATTCATTGTAGCAACTTACCCTCAATGCCATACCTCTCCGATTTGTATAGCAGTCTTCCATGTGCAACAGTATCAAAAACTTTCCTGAAATCCAATATGAAATCAAAATTATTTTTGGCATTCAGTTCCTTTGTGACCACATCATGGTATCCAATCAAATTGGTCATGCAAGACCTCTTTAACAAACCCATGCTGTGTGTTTACTATTACTGCAGTCTTGTCTAGATGATCCTGCAATACTTCTTTAACTAGTGATTCCATTATTTTCCCTCGAACACAAGTTAAACTAGCAGGTCTGTGTCTAATTCCTTGTGTCACCTTTTGAACCCTCTTTGTAGGTGATACATTTGCACACCTCCAGTCCATGGGGTCCTCCCCTGAGTCCAAGGAAGCTCTCATAATTATGGCCCAGGCTTTGCTTACTTCCTTTGCTGCCTCCTTTAATATAACTGGATAGATCCCATCCACCTCAGGTGCCTTCCTTATGTTTAACTTCAACAATTTCTCGTCCACTTTGCTCTCAGTTATTACAGAATCGCTTAGCTCCCTGTTAGCATTTGATAAACTTCTGGCACTCTCCTCATTGAATGATTCCTCATATGTGAATGTAGATGCAGAATACTCATTCAGTTTATCAGCTACCTGAGCATGATCATCAGTAATCAACCCATCTGTGTTAAGTGGTCCAATCTGATTCATCCCTTTACTTCTAGAGTTTACATAAGTAAAGAACTCTTTGCTGTTTTTCTTTGCATCCTTTACCAAAGATTTCTTGTAATCTGCCTTCGCCTGCCTAACCTCCTTTGTGACTTGATTACAGACTACTTTATACCTGCCATAGGTGTCACCTGATACTTTATATGCATCTCATACATTCTTCTTCTTCTCTGCCATGAGGCCTCATTAATTCATCTGAAATCCATTTAGGCCTAAACCTTGAACAATATTTCTTATTTGGAATGAAAAGCTTAGTAGCCTCCAAAATTAAGTTCCTGAATGCTTCCTGTTTAGAATTCAACATTGGTAACATCATCAGTTGATCGAACTGTACAGAATTTAAAAACAGGCTGAGACCCCTGCATCACCTTTACGAAAGCAAAAGCCCTTCCGTTTAGCCTTGATGGTAGTTACATCTTTAAGCAATTCCCACATCAGTACATTGTGATTACTGTCACCCAGTGGTTCCTTTTTCTGCAAATTCTTAATGCATGAATAATCACTGCAGATAATCAGATGAGGAGTATTACTCCCTCTGGTTGCCCCTTGAACATGTTGCTGTTGAAAACAATCCTCCAATAAATCCACAAAAGTCTTGCTAGCGTGCCCTGTGACCAAGCCGCAGGTTCCAGTCAATATCTGTAAAGTTAATATTCCCCATTACAAGACATTCTGATTTACTGGCAGTCTCTTATTTCTCTGCACTATTGTTCATTGTACTCATCAGAGTCATTAGGCCTATGCCACACTCCTGCTCTCATTTTCCCTTTCCCTGTGTTTGTCACACCTAACTGATTCAACATTGCACTATCCACCCCATATTAACTGGATACATGTATATTTTGTGTTTCTTAACTAACAGCATAACCCCTCCTCCCTTCCTGTCCTGTCCATCCTTTCTATACACATTGTACTCCACAAATTCCAATTTTGCACTGCTTATATCTTTGTCACCCATGTCTCTAATATCAACAATATCTGCCTTTGATGTCTTGACTAGGACTTCAAGCTGATAAAATTTATTACCTATACTCCTAGCATTGGTGTACATGCTAGTATACATGCACCTGTTCTTACTCTTAGTTATCCTAACACAGCCCATGTATTTACTTGTTCCATGATGACTTCCAGCAGCTCTTGAAATCCCCAGCAACTTGCTCTCTATTCTACTGCTCATTGCAACAGAAGCAGTGCAAGAATAACCTAGTCTTGGCGCATTATAGCCTTAGTTGCTAATGCGCCAAAAAAACCAAACAAACAAACAAACAAGCAAGAATAACTTTCACCTCTGCCTGCAGCTACTGTTAATCTTTAAGTCTGTGAATCCCCCAAACTAGCAGTTTTCTGACCCACTTAACACTGCCTAGATAGCATCGGTAAAAATTCCTGCACCCTTTCTATTTAAGTGTATCCCATCCCATCCCATCCCATTAGAAGCAGTCTCTCCTGTTAGCAAGTACAGACCACGCTTAAAAAATTTCTACTATGCACCTTGCACAATCTCTCCAGGGCCGATTTGATTGACAAGGCTCTCATCATATAATCCTTCCTATCGTGTCGGTGCAAAATTGCAGACACTTTCAAATTTAACCCTAACTTGCGACTTTTTTTAAACATTGACCTGCACTTGATAAGTAAATCTGCAGATCTCTTATTCTTAAGGTCATTAGTGCAAACTTGTACAACAATATGACCTTTTGTGCCCTTAAAAGGTGATATCTGCTCTACAACGTCATGAACCTCTGGCAGACATACCCTGGTTCTGTTTCACTTATCCTTTTTTCATAATATATTCCCCGTCCCCCTAACAATAGAGTCAGCGACAGTAGCCAACTCCTGTGGGACCAGTGCATTCTGCCTTGGAGATAGCTGCTGTGTTGCACAGGAATGAGCGCTGGTGTTGAGTTTTGCAGCTGAGAGCTTGGTGGGCCCCTCATTAATTTCTTCGAGGACATCTACCCTACATCTCAAACTCTCATAGACACCCATCAGAATGCTGACTTGGCGCTTAATTTCTTCACAGTCTGCAATTAGCACACACGAAGACATCCTCCTTGGCTAGATCATCTGGTTGATTTAAAAATTGTGTCCACCATGTCAAGTTTCCTTCCCATTTGGTCCAATCAATTAGAAACATATTAAAATCACCAATAAGAAGACATTCATGCTTACTTGCCCATTCTGTTTGCATGTAGAGGCTCTCATAATCTTTGCAATCACCTGCCTGTAGATTACACCATTCTGATTATACCTTTCTTTCCAACTACACTGTGCTGCCACTTTATTAGGTACACCTACCTAGTAGTGTGTTGATCCTCCTTTAGCCTTCAAAACAGTCTGAATTCATGTAGGAATGGAGTATCATGCAGACATGAGTGTGTCACCCAGTTCCTTGAGATTCAACAGAGCTGTAGGCCTGAAGCGAACTGCCCTTTCCAGCTCATCGCAAAGATGTTCAACAGAATTCAGATCCAAAGACAGAGCAGGCCACTGCAGCAAAAAAAAAGTCATTATCATGTTCCTGGAACCATTTCATAGTGATTTGGGCTTTGTGCACCGGCACATTATCCTGCTGGAAGTAACCATCTGACTGTGGATAAACTGTCAACGTGAATGAATGCACTTGGTCAGCAATGATGTTTAGGTAGGATGTGCCATTCAGACGTGAATCTGTGGGTAGCAATGGACCCAACGTGTGCCAAGAAAACATTCCTTACACCATAACACTGCTCCCACCACCTTGCACAGTAGTCGTCAGACATGACCAGTCCATGGGTTCATGGGTTCATGTTGTTTTCACCAAATTCTGAGCCTTCCATCAACATGATGCACCAGGAACTTCGACTCATCAGACCAAGCAACTGTTTTCCAATCCTCTATAGTCTAGTGCTGTTGTTGCTGTGCCCACAGGAGGTATGCTCTCTTGATCTTCATTGATAACAAAGGTATGCGATGTGACCGTTCGCTGTTGTTTCTCCATTAAAGCCCATATGAAGAAGTTACAGATAAGATTGTTAAAGGTTGCAGAGCTACTTCAGTTGGAGATTGATGCCAAAGACATGGAGGAGTTAATAGGGGAAGAAGAGAAGGAATTATCCAACAAAGAACTTATTGACTTGCAGGCAGTGATAGTAATAGAAGAAAATGCTGGCGAAGCTCAGGATGAACCAAATGAGGAGCCGAGATGCTTCATCACCAGAGAGATATAATGGCATTTCGTGAAATTGCATTGGCAATGGTGAGGTTTGAGAAGATGGATCCTGACAGTGAATGATTCTTAAAAGTTAACAGAGGGGTGAATGATATGCTTGCTTGCTACAAAGAAATCTACAATAAAAAGAAAAAAGCCACTGTCTGGTCATCCATTAATATGTTCTTTCATAAGGTTGAGCGGCTGACCCCTTCTAAATCTCCACAGCCCTCAACCTCCGCAGCGGCATACTTATCTGCTGAAGACGTCGATTCTGTTAACGATGCTCTAGAGGTAAAACTTACTGACATTATGCCTGTCTCCTCTCTTTTTGCAATTTTATAATTTTGAAAATTTTAAATTGCATGCTTTTGTAATTTTTCCTGCACATGAGATAAAAATTGAATAAATACAATAAATAATTCTATTCACATGTTCGCTGAACGTTCCTTTTTTTGATTCAATCAATTCAGTGAGCTCAGTTGCGAGTGCTGCACAAGCATGGGAGAAATTCCGACTTATGTAAAGTCCCTGATTAACATAAGGAACACAACCCTTATGTTAATCAGGGAGTGGCTGTATTTTTATCTTAATAAAATTAAGATAGAAAGCATAAACTTTTTTTTAATTTCCATTTACTAGTTTTATTATTTTTATCATTTTCTAAAATAATTATTATGTATTTTTTCTAAATATGCTAAGTAAAAGGTTTACGGTACTTGGTCCATTTTAAATTAGGGCAGATGTTAAAATATTTTTCTCCAATCTACCTTAGTTGCCAATGTCAGGGAAGTAATGCAAATACAAAAATAGAAACACAAGTATGTTTTAAATATTTTTTAACCAACCCAGTGTACTTTTTTCAGTGTCGTGTAACTATTTCGAAAATGTTCATTGTCTGCAAAGAAATAAAATATATTTGCCATACCTTAATGATTGAGTTTGGAATTTGTAATAAGTTAACTTTGTCCTCCATTCAGGCTATTTGCCGTAGTCTCAGTGCCCTGTTTGTTACATTGTGATAAAGGTACATTACAGAAACATTGTGTTGCAGCAGACATCATTTTAGTATTTTGAAATGACTTCTTTAGTATTCTTTTATATGTGCTCATCATTCCTTATGACAGTTGCAATGTCAATATGTATCCAGTATGTTATATCCTTTTTCATCATATATTAATGTGCTTATTTTGTAAATACCTAGATATAGTACATAACTGTTTTCCACGATACATGTCAATTGATAGTAGAGGCTAGCCCGGTACCATTCTTTTAATAATTATGAATTTAAAATGAAAAGAAATGTAGTCAGTTAGACAGACAACCAGCATGGAGGCACCTCTGAGTACTCATGCCCACCATCCCATTAGGAATAGGCTTTCGATTGTTGGTATACCTTATATACAAATTTTGGAGTTAACAGAAGCGATTATTGAAAGGACTTTCCCCTTTTGCTTTGAAGTCACATTTAGTAGGCATACTCTAATTATTGGGTAATATATTAATGTGCTTATTTTTTAAACACCTAGATACAGTACATAACTATTTTCCACGATACATATCAATTGATAGCAGAGGCTAGCCCAGGTAAAAAAAAAGTGCAGCCATTATCAACCCACTGCAGGATGGAAGCCTCCTCAACAATTCATGCTGAGGGAAATGGACCATAATCTGCCACGCTGGTCCAGTGCGGATTGGCAGATCGACCGTATTTAGCAGTCAGGGGCTTGAACCCCGGTTTACTCAAAGAGCATGTGCTACTGCACTCCCACTCTTCACCACTTGGCTACAGAGGCCTCTTAAAAATGGAAGCCTCCTCAACAATTCATGCTAAGGGAAAATGGACAATAATCTGCCACGCTGGTCCAGTGCGGATTGGCAGATCGACCGTATTTAGCAGTCAGGGGCTTGAACCCCAGTTTACTCAAAGAGCGTGTGCTACCCGCACTCCCGCTCCTGACCACTTGGCTATGGCCGGATACCATTCTTTTAATAATTATGAATTTAAAATGAAAAGAAATGTAGTCAGTTAGACAGACAACCATCATGGAGGCACCTCTGAGAGTACTCATGCCCACCATCCCATTAGGAATAGGCTTTCGATTGTTGGTATACCTTATATACAAATTTTGGAGTTAACAGAAGCGATTATTGAAAAGACTTTCCCCTTTTGCTTTAAAGTCACATTTTAGTAGGCATACTCTAATTATTGGGTAATATATGGAAGGAGGCCATCAGTGCACTTTATGGAAAGAAAAGTCAGACATATCAGAACATTTTAAAATGCTTGGCCAAATAGTCTGCTAAAACAGGTAATGGGGTTCTGTCAATTATTAATATTAGTAGTGGAAAAATATGTAAAAAATCAAAATTTTATGGCATTGGAAAAAAAAGCATCCACTCATCCTTTCTAATTATTTGTCTAATCCTACGTTTAAGAGATTCAGACTATTCACTTCTGCTACACCAGATAGAAGTGCATTCCAGTAATCAGTTACTCTTCACATATCTATCCTTTTTCAATTTTTGTCTTATACATACCATTCAAGAATAAGGGTGCTACTAGCATTTAATTTACACAGTACATTTAGCCATGTACATTTTTATCAGGGTCTCTTTATCAGCACCTTGTCAGCTCTTATCTCCTTATCAGCACTTTTTATCAGTACCTTGTTTCCAGGTACTGCAGTTTGCTAATATACAAGAACTTTGTTGTTTTTGTCAGGTTTTAGATATATCAGTGACTTAGACCACATTGTGGCATTGTGTATTATGTCTTTAGAAATGTTTGTTCCTGAGTTAATTTGCAAGTTGTGTTTTAGGTCAATCCTGAATCACTGCAGTCATTACTTCCATTCTTGTAGTAAAACTTCACAATCAAAGTGTACTGTGACAAAGTGAGAGGTGTCGTTCTAACTCTATGGTGTCCTCATCTGACGCATTTTATGCCTTTCATTCCATATATATATGCAGGAATGGAATTTGTATCCAAATTGTTCACAACACAACTTTTCCCTCTGCTGATGATTTTTTAAACTAATTTTGTTTTTTTTGTGTAATCCTCTTCTGTATCTTCTGGGATATACCTTCAAAACTGGGTTGCATTTCCTCTATTAGATCATGCCCCAGACCTATAAATAGGGATACTTTAATTTTGGCGACTTGTTATTTTTCTTGAGTTAAAAATTTCTTCTTCCAACTTAGATAATGCTGTAAGACAATCTTCAAAGTGAGAAGGTATTAATTACCAGTGATAGAAAAAAACTACAAATTGATGCCATTTGTTGTATTAATATTATGTATATAAAAGTATTTTCTATGTAGGTCTAATCATCATGCTGCAATGCCTGTGAAAAGATTATGGAACTTCTTAGTTCGGCAAGAAGAGGTTCAGGATATATTTATCCGCTACATATTTAGCAGAAAGCCAGTTCACCTTCAAATGCATGAGGTAATGTAGTAAAACATGACACTTTTAAATTTAAAAAAATATGAAATTAATCACTTCACTTCCTGCATTAATCTTTAAGCAAGGCACAGGAAATAATGAAATGATAAGTCATGCTGAAAGATTAAACCATTGCATGCTTTGTAGTTATGTGTAAGGGGTTGGCTTCAGAAATACCAAAACAGAAATGCTTTCAATTACAGTAGATATGGTCCATTTTCCCGAAACTTATTACACCAAAAATAGCATCCAATCAGTTCTGAGACCTGTAGCTTTCACAAGACAAATGACCTTATATTAGTCAATTTAAAGTCTCACTTCAATTGCTGGGATGGGATATGGGACTTGATTTAGTCATGATGAGGCTCTAAGCAAAAGCATGTGAAGATGCCCCAAAATATGTAATTATAGATTTTTATCATAATGAAAAGAAATGGTAGGGCCCCTTGAATGGCAGATCCCTAAGCCATTCAAACCTAAGCATTATTTGGCTTAGGTCTGAATCCAGTACTGTTGAGATCCTTCTCCTTAAAGTTTTGTTTGCAACTACTGTGCAAAATCAGTAAATTGAATACCTGGATTTTGAAGCCAGTTCACTGATTTACAAGTGCAACGGTCTCCATTTTGAGAGTCAAAAATGAAGTAGAGCATAAAAGAATTGATATATAGGATAGTTGTATATTTTTCTTAAGAAAACCAACAGTTGGAACTCTCGGTTGTCCAACAGTCTGTGAAAGCCTGTCTTGCAGTCTCTCCTAGTAATACAGATATAGAATGGAGTTTTTCTAGCAGAATTATTACCAATGATAAATCTACAATGAAAGTTTGAAATATCTGAAGTAAAAAGGTTGAAAACAGGATCAAAACATGGATCAGATAATGCCATACACCTTAAATAAAACAGTAATATAACAAACAGCACTTCTTCACTGGAGCAATAGCAAGGCACTTTGTGGCAGGGTGCCTCAAAAATATCAGATTGATACACTAAATATCACCCAATAGGCATATCTATTAAAAGCCATTATCTATTGATGTATAACAGATTTGCCTCCTGGGTGATATTATCTAATAAAAAATGATATATTAGTTACTTTTGGTTGACTACGTGGGCAAATGTAGTCATTTCGAGAGTGAGAACCTGAATCCAAACTAACATCATAAGAATCCAGAATGTTTGCCATGCACTGCTACCCACAGAAACTCATAAAGAGAAATCCTGTTGGTTGAGGTGCCAGCTTCAACACATAACTTTGGCACTTGCTTCAACAGAAAAGGTGTTCCTGGGTTGGCTTGCCCAGGATCATTTGGCTAGTGGGTTAATCCATGAGTCAGTTGTGTCAGTGCCATGCCCCTACCCTCATGGTCCTAGGGACAGGATTTATATTGGCAGCATGCTGTTATGGTGTCCGGATAGCCTTGGCATGCCTTTCTCATGTGCATTTGCAGCTTGCCAGGTAATGGGCATAACTTTGGGATCCATGAAGGGTGGGCACCCCAGGCACTAAAACAAAATAAAACTACTATGAATCCTATAATCAAAATTCTCCTGGTATCGCAGTATTATCCCTACCAGAAAATGATGCTACTAAAACCTAGAATTTCACGTCAGTGAATAGACTCAGAAATTAATGTTCATGTATAGGGATGGGAATCTAGACCTCACTTTCAGCACACTTGTGTCTCCAAACTCATTTACAGCCATGTATTTGCACTGCCAAGTTTTTTTTTTTTTTTATGTGAACCCCAAACACGAGAGGTATTAGAAACTATAGTACTTGGTACCGTGCTTGGGTTAAAGTAAGACCATATATACCAAACCCTTTAAGGTGCTTTAAATGCAAAAAATATGGACACCTGCAAACAGTGTCTCATAGTGCCCTTGCATGCCCATTGTGGTGCAAAGGATCAAGAAATTACTGTATGTTCAGCTCTGCAAGAGATAGCAACATGAATTAAGTACTAAGGAGAGCACCCTGCTTAGTCACAAGCATGCCAGTATTGGAAAGGAAAAAAAGGGATACAAAGATTAAGGGCAAAGCTAAACACCTTCTTCCACATACATACCCATATGTTTTCTGCCATTGGTCTTTCTGTATGCTCCCCTTTTCTTCTCCCTTCACTTATTTGCAAGGTGGAGGAGAAACCCTATGGAAGTGATCGCTTACGTGTGATAACTTCATTACTTAGTGAAAGATGGTGTCTTCCCTTTAGGTTTCCTGGTGGAAGATTGATAAGGCTGACTGCATTGCCTTTCAACATCTAGCAGTGATATGCATCACAGAAAATATTTCCATGCAGCTCCAATTGCAATCCCAAAAATATATATACCTGATTTCCACCATTTCCAAAACCAGTATGAAATACAGCAACAAAGTTTGGAGGATATTTTGAAAATATCCTACCACATCTAATTTAACCTTTAAATGTGCCATGAGGGCCAAAGATGGGGATCATGGAACTACCCTTATCACCCCTTATCAGTGAAATGTAGTTTGTGCACTATTACAAACTCAACTACAATAGCAAATATTCTTGGGGAAACATTTTATACCAGCTCAATAACATCATTGTATTCCCCAGAGTTCCAGATCCTCAAAAATGAAAACAGTCATTTATCTGTTCATCAAATGTACAGTTAAATGACTGTTTCTTGTATAATGTATAACTTGTAATAATGAGCATCTTGAGCATTTGGACTGGATGGCATCCAGTCCAAATGCTGTTGCAATGGCTGACATCCATTATGAAATGATTAAGTACTTTTCACCAAAGTCAATGAACTTACTGTAGAACAGAATATGCCTTGAAATTGCCTTCATTAAGCCAGGAAAGGTTCATTAATTTCCAACAATCTATCACCCTATTGCACTGACTTGCTGTTTATTCAAAATATTGGAAAGAATGGTAAAAAAGCTCATCTGTGATGTTTAGAATAAGCTGGTCTCTTCTCCAGCATTCAGTGCAGCTTCTGAAGAAACATTTACTTTGGACCATTTGATTACAGTGGAAGCATCTATCAGTAACCTTCTTCTTGGATTTCTCTGCTATATCAGTGTTTATCCTCGACCTAACTTCTTTCTTTCTTTTTTTTTTTTTTTTTTTTTTTGTTTTGCCACTCTTTTCTGCCCTCCCAGTCTGCATTCTTCAATTTCCTCTTTTCCATAGCCACCCTCACTCCCTCCATCCATGTGCTTCTAAGTCTTCCTCTCCTTTTCCTTCTAGGGGGGTATCCATTCCATTGCTTTTTAGGTAGTCTCTCTTCCCCATTCTAATAACATGACCATACCATTCTAATCTTTTTTGTTTTATTTTGTCAATGATATTTATTTGACATTCCATTGCTTTTCTTATGTCTTCATTCCTAACTCTTTCTAATTTAGATCTTCAGGCTGAACTTCCCCAAAAATCCATCTCGACAACTAGCAATTTCTTTCTTTGCCTTTCCTTTATGGTCCAAATCTCAGATCCGTAGAGTAGGATACTCTGAAATAATGCATTATATATTAATTGTTTGGTTTTTGGGAGAATATTATTGCTCCATAATATTGGATACAACATGCCCAAGACCTCCCTTCCCTCATTAATTCTTCTTGTAATTTTATCTTCTGATGAACAATCCATCTGCACAATAGCTCCTAGATATTTCAACTTCTTCACATTCTTTATCTGTGCTCCATTTACACTCAAAATGTCCCCTATTGAATTCATATATTCCATCTTACTGAAATTTATTGTCAAACCCCATTCTCTATATTGTTCTAATAGCTTTCTGTACATGTAGTCAGCATCCTCTGTATCCTATGCAATCAGTACCTGGTCATATGCAAACAAAAGATTTGAAAGGTCAATGATATTTATTTGACATTCCATTGCTTTACTTATGTCTTCATTTCTAACTCTTTCTAATTTAGATCTTCAGGCTGATTTTGAGTCACACATAATCCCATTGGTCTTCATCTTTGGGACCAAGCCTCCAGAGTTATTTCCATGTACAACTTGAATAACGTGGGAGATAAAAAACAAACCTGTAGCAAACCTTTTGATATTTTGAATTTCCTTGATATTTCTGACCCAATTTTAATGCAGCAAGTGTTATTTTTGTATATTTTTCTAATTATGTCAATCAGTAGTTGTATTAATATTTTTCCCATGGCACTCCACAGCATCATTCTTGAGACACTATCATAAGCTTTTTTTTTCATGTCAATAAACATATCCTGTCCAGTAGCTTGGTATTTTTCCAAAAATCTATCAGTGATGCTTTCCTAAAATGAAAGGACCTGGTGCCAACCTTCTTCGATAATAAAAAAGCATATAGCACAACTTGGAGATGGTATGCTAAGACTGTTATAGCCTTTTCCTAAGAGGTCACCTCCCTGTTTTTATTAAAATTTTTATCTTGTCATTTTATCCAAGTTCATGTAGTATCCATCCTCTCTCAGCCCTTTTCCAAGAGGAGAGAGAACCTCAAAGACCAGTTAAAAATGTTATACTTTTGCAGTTGAAGTTAATTCCATTACCAAACAATTCCAACTCTAAACAGTGCCCAGTGTTGATGACTTCAGCATATTTTCCCAGTTATACAATATGAGGGTCCAGTGTTCTCCTCAGAAAATTTTGCCAGCTGGGTGGCATTATGAATTAGCCAGGTGGGGAAGTGTAATACTTCACATAGTATGTTCGAATTAATATTGATCAAGATCATTGAGCAGTACCATACGGTATTGCGAGAATCACTTAAATTTTAGCCAGGCAGTCAGTTAAATTCACCAGACAGTGCATCCATTCCTTAGGTCCTGGGGAGAATACTGAGGGTCATTGAAAGGCAACTGCAACAAGCCATTGGGGCCCCCTGGTGCCAAGTGATTATTAGTGTAACCAAGCGATTTCCAAGCGATCTGTATATTGTGTGTGCAAAGCAAATAGTTTTCTTTAGGTTTTAAATACAATTTTCTTTATTTATTTGTATTGCGAAACTTTTGCACTACAAAAAGTAGGCAGAGTTCCAGGAAGGAAATTCACCTTTCTGTTTCTTGTTAATCTTACTAATCAAACTAACTCAGCCACTTGGTTACCCTTGTGGCACTGCTCCTGCCTCCCTGTGGCAGAGCCGGTAACCTGGAAACTCATGAGATAGAAGACTAACTCATGCAGTGCTAAACGTCAAAAAACTGACAGTGTACAAAGAAGGCATCTAATGCACCTTGTATTACATTTGACTCAAGAACAGTCTCTAGGTAATCTCTCGCCTTTTAAAATTCAGAAATACCTAGAAAATCTAATAGGATCTCCGAAAACAACTAAGCATCTGAGATCGGGTGACTTGCTTGATGAGGTCTCAGATGAGCGGCAATCACAACGGCTCCAAAAACTAACATCATTTGGAGGATTATCGATTACTGTCTCCCCTCATGCTACTCTAAACACCTCCAGGGGTGTGATAGCTGAGTGGGATCTCATAAATCTCTCAGAAGAAGAGTTAAAAAATGAATTGCAAGACCAGGGAATTGTGCATGTAAAGCGCATATACACAAAACGAGACAATGCTCTAGTTCCAATACGGAATATAATACTAACATTTGATAGCCCCAAACCTCCAGCATCCATCAAAGCAGGCTATCTGAATTGTCAGATCAAATTGTACATTCCTAACCCAACACGCTGTTTTAAATGCCAAAAATTTGGGCATTCCCAAAACGTGTGTAGAGGTTCAGCTACTTGTGCTAATTGCAGTTCACGTGAGCACAATCACTCTGACTGCAAAGCAGAGCAGCACAAATGCTCAAATTGTAATGGTCCACATACTACCTACTCCAGAGATTGCCCCCTATGGAAAAAGGAAAAATACATTCAACGGGTCAAAGCCGAAAAAAACATCTCGTACCAAGAAGCTAAAAAATCTGTACAGTCTCAATTTAACACTCGACCCAGCTTCGTTGAATTAGTCCAAAAGCCAACTGCAGCAACCAGTACTGTGCAAAGAACAATAATGACTGGTACTCAAACTGAGGTAACGTTTCCCCCAGACAGATCAATGTCAGATTGGGATCGGTCAGTTTTGGAAGCTGTGCCCCTTTCTGGTAAACCATATAAATCAAACAAGGCTGTTAACACACCAATCACTGTTCCACATTCTACCAATAATCCAATGTACTCAAAAAGTGATGATACTACTAAAACTTATTCGATAGAAATGGAAGGAAACACTGACCGCGAAGAACCCATTCTCGATCTCTTCCCAGAAGAAGAGATGGAAACAGGAAGACCGTACTTCCCAAAAAGAAAATATGGTCAGCATAAGCCAACAGTACCTTGGACAGAACTGAATACTGAGGACCACACTTCACCCAAATAATGCCCAGTTTTCTTCAGTGGAATTGTAGAGGGTATCGCACCAACCTTTATGACATTCGGGATCTCCTTCTCCAGTATAACCCAGTTACCTTCTGCCTCCAAGAAACTAACTTAACAGCTTCTGTTGCTGCCTCACTTAAACATCATGTTATCTACAGAAAAGATTGAGTTTCTCATGTAAGCAATTCGGCTCATGGAGGGGTTGCACTTCTAGTCAGCTCCAATATCCCTTCCCGACACATCTCGTACCAAGAAGCTAAAAAATCTGTACAGTCTCAATTTAACACTCGACCCAGCTTCGTTGAATTAGTCCAAAAGCCAACTGCAGCAACCAGTACTGTGCAAAGAACAATAATGACTGGTACTCAAACTGAGGTAACGTTTCCCCCAGACAGATCAATGTCAGATTGGGCTCGGTCAGTTTTGGAAGCTGTGCCCCTTTCTGGTAAACCATATAAATCAAACAAGGCTGTTAACACACCAATCACTGTTCCACATTCTACCAATAATCCAATGTACTCAAAAAGTGATGATACTACTAAAACTTATTCGATAGAAATGGAAGGAAACACTGACCGCGAAGAACCCATTCTCGATCTCTTCCCAGAAGAAGAGATGGAAACAGGAAGACCGTACTTCCCAAAAAGAAAATATGGTCAGCATAAGCCAACAGTACCTTGGACAGAACTGAATACTGAGGACCACACTTCACCCAAATAATGCCCAGTTTTCTTCAGTGGAATTGTAGAGGGTATCGCACCAACCTTTATGACATTCGGGATCTCCTTCTCCAGTATAACCCAGTTACCTTCTGCCTCCAAGAAACTAACTTAACAGCTTCTGTTGCTGCCTCACTTAAACATCATGTTATCTACAGAAAAGATTGAGTTTCTCATGTAAGCAATTCGGCTCATGGAGGGGTTGCACTTCTAGTCAGCTCCAATATCCCTTCCCGACCATTAACGTTACAAACAAATCTAGAAGCAATAGCTGCTCGAATATCCTTTCGTTTTTCTTTTACCATTGTCTCCTTATATCTTTCCCCTAACCAAGACATTTCTTACACTGATCTTGAAACTGTTGTATCTCAGCTCCCTTCTCCCTTTTGCATCATGGGTGATTTTAACACACATATCCTCTATGGGGTGATAGAATACACGATAAAGAGGAAAAATTCTAGAAAAGCTTTTAGATAAATTTAATCTGACACTACTGAATACTGGTTTACTCACTTATTTTCATCTACCTTCTGGGTCAAGCTCAGCAATTGATCTCTCCATATGCTCACCAGTCCTTTTTCCGCTGTTTGGTCTGTTCATGACAGTCAACTGGGTAGTGACCATTATCCAATAGTCTGTCGTATAGAATCAAATTCACCACCTTGTCATAATCAGACTGCCAGATGGAACTTTGCCAAAGCTGATTGGGTAAAATATAGGCAACTAGCCATCCTGCAAAAAACAGCTGTTTCAAATGTGTCATTAAATAATGCTGTTGATTATGTAACAAATCAAATATTGCTGGCCACTGAAGCAGCAATACCAAGAGTGTCCACAAGTCATAGAATAAGATCAAAACCCTGGTGGAATAATGATTGCAATCAAGCCAAACAAGAGAAAAATAAAGCCTGGAATAAATTTCTCAAAATCCCTACTGCTGTTAATCTAGTACACTTTAAGAAAGCCAGAGCCAATGCTAGACGCATTCACCTTGCAAGCAAAAGAGAGTCATGGAAACACTTTGCTTCAACTATTATGCAGTCCACTAAAACACAAACCATCTGGAAAAATATTAGAAAAATGTATAATAAATATCCTCCTTTGCATCTATCAATACTGAATGTAAACGGGAATGGTGTTTCACTACCTGAAGACATAGCTAACACTCTCGGAGAATCCTTTGCCCAAACCTCTGCTGTATCCTCATACTCGCCAAACTTTCAGAAATTCAAGTCCCTTGCTGAAAAGCAGACCCTAAATTTTAACACAGACCACCATCAAATGTACAACTGTCCCTTTCCATAATTGAACTAATGTTTTGTTCTTAACAGCTCAAAACATAGTGCTGCTGGACCTGGCGGAATTCACTATGTCATGTTAAAAGAGCTGAGCGAAAAGTCGCTTCATGTCTTACTCCAGCTATATAACCGGGTTTTCACAGAAAATACTTTCCCTGATAGCTGGCCATACTCGTATGTCATAGCATTATTAAAGCCTGGCAAGGATCCAATCAACCCGCGTCACTATTGACCTATTGCCCTCACCAGCTGTATGGGAAAAATAACGGAAAAAATGGTAAACTCTCGTCTCACCTGGGTTCTGTGCAAATACAACCTCATCAATTCATCGCAGTGTGTATTTCATACAGGTAGATCAACTTTAGACCTCTTGATACAAATGGAAAACCAGATTCGCAATGCCTTCTTAAGGAAGGAACATTTGACTACAGTTTATTTAGACGTTGAGAAAGCTTTTGACACAGCTTGGCAATATGGAATTCTCCGTGATCTATATGCATTAGGCTTCAGGGGTAATATGCCAATATTTATACAGAACTTTTTGAAGCAGCGATCTTTTCATGTCCGCATTCAATCCACTCTTTCCCGAAAATTCATCAAAGAAGCTGTTCCACAGGGCTCAGTTTTAAGTGCCACTCTATTCATTATAAAAATCAACTCAATTACCAAGGTCATTCCAGCCACTGTGTTTACTACTTTATATGCAGATGATATCAATGGTTTGATATCATCTGCATATGGCCCACTTGATATCAATGGTTTGACTGTAGATAATCATTCTCAGATAGCTACCGAACTAAATGAGTATTTTGCATCTACATTCACACATAAGGAGTTATTCAAGAAGAGGGTCAGATGGTTATCAAACTCTAACAGGGAGTTAAATGATTTTGTAATAACTAGGAGGAAAGTGGAATAGAAATTGTTGAAGTTAAAGAAAGGCACTTGGGGGCGATGGGATCTAGCCAGTTATATTAAAGGAGGTGGCAGAGGAAGTAAACAAACCATTGGCAATAATTATGAGAGCATCCTTGGACTCGGGGAAGTTCTCACAGACTGGAGATGTGTAAATGTATCTCTAGTTCACAGAGGGGATCAAAGAGTGACACGAGTAATTACAGAGATGATCCACCAGTGTCCTATAAATCTGACTGTTAAACATATTCTCATTGAATGTCCATTCTGTAAACAAGACAGAAATTCAACCCTGCTATCATTGGTTAACATTCAGAAACCAGTAACTTTAGAGAATATCATTGGTGACAATGACAATACAACTATTCCTGAATTTTTCAATTTTCTGAAGCAAATTGGAGTTTTTAATCATTTCTGATCTCAGCCTTTTGTGACATTACGAGAATTTGTCACCTAATTATAGAATAAATAAATAGACGCATTATAGCCAAAGCAGGTTATGCACCATCAAAATCCCTCAACAACAACATCCTCATAATTAATTGTAATAGTTCAATTCATTTTCATGCTATGTTCCTCAGAATTACTGGGTATATGCAGTTAACTCCTCCAAGAGACTTATTTGCAATTAGGCTAGAAAATTTTTCTGATAAATAATCTTCATTATCACTAACTTTGTTTCCCAGATTCACTTGCAAAGTTTCTCTTCACTGCGAAGGGCCTTTTTTCAGTAAATATCAGTGCAAAATGGTTAATTATGTCCACAACATAAACTGTGTTAGTTAAGACATGCCTGTTATACAAGGGTTCAATCCAATTCATTTTTTTCTAATGTATTCATGCTCTGTGTGCATTTCTGGTCAATAGAGGCCATGTTGCACCTTGTATCATCATATACAAATCTAAAAAAGGTTTGTATATGATGATACAAACCTTTTTGTATTATCATATTAGTATGATGATACAAAAAGCAATCATCCAATTCATTTAAAAATCTTGTACACCTTTGCGAGTTTCCCTTCTCTCTTGCTCCAGTCACTTAGGAGAAAATTGAAATCACCCATAACAAGACATTCACATTCATTCATTCAACAAGATAGAATGGGCAATTCTATCTGTCTGTAGAGGCTCTCATCATAATCTTCACAGTTTTCTGATCTGCAGACTACTTATTATGCCTGACTTCTGAATCTGTAAAAGCAGTTGTCATGCTCAGGCTGCTTTTGATAAAAGCATGACTACACCACCCACCTCTATTTCCCTATCATTCCTAATTACGTTGTACATACCATAATGAAACTCATCTATTTTCACGTGACACTACATTTCTGTTAGCCCTATTATGTCAGCATTAGTTTTCCCTATTATGTCAGCATTAGTGTTCCCTATTATGTCAGCATTAGTTTTCCCAACCAAGGGTTCGAATTCACTCATTTTACTGATGACACTCCTGATATCAATGTAAACACAATTAAAACTAAGTGTTCTTGTAAATTGTTAACTCTTGTTAAACCTTGTTAACACCCCTGGCACAAACCTTGAAATTATTTATCTTTGCTTACTGTCAATTTGAAACTTTGCTACCCTCAGATTATGTTGTCTGTATCAGCTGTTTAAGCTACAAACAAAAACTATTAAGAGAGTGCAAACATTACCTTCACCCATTACTTTGATCCATATCATCAGATAAACATGTATTTATATTACTCCTTTTTTCCCCAGTAGCAGTTTCCACCCTTAAGTTACCTTTGATGATACTGGCAAAAACTCTTGCACCACCCTTTGTTCAGGTATATCCTGTCTCTACATTATGCCCCTCTTTATTCCATAGGCCACACTGTTAAAAATTTCTTCCTAAGGCTTTCAGCATTTAGCCCCTCCTATTGTGCTTGGACAGAATTGCAGACATTTACACATTCTGACCTAACATACAGTATTTTTTCAAAATGGTTTTATATTTTTCCAACAAATCATCAATTTGCGTATGCTTAATATCATTAGTCCCCACATGTATAATAATGCATTCTTTACCCCCTTAAAATCTGACAATCTATTGGTTACGTCATTAATTGTGGCTCCCAGCATATATACCTTGATTCTAGTCCACCTATCCTTATTACACAAAAAGTTACCAATTTTTCTAACAGTGGAATCTCCTAATAAGACTAAATCCTGTTGAACCAGAACAGTATGCACTTGATAATTCTGTCCTGGGGCTTAAATTGGGAGTTCATCACTTGGCATGTCAATAGAATCTTGAGTCCCTGACAAGCTCCCTGTTACATTTTTCTCTAGGGCATGCACCAGTTTCTTCAGTGATCTCTTCTAGTAATGTACCAAATTTTAATTCGAGATTGGTACACTACTTAACAACAAAAAACAGTCATCAGTTGAGCAATGATTATCATCTAGATTTGAATACACGCCACAAGCAAACAAGTGATGAACTAGTGACTTATATGAGAATCGCCTATAGCCATTTTCAGTTGAGTCACAATATCCTTCAACAAAGAATTCAATATGGATCTTGTCACAATCATTATTAAGGTAAGAATTAAACAAGAAAATATTACAATAATTAAGCAGTTATCAAAACTTGATCTACTATGAACTTCAAAATTTAAGCTTACAAACCAAAAAAGAATGTAATTAACAGAATTAAAAAGCTTTGAGTTTTTAAATACATGTCTCTGGTCTCTACCTATTCTTGAATCTCAATAATTACAATTCGGTAATTGTAATTATTGAGATTGTTCTACAATTCAGTATTGTGCAACACTGCTTTATATGGACAGTATTAGCATTAACACTATGGGCAGTATTAGCATTAGTAGAGGCCATATGATGCAAGAAAGCAAGCTTATGCAGCATCAACCAAAAAAAAAACCCCATCTCACCCCTCCATTCATTCCAAATGCCTGTCCAGCTCAGCCTTAAATTTATTTAGGCTATCAACTTCCACAACAAAAGATGGAAATCTGTTCCACCTATCAACTACCCGCTGGCTAAAGGCAAATTTCCGCACATATATTCTACAACTGTCTTTCCTCAATTTGAATCTGTGTCCCCCTCAGGTTCTTAATCTGAGCAATAGGAAGAATCCCATCTGCATTCAGCTTGCTCAACCCATTCAAGGCTTTATACACCTCAATCAGATCACCTCATAGGTGCTGCAATTTGCAAAACTTAAGCCTTTCTTGGTAAGAGCACCCCCATTGTTCCTCTCACCAATCTTGTTGCCCTTCTTTGTACTCGTTCTAGCAACTCTACATCCTTCCTAAAATGAGGCCTCCAGACCTGTACACAGTACTCTAGGTGTGGCCGGACCATTGCCTTGTATAATGGGATAATCACCTCCCTGTCCCTGCTAGCAAAATTCCCATATATCATTGACAAGACTCCATGATCTGCCCTGGCAGCCCATCTGCACTGCTCAGCGAACTTCATATTTTATTTCACAATTACCCCCAGGTCTTTTTCACTTTCCACTTCCGTCAGTGTAGTACTACCATTGGTACGTTTCTCTTCCACATGCCTACCCGTACTTTTTCTGCCATTGATCTCTCTATCTGCTCCCCTTCGCTACTCCCTTCACTCACTTCACTCTCCTCACTTGGGAAGTGGAGGAGAATCCATACGGAAGTGATCACTTCCCTGTGATAACCTTGTTACACAATGGGAGCCCATGCCTTCCTTTTAGGTTACCATGGTGGAAGATTGATCAGGCTGACTGGACTGCCTTCCAACATCAGGCAAATTTTTATCTACAGAAAATATTGTCCAAACAGCTGCAAATGCTGTTCCAAAAACATCTGCCTGGTTTCCACCATTTCCCAAACCTTGGTGGAATTCACAATGCACAGCAGCAAAAAAGGCTCAAAACAAAGCGTGGGGGATATTCCGCCGATATCCTACCATGACCAACCTTATAGCCTTTAAACGTGCACCAGCCAAAGCACGATATATCCGCCGTCAGAGTCAAAAGGAATCGTGGATCCGTTTTACATCATCTATTAACCAGTCTACCAGTTGGGATAAAATCCGGAAAATGAACGGAAAATATACATCACACCCTTCTTCAATCCTAGATTATAATGGATGCACTATTGCAGATCCAACTGCAATAGCCAATGCTCTTGGGGAAACATTCTCTAACATCTCCGCAACATCCTCGTACTCCCCAGAGTTCCTGGTCCTGAAATATAAAATCGAAAAACAGGCACTTAACTTTAAATATAAGAGCATTTATCCCTACAACGGGGATTTCACTATTCAGGAACTGAAAAGAGCCCTCGCTCTTTCCAAAGCAAGTGCCGTTGGACCAGATGGCATCCATTATGAAATGATTAAACATCTTTCACCAAAATCTATGGATTGTCTGCTCCTTCTGTATAACAGAATCTTTACTGAAGGGCAGTTTCCGGACTCCTGGCGAAAGGCAATCATTCTTGCCTTTCCTAAGCCAGGAAAGGATCCAAAAGTCACCACCAATTATCGTCCTATTGCTCTGACTAGCTGTCTGTGCAAAATCCTGGAGAGAATGGTTAATTCTCGTTTAATTTGGTATCTCAAAACAAATGACCTTCTCTCCAACATCCAGTGCAGCTTCCGAAGGAACCAGTCCTCTTTGGACCATCTTATTAGATTGGAAGCATCCATCCGGGATGCTTTCCTAAAACGCGAACACTTGGTGTCGGTGTTCTTTGACATGGAGAAAGCGTATGACACAACTTGGAGATTTGGCATCTTAAAAGATCTGGATAGCCTTGGCCTTAGGGGGCAACTCCCCATTTTTATTTAAAACTTTTTAGCCAATCGATCTTTCCAAGTTCGTGTGGGATCCTCACTCTCTCGTTCCTTCAGCCAAGAGGAGGGAGTACCACAAGGATCAGTATTAAGTGTCACGCTTTTTGCCATCAAAGTCAATTCCATCACAGAACAACTTCCTCCAACTGTAAACTGTGCCCTCTATGTTGATGACTTTAGCATATTTTGTCAGTCATGCAACGTGAGGGTTATTGAAAGACAACTGCAGAAAGCTATTGATCGCCTCAACTCCTGGGCTCTTGCTAATGGCTTCAGGTTCTCGCCGGAGAAGACCGTTTGTGTACACTTTTGTCATAAGCGTAATCTTCATCCTGAACCTGAATTAAAGCTCGGACAAAATGCAATTCCAGTAGCAGCGGACACAAAATTCTTGGGACTCGTATTCGATAAAAAGCTGACCTTTCTGGATCACATCCGTCAACTCCGCACAAAGTGCACAAGAGGGCTGAATATTCTGCGCTCTCTTTCCTCAACATCTTGGGGTGCGGATCGATGCACCCTACTACGCATCTATCGTGCACTTGTACGATCCAGACTGGATTACGGGTCCCTGGTATACAATTCGGCCAGAGACAGTGTACTTCGATGGCTGGATCCTGTCCATCATCAGGCTCTCCGTATCGCTACTGGAGCATTTCGAACATCTCCCGTCCAGAGCTTATACGTTGAAGCAAACGAACCACCGTTATCACTTCGACGTAAGCAGTTGTCTCTAAAGTACGCCCTAAAACTGAAGTCCCTGCCAGACCATCCTACATGGCCATTCGTTTTTGAGCCACGATGGGAAAATTTGTACAACACCCGTAAGACTGCCAATCGTCCTTTTGGTATTCGTCTCCAAGAGCTACTCAAAGAACTTAATATTAAGGTAGACAAGGTTGCCCAAACACCAAAGCAACCCCTTCCACCCTGGCATGCTCGTGTTCCAACATGTGACTTGTCCCTCAGAAATTGGGGAAAGTCGGACACTCCATCATCTGTCTACCTGCAGCTTTATTCAGCACACCGAGCTGAACATTCTGACTTCGCGGCAGTTTACACAGACGGCTCGAAGTCGGAATCATATGTGGGATCTGCTGCTGTCTTTACAGACACCACTACATCAGAGCAGATTCCCTCTGAATGCAGTATATTTACTGCAGAGCTGCATGCTATAGAGTTAGCCTTGGATCACATTAGTGAATGTCAATACCAACGGTTCATTTTATACTCCGATTCTCTCAGCGTGTTACAGGCTTTAATATCTGTAAGATATAATCCTCATCCAGTTCTGTCTAGTATTCAGCAGAAGATTCAGTTCCTCCTCGGATGTGAATATGATATCCGCTTCTGCTGGATTCCCAGCCACATTGGGATTAGGGGAAATGATTTGGCTGACGCCGCAGCCAAATCAGCAATTCCCAATAATAACCGCTGCCTGTCAGTCCCCTATACAGACTACAGGCAAATAATACACAAAAAGATATATTCCCAATGGCAGGATTCGTGGAATAGACAGACTGCGAATAAATTATATCGTATAAAGCCTGTTATTGAACCGTGGCAGTCTAGTCTGTGCAGGAATCGTAAGGAGGAAGTTGTTCTTGCCCGGACCCGCATAGGACACAGTCATTTAACTCATTCGTTTTTGCTGAGGGCTCATGACCCTCCTATGTGTGAGTCGTGTGGCACAATTTTAACAATCAGACACCTTTTAATTGACTGTCCAGATTTTTGCAGCACCCGTTTTACCGCTTTTAATCATCTGACTGAGCCTTATACACTCAGTCAGATTTTATCCGACAATGACAATGTGTCTGCGATTTTTAGCTTTTTGAAAGCAATAAAGGTTTTTAATCGTATTTAAAATTTATATGTTGTTGTTACCTCTTTTATTGATTTATCTTTTTTATATATTTATTTTTAGATCTGGACATGGTGGCCTAATTAATTAGGTCACTGAGATGTTAAATTTTTACCTTATACACTCAGGCAGATTTTATCCGACAATGACAATGTGTCTGCGATTTTTAGCTTTTTGAAAGCAATAAAGGTTTTTAATCGTATTTAAAATTTATATGTTGTTGTTACCTCTTTTATTGATTTATCTTTTTTATATATTTATTTTTAGATCTGGACATTGTGGCCTAATTAATTAGGTCACTGAGATGTTAAATTTTTACCTGGTCTTGGCGCATTATAGCCCTAGCTGCTAATGCGCCAATAAAATCGAAATCAAATCAAATCAACGTTTCTCTTCCGTTATTTCTACCCATATGCAAATATGGGTAGCAATAACTGAATTTTGATGCCTTTGTGTGTTTGTATGTTAAAAAGTGAGTTGGTCAAAAAATAATAATGATTTTGTGGAAGCATAATAGATATCGTAGCCCAGGACTTCAAATTTTTATCTTTGGATTTGTCACATCTACCGCATAATTTATTAAAGCAATTAAAGAATATATTGATTTGTGGTCACAGTTGTCTGATTGACACACACACACAGACTAGTTTTATTTGAAAAGAATAAAAAATATTAAAATAATAAAACAATGTTTAATTTTTTCATGAACCAACAGACTAATTCTTGCTACTATATATTTAGGATGTTGCTGTTCATGATGGAGATTCTGTAGATTCCTTGGTTCCTGATCCTGTACGTATCATTCATAAAGACCAGGATAGTATTTCCACATTCTGTATTAGCAAAGTGAGTATTAAGATCATGTTAGTAGTCTGAGTTGGGAACATTCAATTTTAAATATGTATTCAAAATGAATATATGTTTCATTAAAAAAATTTTATTAGTACTTAAAAATGATGTAGGAAAGAAAGCTTATACCAGGGGTGGCAAACCCATGGCACGTGCCCAAAGTGCTGCGCATACAAATTTTTTGGGCATGCAGGATTCAGAGAATCCCAAAAAAATTTCAAACTTCAAAACAACCACTCCAGGAATCCACCTTGAATCGTGACCTGCACACGCCCATTCTCTCTACCAGGCATGTAGTAACATCACACCATTCAGTAAATAGCTGTATTCATGCAGTGATTTGTTTGAAGTCAGAGTGGTGAGATGTACTAATGAAATTGTGACAGAATTGTGTGATTAAATGTCTTGAATATCGGCGTCCGAGGGGCATGCACCCTTAAAAAGGTGCGCCACCCCTGGCTTATACAGTATCACTCAAAAAAAAAATACTTGCCCATCTCAGCTGTCCATCGCATCAAATAATAACATGTCTAATTAATCCTTAAATTTATGGATGGATGAAATAGTATTTTTTTTTTTTTTTTTCTGATGCTGCATAAGCTTGCTTTCTTGCATCATATCTGCCTCTACTAATGCCAATGTAGAAAGATAGTACAAGTTTGGATTTACCATACTGTTTGTTGGCTTTCACATTACCAGTGCCAAAGAGATTGAGCATTTGGTGGTAATAGGCTATCCTTGTCATCTCATTAATTTGTGTAATGAAAAAGGTACTACGTGACTTGATGTGAAAGTAGATATATATTTAGTGTGCATTTAATACTGTCTAGAAAGAAGTGATAAACAGAAAGATAAATTTAAACAATTTCAACTGATGCATGCCACTAAAGTAAAAAAAAAAAGATTTTGAAGCATGTCCTTAAATAAACGTTGGCTGTCTTTTGGTAAATTTTTAACTATACTGGTAGAACAGTGGCAATTTCTGATAAGTCCATTTAAAAATAGTTGTTAAAAATGCTGAGGTGACAAAGATTTCATCAGTTAGCAGTGCAACATTTTTAAGTTTGAAATTTTTTGCAGACAAGTTTACAGCACAAGTCCAAGTTTACTTCTCAATATCATTGAAGATAAAGAAATATATTAAGCAATAAATGTTTTGCAATATCATTTCGCCACTTTCACAGTGAGAACCAATCAGATACTGTTGCATTGATCCCAAGTCATGGTTGCACCATAGTTAGGCACATGATGTCCTTGAGCCTTAAAGCCCATAAACAAACAAACAAGTCAAGGTTGACATTTTAACAAGTCTTCATACCAATGATGATTGTAAAAGGATATTCAGCCAAGCAGAAAAAGTAAAAAAATATATCAGATCTCTTTTTGGTGAAAGTTTGGAAATACCAAGTCTGGATAGTGGGGCCATTGTTATAAACGTAACTCAATTTTTCTGAAGAGGGAAAGTCTGCAGTAGTATCTCTCTCTCTCTCTCATTTACTCAAAGCAAGCATAATCAGTTGATGCCAAACAAACAGGTAAAAAATGCTTAAGTCAGTGGTTTTCAACCAGGGCGCCGCAACAACATTCTTGGGGTGCTGTGTAATTTGGGTTTGAGTTATTTAAAGTTATTATTATTATATATTTTTTGAAATTTATATATTTATTTCATTATAAAAAGGGTACAATATCCATTGTACCATATCTTTTTAATTTTGTGGTGATCTATAATTGATCTTTATTTACTACCTCTATATAGTACGTAGAACACTTCCATATGATACTCTCCAGAAATTAAAACGAAAAAATTGAAAAACCTACATTAGAGTAAAAAATAATTAAAAACCAATTTAACGCAATTAAAAATATTAAAAAGAATCTAACGAAAATATTCAAAATGATTTTCCTAGGAAGGAAGGAAGGAAAATCGTTTTGAATATTTTCGTTAGATTCTTTTTAATATTTTAATTACATTAAATTGATTTTTAATTGTGTTAAATTGGTTTTTAATTATTTTTTACTCTAATGTAAGGTTTTCGATTTTTTTGGTTTTAATTTCTGGAGAGTATCATACGGAAGTGTTCTACGTACTATATTGAGGTAAACTCCTCTTATTATTTTACAAATATTAATATCAACGTAGAACGTATTAAGCATTACAGCTCTGTTTCATACTATCAAATTAGTACCTCTATATAAAGAATAAAATTATTATATAGGTATATATTAAAAGGTCAGAAACCACTGTGTTAGGTATTTCTTTTGACCTAGGGGTGCCATGAAAAAATTACTGGGACAGTAAGGATGTCATGAACTGAGAAAGTTTGGGAACCTCTAGTCTAAGTAAACTAATGTTTAAAAGTGTACTGTATACTGAAAAACAGTCCTATCACTTTATTTCAATCTAACATCTGGATTTTAAAAAATCTCCTGCTTTTCTCCTGCCTACAATTACCCAGTCTCCAGCTTTTCAAAAGTTAGAAGTTGGCAGGTATGTATATTATGTCTCTAAATTGTATGTGTTCTCGGATTGGTTGAATGTTTCCTGGATGAAAATTACTCCACTTTTTTGGGGGGGGGCGGGTACAGGTTGTTTGATGCCATTTAACTTAGCCACAGTATGATAATAATAATAAAAAAAGCCTATAAAAGCTGCTTGCACTAACAGGATTTAATCCTAGACCTTTTCCACACATGTGGAAGGTTGGTGATTAATGCCACCATGCTGTTCACAAGGGTTCTAATCGGTTTATGACCATATAAGTCAGAGGAGTTACTATTTTTGTTAAGAACACAATCATTACCATATTTAGCAGTGATGTGAGACTCAAACTGCTGTTAACTGAAACATGTGTGCTATACCGGCATGCTTGGCCACTCAGCTATTTCAGGCCTGATGAAGTTTCTTAAGTACTTAGAGAAAATACAATTATATAATTTTTTTATCAACTTTATCTGTTATATACTATATAACTTTCCTTGGCAACAGGGACAAATTAGTCTTGTTTAAATGTTTTTTTCGTTTTTTTTTTTTTTTTTAATTCAGAAGTTTAAGAAACCTTGTTTTCATCATCATACTTTCTTCTCTGTCCCTATCTTTGATATTTTATTGGCTTCTTCTGATGACTGATTTAAATTGACTGTGCTGTGAGTTTAACCATCTACTGAGCATATACGAAAAAAATAAAAATTAGCTGCAGGCACTTGGAAACTTTTATTCATCAATCAATTTATTTGGAAAAAATGGCAAAAAAATAGTTTAAAATTAAAAATTTACAATTTTATTCTTAATTCTGTCACATTATATAGATCAAAAAATGTCATTAGAAACACCATCTCTTACCTATCATCCAAAAATAAATATTTATCAACTACTTTATGACCAACCTCAGGGGTAGCAAAGTGCTAAAAAATAAAAAGAAACCAAAACTTTGTGTAAAATTATCACAGCAATAGGTGTTTTTTGATGAGCATTGTGCTGTAACAAATTTTTGTACTGCTATAGTTTTAAAAATGATGCAGACCAGAAATGAATGCCATACTGGAAGAATACTAAAATTCACACTGATGTAATTCTAATAGATATTTAGCTTTGGTAATTTAATTTATGAAAAAGGTACCAGTCTTTCTAGATTTTGGGGGGAAAAAGTGCAATTTTCTAATTATAAATTCACAAATTAAATTATTGGTGATAAATATTAAGAACTAATATGGTTTCTTCTAAACTGCTTGAATACAGCATTCCCTCAATTAATGATCATACTTGATTACACAAAAATGAACATAAACCAGAATTATTATTAACCATGTATAAGAAATACATGTTAAAGGCTTAATCTCATTGAATACCATCAGAAGTTGAACATATGTTTTTTTCACAGAAAATCTGCACTTTATAACACAATACTCTACAGTACTTTATCATTTTATATCAGTAAATAAATATTTATATTAACTTTGTTAAATACATACATAATTAATAAGGTAAAAATTTGATAAAAATTGCATAACTTTAACGTTTTTGTTTTTTGAAATGATTTCTTACTTTGTTTGTACAAAGTGATTTCCTGGTTTTCTTTTCTAAAACTCACCTCTCTTTCTGAAAATTACAGAGAGAGAGAGAGAGAGAGATATTTTGCATTGAAATGCAGAAAAACACAAAAGAAGATAGACTTCATGGGCGCCTACGTAGCCAGGTGGGAAGGAGAAGCAGTGTGTAGCACACGCTTCTTGATTAGACCGGGGTTCGAGCCCGTTACCACCAAATACAGAGGATGTGGAAAGGTCAGGGAATGACCAACGCATATTCCGGAGCAATATGGCCTTAGTTGCTAATGCTCCTAAAAACCAAATAACAAACAACAAACAACAACATAGACTTCATGCTCCACCCACGTGACTTCGCAATGCTGTGATTTAACTGAAAATTGAAGAAGAATTGGAGAAAATGTTTTGGGGGGGTGGACATGTCCTGCGATACGATTATGAATGGAGATCTGAATGTTGAATGTAGCATCGAGATATGGCAGATTTAACAAGGTAGGATTCGATGCTACAAAGACTTGTGCACCGAGAAAAAGAAGAGACAACTTCACCACATTTCATTATTGAAATACCTAAATAAACAATAAAGCTTTTTTCTCTTCTCTCATGATGTTACATTTTCGTTAATAACATTTTTTCAATATTTTTTATTTCAAATCCTTTTAATTGGCTATCAAGCTCAAATTCTTTATAGATTTATTATAATTTGTTTATAGACTCTCTGGTACACATTCAGTTAAAACCCATTATAATTATACCTCAATCAGCACGGTTTCACATAATGCAGAACAGTTTCAGTACCAATTATCAGCATGGTATTGCTGTATATATAAAAAAGTTGTATTAATATTAAATTAAATTAAATTGAATAAGTAAAAATGATAAAAATCACTACTTCTACAATGGTAAGAACCCATTTATATATATATATATAGGCAACCCCTGTATAACACGGTACTTCTACAACACAGTTTCGTTCTAACACGATTGATAAATTGCAGAAATCCTCGCACAACACAGTACTTATATAACACTGTTTCGCTCTAACACTGTTAGAGAATTTCGGCAAACTTCGCATAACAGGATATTTTTGAGCTTTTGTGTGGGGAAAACCCTGCCATTATATTGGATGTGATTTTTCAATATTTCCACTCTTTTTGAATCCCCGCTGTTGACTTGCTAGTCAAAAAAAAAAAAAAAAAATATTGATAAATCCCTGTGTTTTATTTTGTTGAGAAATCCCCACGTTATGTGCTGTGCTATTGAACTTGTGGAAAAATCTAGATTTCAAATTTTTATTACTATTTGATGGCATGCCAGGCCATCCAAAAGATTTAAGTCATCCAAACATTAAAGTTATGTTCCTACCACCACAGTTTTACTAGGTTAATACAACTTCTTTCATTCAGCCATTAGATCAAGGCATTATATCCACCTTTAAAACTCATTATATCAGAAAATCATTACGATGGATTTTAGAAATAGTGATTCCAAATCTATTGAAGTAATGGGGGCATGGAAACATTTCTCAATTGTGGACTGTATCAGAATCATAGCTTTATCGCTCAAAGAAGTAAAACTGTTGACGTTAAATGCATGTGGAAAAATGTATGGCCAGAGTCAGTTCATTCAAGAAATATGGTCAAAGCGGCAGAAAACGGAATCAGTGCGATAGTAGAACTTGCTATGTCGGTAGGAGGAGAAGGTTTTTATGACTATTGAAGCCCTCTTGGTAGCACAGTTGATAGAATCGCTCTCCTCCCCACCCTGGGTGGAAAAGACCTGAGTTCGAATCCTGTCGATGGTGGAGGAGGGGATTTTATGGGTCTTTTTCACAACGTGGCTGAGTTAATTGGACTCAGGTGATGGTAGCATGGTTTTCTTTCCTGGAAACTCGGGTTTTTTGTCCAGTAAAAGAGAAAATCGACCTCGGACACATGCAATTTATAGACAATATGCACAGAGTAACATGGCCTTAGTTGCCGATGCTCCTAAAAAAATAAAAAAAGATATGATTACTGAAGATGTTCAAGAATTACTCATAGAAAAAGAGGCTGGCAAAGTGGATTTGGTGCAAATGCCATCGGAGACAAAACCAAATCAATTCAGAGGATGATAGTGCAGATGAAAAATTCTAAACTTCTAAATTTTAAACTAAAAAGTATACGGGAAGGCATAAAGTTAGCCGAACAATTAGTCTTATTTTTTTGAATGCAGATATGCACAGAGTAACTTTGAATGAAAGGAGCTCAAAGCTCAAAATGGAGCTTCAAAAATGCTTAGTTCCATACAATGAAATTCACAAAGATTTATCAAGCAAAAGCAAACAAACCCAGATTACTGATTTTTTAAGGAGAGAAGAAGAAGATACACGAAATCTATAATAGTGTATTTTTGTTAGCTTTTGGAACGTAACGCCCCCCTTTTTATTTTTTATTAGTCCCGTATAACACAGTTTCACACAACACAACACAACATTTTATAGGAACCTAACTACTGTGTTATACGAGGATTACCTGTACATATATATATATATATATATATATATATATATATATATATATATATATATATATCTGTATTAAGCGAAGAATTATTTGTAAATTTTAACATAGAGATCAGCAAAAAAATATATATATATATATATATATATATATATATTTTTTTTTTTATATATATTTATTTATTTTTTTGTTTGTTTGTTTTCTTAGGTTAGTACTGGTACTATAGCTCTTGCTACTCCAAAAGAGATACAAGAAATGGATATATCTGTCCTTTTAGAACCAATACCCTGGTTAGAAGATGAAGCAGAATATGATATTCTGAACATTTATAAGTGAGTTAACTGTTCTTGCTTTTATATTGAAGGTTTTGATATATATTTATATCAACCAATATATGGTGGACAACCTTGCTGTTGTTAAGATATATCAGAAACCAACTTGGAAATTTCATATTTTGTTAGTCGCTCCTTTCCCTACTTACTTACTCCTTTCCTTATCTATATCCTCTCATTACAGTTAACAACAAACCTTGCTTTGTGTGAAATAGAACTATTCTTTGTATCTCAAATAATATGTTACCTAATAAATGCCCTGAATTCAAATGAAGCTTAGCATTATAAATAAATTAGGTACTCCCTAATATTAAGGAGGGCTAAATTTAATATTAAGAATTGCTTCATTCAAGGATTCCACACCAAAATCCAAGGATCTAATCCTTATAAATCAATTCACCATCATGTTTACTTGATTCATATGTTAATAATAAGCATGCTGTTGCCTTTTCCTAAGCATAATATAGTTATTGCACCATAAAAATTCTTAAAAAAATCTTATTTGTATGGTGAAATATTTCAAGGGTACCTCTAATTTAGGAAACTAATCTTTTCTGGCAACTAATCTTGGAACCTAATCTTGTACAATCTGGATCTATGCAGCAGAAAGCCCTGCAGCTCCACTAAATCCATATTGTACACGATAACATAACAGATAAAAATCAGGAAAATCAAAATGTAAAATTAAGCCATTTTTGAATGTAGACCAGTATGGAATAATCAAGTTGGAAATAGCTCTCAAGATAAATGAAGAATTGCATTTCAGATAGAGAAACTCCTTCTGTATCTTCACTTAGCTGTTTTAAATAAGTGTAGAATTCTTGAATATTGTAAATTGTACTTTTGGTATTTCAGCTCATGCTTAAATTAACTAAATAGCACGTCAAACTGAGCAGTGCAGTAGAATATCCAATAATGTGTCTGTTACCAACCAGATATAAGAATCTGGAGGTACTATAAAATTGCATGTAAACTTTAGCAAGTAAACAAAATAGTGCTTTTGTACATACAGCTTTTGTATCCTGTCATTGCCAACATGATGTAGGCTTGCTTCCTTGGTTTCACATTCAATCACACCTAATGCCCATTGAACACATTTCGTATATAATGAAGATATTAACTGAACTCCACTTGCCTTTCTCGTGCCACTATTGTCCAACTCACAGCACAAATACAAGAAGTGTGGTTCATTGTTCACCCTAATGACATATGCCACATTTTTATTCCCTGTTGTGACTTTTGGCTGCTTGTACTTCTGTTCACGGAGTTTATACTTCAGAAGATGTATACTGCATCTTTGTAAGCAAATACTGCTGAATTAATACACAAACTTCATAATTTCTTGTTTGCATGCCACTATTTATTTTAAACTTTTTTTAGGTGGGCCAATTTCTATGATGAGCAGGGTAAAATTCTAAGTGATTAGTATAATTTGTTATTAATAATAATATATTAACACATTACATATTATTTATTTTATTATATAAATGATAAAAATGGCAAAATTATAAAATGGCAAGAACAAAGTAGTGAAAATGGTTAGCATTAGTAGAGGCATACGATGCAAGAAAGCAAGCTTATGCAACACCAGCCAAAAAAAAAAAAAAAACGTCTCTGATATCCCAACAATATCTGCCTTTGATGTTTTGACCAACACCTCAAATTCATCAAATTTATTTATCAAACTCCTAGCATTTGTGAACATGCAAGTAGTAGTAGTAGTAGCAGCATGTGATGTAAGAAAGCAAGTGTATGAGCTTATGCAGCATCAGCCAAAAAAAAAAAAAATTCACACAACCATTCCCTCTAAATGTTTGTCCAATTCCTCCTTAAATTTATTTAACCTATCAACTTCCACAACGACAGATGAAAGTTTGTTCCAGCAATTAACCACCTGCTGGCTAATGGCAAATTTGCACGCATCTGCGAAACAGGTGCAAGTATACATGCACCTGTTCCTATTCTTAGCTACCCTTACACAACACATGTGTTTCCTTGTACCGCAATGACTTCCAGCAGTCTCTGAAATATCCTGCATCTTGTTTTGAAGGCTTCTGCTCGTTCCAATAGAAACAGTGCAAGAATCACTTTCACCTCTTCCAGAGGCTACTGTTAATCTGTGTATCCCACCCAAGCTAGCAGTTTTCTGACCCACCTAACACTGCCTCGATGGCATCAGCAAATATTCTTGCACCCTTTGTATTTAAGTGTATCCCATCCCTGTATAAGCAGACTCTCCTGTTTACAAGCACAGACTAGGCCGAGAAAAATTCTACCCCTTGAGCAATTCTACCCCTACCACAATCTTTCTCTCTCTCCAAGGCCGAATTGATCGACAAAGCTCTCATCATATACTCCCTCCTATCATGTCTGGGCTGAATTGCAGACGTTTTGAAATTCAACCCTAAATCATGGCTTTTTCTAACAGTGACCTGTACTTGTTAACTAATTCCGCTAGTCTCCTACTCTTAATATCATTAGTGCCAATGTGTACAACAATATCACCTTTTGTGCCTTTAAAAGATATCTGCTCTACAAAGGTTGATGACGTTGTAGAGTAGATATCTGCTCTACAACGTCATCAACCTTTGCCACTGGCAGACTTACCCTGGTCCTGTTCCACCTATCCTTTTTATGCAATATGTTCCCCGTTTCCCTGACAATAGAGTCACCGACAACTAGTTCCTTTTCGACCAGCATATTCTGCCTTAGGGGTTGCTGCTGTGTTCAAGTGCAAGCTCTGGCATTGACGTGTGCAGCTGAGAGCTTGATGGGCCCCTCAATTTAGATCCTTCGAAGGCATCCATCCTGTCCTTCAAGCTCTCATATAGGCCGATAACAACGCTCAGTTGTTGCCTGATTTCCTCACACTCCTTACATCGCGCGCACACAAAGACATTCCCCTTGGCAATGTCATGTCCCGTACCTGATTGCCCCCACAAACAAGCAGTGCATTTCAAAAGGCTGTGATTCAGAGGGTAACTGCTCCCCTCAGTTCTCCCCTGAGCCACAGCACTCCCATTAGCGTGAACCTTTTGCTTTGCTGCTCTTGTCTGAGTCATGATTTTGATTCAATTTCAATAAATTTCAATTTCATTACAAAATTATAACCCTAAATTTATATTTTATCCCAGGGGCTCACATCTGATGAGCATGGGCTTGACAAACAACCCAGGGTCCTGAGCTGACTATTATCATTCTTCTTTCTTGCTTTTTTGGTGATTCCCTTCTTCGGACTCTCTCTCTCTCTCTCTCTCTCTCATGGTAACACTGGATTTTTTTTTTTTTTGTCTGAGTCATGATTTTGATTCAATTTCAATAAATTTCAATTTCATTACAAAATTATAACCCTAAATTTATATTTTACCCCAGGGGCTCACATCTGATGAGCATGGGCTTGACAAACAACCCAGGGTCCTGAGCTGGCTATCATCATTCTTCTTTCTTGCTTTTTTGGTGATTCCCTTCTTTGGACTCTCTCTCTCTCTCTCTCTCTCTCTCTCTCTCTCTCTCTCTCTCTCTCTCTCTTTCTCTCTCTCTCTTTCTCTCTCTCTCTCTCTCATGGTAACACTGGATTTTTTTTTTTTTTTGGCTGGTTCAGCATAAGCCTCAGGCTTCCTTGCACCTTATGGCTAATAATAATAATAATAATAATAATAATAATAATCCCAATGCAGTTATAACACTCTATATATATATATTATTTTTTATTTATTATTTTTTTTTTCACTATCAAGTATTATCTCCGAGTTTCTTTATATAACTTCCATATCAAGTTATGTATTAATTAATAATGTTACGTTTGTAAAATCTAAGTCGTTATATGTATTTAGTTAAAAAAGTTCAATTTAATTGATAATGAAGTTTAACACGATTAATAAATTTTACTGATTAATCAGTAATAGTATACTAAGCTAGCGCTATCTAATAGAGGATATAATGTATTATATAACAATGGTGGCAAATTACGAACGGTATATCTACGGACACTAAGTATTAATTAACTTCCACAATCTCACTATCTAAATTCAGAATAAACCAAGGATCTTGACTAGGTCTATAAGCTACTTAGAGAAAATAATTTAATATAACAATTAAGTGAATAAGGCGGCTAAATATAGCTAAAAACTTTGCATTCACCGGAGCTGCAGAAACTTGTAAAACACATGGATTGATACCCTTACCGATACTAAGTAATAACCTAGAAAATATCTATCAAAGTTAAAAATTAAACAAAGTATCATACTAGGAATATAAAGCTACTTCTAGAAAATAAATTAATCATCATTCATCATCATCATCAGCCATTTTCAATCCACTGCAGGATGAAGACCTCTCCAGCAACTTTCCAGTTCCTTCTGTTTTGAGCACTGGCCATCCATTTACTACCCACAAACTCATGAATTTCATCTATCCATCTCCGCTTTTGTCTTCCAGGTTTTCTTCTAGCTCCTCTTGGGTACCATTCTGTTATTTTCTTAGTCCATCTGTCATGTCTTCGAGCTATGTGTCCTGCCCAAGATCATTTTAGTTCTTTAGTTTTGATAAGAATGTCCTTTACTTGAGTTTGCTGCCTAATCCATGTGTTTCTCTTCTTATCTAACAGTCTGATTCCCAATATAATTCGTTCCATTCTTCGCTGTGTAGTTCTTAGCTTCTCTTCCATTCTTTTGGTGAGTGCCCAAGTTTCACTTACATAAGTCATGGTGGGGAGTATGCATTGATTCATTATTTTACAGTTTCAGACAAACTGGGATATTGCTCTTCAGTATGTGACTATATTTCCTGAATGCTATCCATCCAAAATTTATTCTTCTCTTGACTTCCAGCCATTTATCATTATTACAGCTAATAACTTGTCCCAGATAAAGTATATGACTCCACCTTTTCAATTACTGCTCCTTCAATCATTATTTCCCTTTCTGTGGCATACTTGTTCATCATTACTTTTGTTTTAGCCATATTCATCTTTAGTCCAAAATCCTTACTAACTGTGCATAACTGCTTAAGATTTTCCTCTAATTCTTTGGGATCGTGGCTTATGACCACAATGTCATGTGCAAATCGTAAATGGTTTAGGTACTCTCCGTTCACATTGACTCCTTTCTGTGACCAGACTAATCTTCTGAAAGCTTCCTCAAGGGCAGCAGTAAACAGCTTCGGAGATATTGTGTCTCCTTGTCAAACTCGTTTCTCGATTTTAAATTTGCTACTGTCTTTGTCTAGTCTAATAAAGGAGGTAGCACTCTCATATATTTTCTTCAAAATCATAATATATGGGGTATCTATGCCTTGTCTTTCCAGTGCCCGAAACATTGCCTTATGCTGTATGGAGTCAAATGCCTTTTTATAATCCACAAATGCCAGGCATAATGGTGTTTTATATTCATTTGCTTTCTCCATTAGCTGTGATATTACGTGAAGGTGATCCATAGTTGAGAATCCTGTCCTAAAGCCAGCTTGCTCTTTCGGTTGATTCTCATCAAGTATTCTTTCTAATCTGTTAGTAATGACCCTTGTGAACAAATTGTAGATGTGGGATAACAAGCTAATTGGTCTATAATTTCCAATTTCTGATTTATCTCCTTTCTTATGCAGCAAAACTATGATTGCATTATTCCACTGCTTAGGCGTCACACCTTTTCTAATGCACTTTGTGAAGAGCCTTGCCAGTTTTTGTGTTATGTCTCTTCCTCCCAATTTTAACAACTCTACAGTAACTTCTTCTTCCCCCGGGGCTTTTTCCGATTCTTCATTTTCTTCAATGCATGTTCTACCTCATCAGGAAGAATATTGGGTATGTCGTATGTGTTGCTACTTTGCAATCCATCTTCCCCACTGCTGGTATCATTCCCTCGCTCCTTGTATAATTTTCTATAGTAGTCTTCTGCAATTTGAATTATGCCTTCTCTGCTGTTTATAAGTACACCATCGCTATTCTTCAGTTTCAGTATCATTTGTCCTTCTGTATTACTGCTCATCGCTGCTGATTTAAATCCTTTGTTTTCCATTAATGCTTTTTCTACTTTTCTTGTGTTAAATCTTATGTCCTCTCTGAGTCTCTTTCTAATGGCTTTGCATAACTCAGTATACTCAATTTTCTCCCTGTCAGTGTTTTTCTTGCTCTTCATTTGTCGTCTTCGGTTCATCATGGCAAGTGTTTCTTGACTAATTTTTTCTTCTTTGGATTTCTGTTTCCCTATAGGTTTCTTGGGCTTTATCACTTTCAGAAAGTTGTAATATTCCTCGTCGATATCTTGGTCCTGAGCAGTCTGCAGAAGCTCAAACTTGTTCTTAAGTTCCAGTACATACTGCTTTTTCTCCTCCTCTGTTATCTCAAAGACCTTTGTATTATTTACTCGAGTCAGTTTTTTCCTTTCCTCTCCTACATCTATATCAAGTGTACATCTTACCATTCTGTGATCACTTCCAACATTTACCTTATTCAGGACGGTAACATCATTCACAATATATCTTCTGTTAGTGAGGATGAAGTCGATTTCATTAGTTGTTAATCTATTTGTATTAACAACTAATCCACTAGTTGTTAATCCATTTGGATTAACAACAAATGGTCGCATAGAATTGACCGATGCCAATTAAAAAGGAAGGCCATCAACGTCGACCACTGCAGACAATGTGATGCAGATTGATGAAATGATTCTCAATAATCAAAGCCTCACAGGCACAGAAATGGCAAAGAAGTTGGATTTTTCCATGTCCACTTTCTGTTCACCCTTTCCTTGAAAAAAGTGTTCATTACTGACAGTCCTTGAGATTCTGCAAATTCCACAAGTCGTTCACCTCTTTTATTTCTTTCACCAATTCCAAAATTTCCTATAGTTCCTCTTTCTGCGCTGTTTTGCCTTTTTCCAACCTTAGCATTGAAGTCCCCCATAATAATAGTGTAGTGGGTTTTCTGCTCATCTAGAAGACTCAATTTCGGTGTACATTTCTTCAACCTCTTCATTATCATGGCTCGATGTTGGTGTATAAATCATTATAATCTTTAGCTTGTACCTCTTAGAAATCTTGAGTCTTAATAAATAAATTAATATAGCAATTTAATCAATAAAACAGCAAAAATATAAAAAAAACTTCTCTATTTGCCGGAGCCATAAAAACTTTGCCTGCACAAGGCTACCCTGGTTACCACGAGCCAAGTCAGTGTTGCAAATGATGATAAGATTGTAGCATATAATAATGGTTTTCAATTTATGGGTCACATGTAGATACAAGGTGGATTACACCTGTTTTTAATATGAACTATTGGGAACCATTCAAAAAATCAAAAACTAAGTGAAACTTTGTGCCTCTTCTCTATCTCTTAAATATTTATGAATGGGAAAATTCATAAATCCACAGATCTTCTCACTATATCCAAGGAATCCCCAAACATGTTGGTTTGTTAGCTTTAGAATTAAATGTCTGTAATTTATATGTTCTCTTGTCTCTCGGTGCAATAAAGAAAAAAACTACAGGACACCTTGTAAATTTAGGAGTTGTATTTTCATCCAGTGCAATTTGATACATATCAGTAACCCCTGAGAAGAACAGGTGAGCTACATGCAAGCTTTTGAGATGGTTTTGCTCATCTAACTTTGAATATTTTTCTTGAATCACTACTTGCATTTACCTGATTTCTATAAAAAAAAAAAAAAAAAAAAAAGGTGAACTGCAGCCATTATCTACCCACTGCAGGATGGAAGCCTCTTCAACAATTCATGATTTCTATAACATACCTTTAACTCAAACATGGTTGAGTGTATAAGTATAATTATCTCTTTAAGTTTTTATATGAGGGGCATTCGAAAAATAAGTTACACCTGCCACCATCTCTTGGTGTAATTGCGCAACAAATGTGACGCCTGTGCAGAATAGAGTTCATATTATGCGTCACCTGCTAGGTGAGTTTCGTTGACGTAGTGGTAACATTTATGTAAGAGCAAGCGTTCATAATGGCACGTCAGCTAGAATGTTACTCCAAGTTCGAGGTACGTGTAATAGTACAATTTTGTAGGCGAAATGTTTGAATTGTTCCGAGATTCATCATGAAATAATGGCGGTGTATGGGGAAAACGCAATGTTGCATCCAGCCATAGTGAAGTGGTACCAGTAGTTCGAAAGTGGTCGCATAGAATTGACCGATGCCGATCAAAAAGGAAGGCCATCAACGTCGACCACTGCAGACAATGTGATGCAGATTGATGAAATGATTCTCAATAATCAAAGCCTCACAGGCACAGAAATGGCAAAGAAGTTGGATATTTCGATAGGCAGTGTTCATTCCATTGTCTGTGAACACCTTGACTATCACAAATTGTGTGCACAATGGGTTCCTTGTTCAGTGACAGACAAGCACAAAGGTCAACGGTTTTTATCTTCTCTAGCCTTCCTTCAATGCTATTCTGTGGAAGGCCATGACTTCTTATGCTGCATCATCACTGGCGATGAAACATGGATGCACCATTTCACCCCAGAAACAGAGCGTCTATGGAATGGAGACACACAATATCGTCTGTGTGGAAGAAATTCAAAGTTCCACCATTAGCAGGAAAGGTCATGGCCACTGTGTTTTTTGATTGTGAAGGAGTTGTTTACACGAAATTTATGGCAAAAGGCACAACAATTAATGCTGCTTCATACTGCCAAACATTACAGTCTTTGCAAACAGCCATGAAAAACAAGAGGACTGGAAAGGTAAGCAAAGGTTGAACAATGCACACACAACACGACACTTGTTCCAAAGGTTTGGATGGGCGGTATGGCAACATCCACCATACAGTCCCGATTTTCCGCCTTGTGACTATCACACCTTCGGTAAGCTGAAACAACATTAGGGGGACAACGATTTCCAAATGGGGCACTATGGCCATAGTTTCCAACGTGTCTAAGGAATCTCAAAATCAACCACCCAACAATTTCCAAATGATAAGTAGGTGCAAAACAGCAGTTCGATGGTGGCTGAATGACCAAAGAGTGGATTTCTATCATTAGGGAATCAAACGTTTAGTCACACGTTCCCAGAAGTGTTTACACCAATTCAGTGACTATGTAGAAAAGTAGTGCAACGTATGTGCTTTCTATTGCATAATGTTAAATACCTCAATAAATGTATCTTGGGCTACAATGGTGAAGTGTAACTTATTTTTTGAATTACCCTCATATATATTTCCTTTCAAATTCATTAAAGTTGTAATAACTAAGAATATGAACTGCAGCGTTCCAGTGTAAGCTTCCTCTACTGTTAATAATGAAACTAGACCTTAAAAGCTCTTAATTATATTAGCCTTTGTCCCTTTAACATATTCAACTCATAAGAAAAATTCATAAACAATTCACATCTTAATAAAAGCATAAGATTTAGCATTACCATTAGCATTAGTAGAGGCATATGATGAAAGAAAGCAAGCTCGTATGCCATCAGTTTCACCCATCCATTCACTCCAAATGTTTGTCTAGTTCTGCCTTGCATTTATTTAAGTTGCTGATCTCCACTACAACAGATGGAAGTTTGTTCCAACTATCAACCACCTGCTGGCCAAAGACAAATTACCACACATCTATTCTATAATTGTCTTTCCTAAATTTGAATTAAGCCCCCTCAGGTGAGTAATCTGAGCAAGAATCCCATTAGCATTGAGCTTCCTCAATCCATTCAAGGCCTTATACATCTCAATTAGATCACCTCGCAGGTGCCTAGTTCCCAGAAGCTGCAATTTGCAAACTTAAAGACTTTCTTGGTAACATCAACCCTTTGTTCCACTCACCAATTTTGCTGCCTTTCTCTGTACTTGTTCCAGCAGCTCGACATCTTTCCTAAAATTAGGCCTCCAGACCTGTATACAGTACTTAAGTTGTGGCCTGAAAACTGCCTTATATAAGGGGACAATCACCCCTTTATACCTGCTAGCAAAATTCCTGTATATCATTGACAAGAAAACATGAGATACTCTTGCAGTTTTTTTGCATTACTCAGAAAACTTCATATTTAACTGCACAATTACTCCCAGGTCCTTTTCAGTCTCCACTACCCTAAGGTGTTGTACCACCCAGTTGATACATTACTCTGGGTTTACTGCTACCCATATGCAGTACTTTGCAGTTGCCAATGTTAGACTTCAGTTGCCACATCTCAGCCCATTTGTTCAACTTTTCCAGATCCTTTTGCAGTCGCGTACTATCTTTACTGTCATTAACAACCCTGCCAACCTTCATATCGTCTGCAAACTTAGACATTAACCCTGATATACCATCATCAGTATCATTGATAAATACTGAAAACAACAATGGGCCCAACACCGAACCCTGAGGGACTCCACTAATAACATTAGTCCATAAGAGCAGTGTCCATTGATAACCACTCTCTGTCTTCTCCCACTCATCCATCATTTTATCCATTGTAGCAACTTGCCTCCAATGCCACACTGCTTCAATTTGTACAGTAGTCTTCCATGTGCAATAGTATCAAAAACTTTCCTAAAATCCAAGTATATGATATCAAAATTATTCTTTGCATCCAGTTCCTTTGTGACCACATCATTGTAGCCAATCAAATTTCCCAGACAAGACTTCCCTTTAACAAACCCATGCTGTGCCTGAACTATAACGGCAGTCTTCTCTAGATGATCCTGCATCGCTACCTTAACCAGTGACCCAATTATTTTCCCTGGAACAGAAGTTAGACTAAGAGTCCTATAATTACCTGTGTCACCCTTTGATATTTGCATACCTCCAGTCCATGGGGACAACCCCTGAGTCTAAGCAAGCTTTCATAATTATAGGTAGTTATGAAAGCCTTTGCATCATCCTTTAATATAACTGGATAGATCCCATCCACCACAGGCCTTCCTTATGTTTAACATAAGGAAGGCCTGTGGTGGATGGGATCTATCCACACTTCAACAATTTCTCCTCCACTTTGTTCTCAGTTATTACAAAATCACTTAGCTCACTGTTAGAGTTGGATAAACTTCTGGCATTCCCCTCTTTGAATAACTCCTCATATGTGAACTTAGATGCAAAATTCTCATTTAGTTCGGCAGCTATCTGAGAATGATCATCTACAGTTAAACCATTGATATCAAGTGGACCAATGTGATTCATCCCCTTCCTTTTAGAATTTATATAATTAAAGAAGCCTTTGCTATTTTTCTTTGCAAACTTTACCAAAGATTTTTCATAATCTGCCTTTGCTTGCCTGACCTCCTTTGTAACTTGATTACAGACTAGCTTGTATGTACCATAGGCTTCTATGTCGCCTGACAATTTATGTGCATCCCATGCATTTTTCTTCTCTGCCACGAGTCTCATAAGTTTATCTGACATCCATTTAGGCCTAAACCTACAGCAGTATTTCTTAGGATTGGAACAAAAAGCCTAGTAGCTTCCAAAATTACTTCATCGAATGCTTCCCATTTAGAATTTGCTGTTGGTAACATCATCAGTTGGTCCTGCTGTATAGAACCAAAAAAATCTCTGAGACCCACTGTATTCGCCTATATGAAAGCAAAACCCTTCCCTTTACCCCTGATGGTAGTTACATCTTTAAGTAAATCCCACATCTGTGCACTGTGATCACTGCCACCTAGTGGTTCCTTTATTTGCAAATTCTTAATTTAACCCAGAGGGCTCACATCTGGTGAGTATGGGCTTAGCACACACCCAGGGTCCTGATCTGGATATCATCATACTTTTATTTCTTGATGATTTTCCTTTCTACTTTTGTTTCTCTCTCTCTCTCTCTCTCTCTCTCTCTCTCTCTCTCTCTCTCTCTCTCTCTCTCTCTCTCTCTCTCTCTCTCTCTCTCTCTCTCTCTCTCTCTCTCTCTCTCTGAGGGTAACTTGAATTTTTTTTTGCTAGTGCAGCATAAGCTTCAGGGGGCGCCTCCTTAGCCATTTGGGAAGGAGCAGTAGTGCGTATCACATGCTTCTTGATTAGACCGGGGTACGAGCCCGCCACCTCCAAATACGGAAGATGCGGAAAGGTCGGGGAATGACCACCACATATCCCGGAGCAATATGGCCTTAGTTGCTAATGCTCCTAAAAACCAAAACAACAACAATAACATAAGCTTCAGGCTTCCTTGCACCATATGACTAATAAGGGAGCAGTAGTGCATAGCACACACTTCTTGATTAGACCTGGGTTCGAGCCCGTGCCCACCAAATACGGAGGATGCAGAAAGGTCAGGGAATAACCACCGCATATCCCCGGAGCAATATGGCCTTAATTGCTAATGCTCCTAAAAACCAAAAAAACAACAATGGCAGCATGAATAATCACTGGTAATAATCAGATCAAGAGTGTTGTTATTTTCTTTTTTTGCCTGTCTAACCTGCTGCAGAAAACAGTCATCAAATAAATCCCCAAAAGCCTTGCTAGTGTGCAAGTGACCAATCCACAAGTTCCAGTCTATATCTGGGAAGTTAAAATCCCCCCATTATATAAGACACTGTGATTTACTAGCCCACTAGATTTCTCTGTATAATTGTTCATTGTACTCATCAGAGTCATTAGGCCTATAATAAACTCCTACCCTCATTTTTGCTTTCTCAGTACTCATTTCACACCAAACTGACTCAGCATTGCACTGTTCATCTATGTCAACTGGATGCACTTCCATAGATTTTATGTGTTTTGTAACTAACATCGTAACTCCTCCTCCCTTCCTGTCCTGTCTATCTTCTCTGTACAAATTGTACTCCCCAAATTCCAATTCTGCGTCCCTTATATCTGAGTTGCACCACGTCTCTGATATCCCAACAATATTCACCTTGGAAGTCTTAACCAGTACTTCATATTCATCAAATTTATTTATTATACTCCTAGAATTGGTGTACATGCAAGTATACATGCACCTGTTCTTACTCTTAGTTACTCTAAGGCAGCCCATGTATTTATTTGTTTCATGACTCCCAGCAGTTCCTGAAATCCCCAGCAACTGGCTTTTCGGGCTGCTGCTCATTCCAATAGAAGCAGTGCAAGAATCATTTCCACCTCTGCCTGCGGCTACTGTTAATCTACTGGTCTTTGAATCCCCTGCCCCCAAACTTGCAGTTTTCCAACCCACCTTACATTGCCTTGATAGCATCAGCAAATATTCTTGCATCCCTTCCATTGAAGTGTATTCCATCCCTGTAGAGCAATCTCTCCTGTTAACAAGCACAAACCACCAAGAAAAATTCTGCCCCATAAGCCCTGCAAATCACTCCAGGGCCAAATTGATTGACAAGGCTCTCATCATATACTTCCTCCTATTGTGTCTAGACAGGATTGCAGACACTTTCAAATTTAACCGTAACTGAAGCCTTTTTTTCAACATTAACCTGTAACTCAACAACAAGTCTGGATAAAGTCTTCGCATGATGACACTCTTCTGTGTATTTGTGAGGCTGTTTAGCAGAAATATTGCAGAGACCTTACTTTCCCCTAAATCAGAGGTTCCTAACCTTTATAAACCCACATACCCGTCAACCACATTGGTATCTTATGATATACCAGTGTGTTAATTAATGAGTATATAAGTATTTTTTGAAAAGTCACATAAATAATTAGATAAGCAAAACCGAGCTATTCTACTAAAAACAGAAAAACATATTTATTAATTAAGAAAATACAATTTATAAATGAGGTTTTTATATTTTCACATAACATGTGCTTTAAACATTTTCCTCTTTACTCTAATTTTTTTTTGTTTCTGTTTCGAATTTTGAATCTGTTTCACTTTTACTACCAAATGCATATCTGGATTTATTAGTTTCAAAATCAGTCGAAGATCTGATTCAATATTCATCGAAGTTCTATATTAATTTTTAATTCGGTCATTGCTGAAAATCCAGCCTCACACAAGTTAAGTCGAATTAAATAGCATTAAAACTTTCAATGCCTGCAGAAAGCAGTGGATATTCTTGGTGGAGAGAGAAAGCCAAAATTTTGTTAAGTTTTAACTCTTAAACTTCAACATTAAGCCCCTGTCAGACACTAAATCTATGAATGACTCCTTGTACATCATATCTTTTGGTGGGATCTCATTTGAGATTGCAGAAGGGTTCCTAATCCAATTCTGTGCTGTAAAGTCTTCCTGGAAATATTTTTCAAAACTTGTGTGCAAAGATTTTATATGTTCGTCTATGTCATCAGTCACATTTTGGGTCATAGATAAGTTATTTTCTTGGATAAAATCGTGAAGTGACAATAACATGCTTATATATTGTTTTCAATACCTGCTCTTCCATTAGTTTTAATTAATAGGCGCCTCCGTAGCCAGGTGGGAAGGAGCGGCAGTGCGTAGAACACGCTTCTTGATTAGACCGGGGTTCGAGCCCGTCACCACCAAATACGGAGGATGCGGAAAGGTCAGGGAATGACCACCGCATATCCCGGAGCAATATGGCCTTAGTTGCTAATGCTCCTAAAAACCAAATAACAAACAAACAAACAAACAATTAGTTTTAATTTTCTTTAAAAAGAATTAATTTTATCACTGGAATAAAAATATAATAATTAAAATAGCAGTATGTCGTAATTTCTAATGATCTAAATTTCAAATTACCTTTGAAATCATTACAACTGCAAACACTACTTTTAATGCTCACTAACCAACCTCTGAAGGAAGACTGACCCTATAAAATAAGAAGAAAAAAGAGATGAAGTTCTATGAATTAAGAAGTACAAGAAAGAAAAGACGCATATTTTCCATGAAAAAAAAGACTGAAATACTCGCATAGATATGAACTGTGAAAAATTAAAGGAAGTTTTGGCTTTAGTAAGATATTAACATTTAAAAAGTTTACCCTCCCATGAGGGAAATTACAGGTGGTTTCATTCACTGCCCGCTTACCGGTAGCTCACCCCTCGTGTACTGGTGGGGAACCTCTGCCCTAAATCATCATGCATAATTTGATGAATATTATACAACTCATCAGCCATCATTCCAAGGGTCAAATGATGATCTCTTGCCACAATTTCCTTAACTTTTACAACTCTGTCCTCATTTTGAGGGGATGCCCAATTATTGGATCATCAAGAACATTCTTTGAACTGCAAATAAAGCAAGAGAGAGAGACACACAAATAAGTAGAAATAATTATTGCACATTAAGAAATACTGCCTAGGTTGGGTTGGCTATAACTCTCCAAGGACATTTTTTTAAATTTTATATAATTGTACTGTCGTATGTTGACACTTGTAAAAACTACCAGTTTGGGGTACGTGAGCCATCCGAAACAACATTTCTGTATGTGAACCACTGTGTTGAAATATCATGTACATTTCATTTCTTTTAAAATTATGTTTATCAGTATACCTAAATAATGAAATCTCTTTTATTAGGTCTATTACTTCCCTTCCCTCTTCAGAATACTTAGTAATTCAGCATCCAACAGATAAAATATCCAGTCACTATGGGCATTCAATAGGTGGTTCATCATATAATAGTCCTACAGGCCCTAATCCTCCACCATTAGGAACACAGTCTGGCAGGGGAACATCTGTGGTAGGTAAATACATAATCCTAGGTACTTATTAAATATTTCAAACCATTTGTTATTTTTTCTGTGTTTTATTTCAGCTTTGATACATTGGATTTGACAATCTCTATGCATATTTTAGTTGTATTGGAACACTCTCACAACCTTTGTTTCCTTATATGCACACTGTGTGTGTGAAGTATTCAAATTTCAATCAGTGCCATGAAAAAAATTAAATACACTGACTCTGTCCAATTAATTTTTCCTTTTTACAGGGTGTATAACAAAGAAAACTTGATTTTAATGTTTATGAAATCTTCAGTTTTTAATGCATGCTTGTCAATTTATGTTGTACATAAAGAAATTAAAAATTTTATATAGTCAAAAAAAAAAAAGATTGGTCCAGAGACCATGGAGGTTAAGAAAATTGAGGAATATAGGAAATTAATATGCCAGGAGAGTGATCATAGCCCAGACAAGAAAGCCCCCCCTCCCACTCTTTGTTTCATATATTTCTTAGCACAAAACTCATACAGTCCTTTAATGTGGCACTACTTTTGATGCACCACTCAGGTGTACAAAGCGAAAAGGATGTTTACAAAAATATTTGTGGTGCCAGGTTAATGGCTAAAATTTTCTTGTGTGTGTGCGTGTGTGTGTGTGTGTGTGTGCGTGCGTGCGTGCACGCACACTGTGCTGCCACTTTATTAGGTACACCTACCTAGTAGCATGTTGAGCCTCTTTTAGCCTTCAAAACAGCCTGAATTCGTCTAGACATGGATTGAACAAGATGCGGAAAACGTGCATGAATGGAGTACCATGCAGACATGAGTGTGTCATGCAGTTCCTTGAGATTCGATGGAGGTGTAGGTCTGCATCGAACTGCCATTTCCAAGGGTGTTAGGATGTTCAATAGGATTGAGATCCGAAGATTGAGCGGGCCACTGCAGCAAAGAAAAGTCATTATCATGTTCCTGAAACCATTTCATAGTGATTCGGCTTTGTGCGCTGACGCATTATCCTGCTGGAAGTAACCATCTGACTGTGGATAAACTGTCAACATGAATGGATGCACTTGGTCAGCAATGTTTAGGTAGGATGTGGCATTCAGATGTGAATCTGTGGGTATCAATGGACTTAACGTGTGCCAAAAAAACATTCCCCACACCATAACACTGCTCCCACCACCTTGCACAGTAGTAGTCAGACATGACCCGACCATGGATTCATGTTGTTTTCACCAAATTCTGAGTCTTCCATCAACATGATGCACCAGGAACTTCGACTTGTCAGACTAAGCAACTGTTTTCCAATCCTCGATAGTCCAGTGCTGTTGTTGCTGTGCCTATAGGAGGTGTGCTCTCTTGTTCTTCATTGATAACAAAGGTATGTGATGTGACCGTTGGCTGTTGTAGCCCATTCGTGACAAAGTGACTAGTGGTCCTTTGCGATATTTTGTTCTGCGCACCAAGATTGTATTCTGATGTGATGTGCAACATTGTGACCCGTCTGCTTGCTTACGCAATTCTAGCCATCCTCCTCTGACCTCTCTCATCAACAAGCGATTTTCTTCCACTGGAGTGCCGTTGAGAGGATGTTTTCTGTTCGTTGCACCATTCTGTTCGTTTCTCTCCTTTCAAATCAGGCAAATGCCTCAACTACTGCCCCTTCTGTTCCCTGCTCCTTTTATCCCATCCTCTTCCTATCTCCCCATTATCTCCTTTCCTTTTGGGGGGGTGAGGCTCTCCTTGGATGACTAGGCTACAACAGGGTTCACCCTGCCAGAGCGTTCTTCTCTCCTAATGTGTTATGGCTCATCTCCCCGAGGCAGTGATGGAAACTGCAGGTGTTAGTGGCTCTCCACAGTCCCCTAGGCTAAGTGGCCAGAAGAATAACACAACCCACACTAATACTTCACAAAACACACACTAACGCACCCTGGCCTTATGCAGAGTATTGTATTCTACATAGAGTAAAAATGCAGAGTTGGGGGAGACCCTGGTGCCACCAGACATAAAACACTGTCACTATGATCGATATCTAAACAGGAAATAATCTGTGTAATTATATACCTCTGCATTTGTAGTGCGCAGCATTCAATCACTATGTAATTATTTACCTGCGTTTACATAGGTCACTTAGGAAAAGGCCTTTTGCTTCGGGTTTCATAATGCTTGAGGAATATTGTTGCATCCCAAAGAGCAGGACTAAAATATTTACAAAATACTAAACTACTGTATTTAAATATACGATATTCATTAATAAATAAAAACATTACAATGGAACATTGGTTGTTAGACAGTGAATTCACCAACGACGTTGGTGAATGTTATAGAGGCAGTTACCAATAATTAATTGCATTTGTAGTGACGTAATTGCCTCGCTCTCTTCTCCCATTAAATAAATATCACTAGGAGGAAAACTTTTTTGATGTTTAGAGAGATATACATAATATATAGGCAAAAAATTATTTAGGGTACAATTTACTTAACAGTTTTAAAAATTGTAAAATGGAAGAGCATAATAGTTGCTGTTTATATTTTGTGTCTAATTTTTTTTCAGCAGAATAAAAGTGTTACTACATTGTAAATAATTTATGAAATCACACATTTTTAACCCTGCAGTGGTAGTATTAATTGTTAAAAAGTGGCTCTGCTTGGAATATACCAATGTTTCATCTTTTCTTAATGGATTGCAATACTTACTGTATGCATTTTAGTTTTTAATAAAAAATTTAAATATAAATTTTTAAAAAATTCTGTAAAACAAACACACGATTCTGTGTTTGTTTAACAGATTAGCCATCCATCCTACCCTTCCAATCTAGCACCAGTGGACTGCTTTTCTATCTAGCAGTCAGTGTCCTTATTATAGTATTACTATGAGTTAAAAGTAGAACAAATGTGATGGGGCTGTACCTCTTTGGTACACTACTATAACCGTGAAAAAATTATAAATAAAAATTCTAAAACCATAACAAGTAAAAATTTGTCTTTATTTAGGAAGGTACAGAAAATCACAGATTTTATCCTCAGCTAACAATTAATGAGGACTCATTATTTTCAAATTAGTTCTCACGGGGGTAGTGCTGATACTGCAGAGTTAAATATTCAGAATCTTCATTAAAAAATTACATTAAAACAATACTCTAACACATTAGTAAAAGGTCAAACATTGGCATATTCTAAGATGAATTCAAAACACCAAAATTTTTAAAGAAATAAAAAAGAAAGTTGACTACTTGTCAGGTGCAGTGCTAGTGTTTTTATTACAGTTGGGGGTGCTAGCACTGGTGGATTAATGAAATGAAATACTGCTAAGTTATAAAAGGCTTGATGAAATTTTATTGCATTAAGAAGTTAAAGTTAAAGTGAATTTTAAATATACCTTAAATATGAATATTAGTTGTTGAGACCAGAACTTTTCTCAAAATTACATGTCCACTCTTCTATAAATACGAACCATATACTTTTCTGGCTTAGTTTGTTTTTCTGAATAATTCTTTAAATAAAAAAATGTTATTTATTATTATTTATTTTTTTTTTTTTGCATTAAATAGAGAACTTGTAATTGTTTTTGAATATTATGAATCAGTGCTACACAAGTCAGTGAAAGTCTGAAAATCACTTATCAGGCATCTGCTGTCTACATATGCTTGACAATGGAAAGTTTCAGTGCCATTGTTCAACAAATTTTTCAATGTGATAAAGGTTTATATTCCAGATCTAAGGTTATTCCAATAGAAAGCAATATAAAACAGCTGCCAACTTTTTCATCAGCAGCAGTCCTTTTACTTTTATCACTTATTCTCTTCCAAGAAATTTACTTATTCAAACTAATGCAGTAGGTGTATGCTTACAGGAAACCTTTCTATCACCACAAGTCTCTCTCAGATTCAAAAATTACACTATGTTTATGGCGAGAGAAGATTCTGATGCTCCTGCCCATGGAGGGGTAGCTGTTCTTGTGCAATGTACTATACCGTCAAGATATCTCCAACTGCAAACCTCCTTAGAAGTTGTAGCAGTTTGGGTGGTAATGGGAATATTGTTAATACGATATTCCCATTGCCAGTTATCATTGCTCCCAGACTGAACTTGACAATCTTATCACACAACTGCCACCTCCTGTCTGTTCACTCAGTGATTTAAACAGTCACCAGCCATTATGGGGATCTTCCACTATGGGTAGAAGAGCCAATTAATTGAAACATTCCTGGATGACCATAACCTGACTGTTAAATTCTGGCTCTCCAACTCACATTCTAGTACTTACAGGTACTGCATTAGCCATAGACTTATCCATCTGTTCAGCATCTCTTTTCCAAGCATGGAATGGTAAGAGTGCTGAATGATCCATTCCACGGTCACCATTTTCCTATCATCAGTTCAATTCAAACACAGTTCATGTCACCTAAAGACCATACTTCTTGCAATTTTAGCATTAGCATTAGTAGAGGCATATGATGCGAGAAAGCAAGCTTATGCAGCATCAGCCAAAAAAAAAAAACCCACTCCCATTTCACCCCTCCATTCGTTCGAAATACCTGTCCAGCTGAGACTTAAATTTATTTCAGCTATCAACTTCCACAACAAGGGATGGAAGTCTGTTCCACCAACAAACTACCTGCTGGCTAAAGGCAAATTTCCACACATCTATCCTACGTCTGTCTTTCCTCAGCTTGAATTTATGCCCTCTCAGGTGATTATTCTGAGCAAGAGGAAGAATCCCATCAGCATTGAGCATGCTCAAACCATTCAAGGCTTTATACACCTCGACAGTGCCTAGTTGCCAGACACTATTTTGCAAAACTTAAGCCTTTCTTCGTAAGAGCAATCCTTTGTTCCATTCACTAATCTTGTTGCCCTTCTCTGTACTTGTTCTAGCAGCTCTACATCCTTCTTGAAATGAAGCCTCCAGACCTGTATACAGTACTCAAGGTGTGGCCTGACCATTGCCTTATACAAGGGAATAATCACCTCCTTATCCCTGCCTGAAAAATTCCTGTATATCATTGACAAGACACCATGAGCTACTCTTGCAGTCCATCTGCACTGCTCAGAGAACTTCATATCTGCCTGCACAATTACCACCCAGGTCCTTTTCATTCTCTACTACTGTCAGTGTAGTACCATAGAGTTGATACATTGCTGTGGGATTACTGTTTCCCATATGTAGTACTTTACATTTGTCAATGTTAAACTTCATTTGCCACCTCTCAGCCCATCTGCTCAACCTTTCCAGATCCTGTTGCAGCAGCATAGCATCAGTAGTGTCCTTAATAATCCTGCCAGCCTTTGTATCATCTGCAAACTTGGACATTAAGCTTGATATACCATCATCAATATCATATAAAAAAAAAAAAAAGAAAACAACAATGGACCCAACACTGAACCCTGAGGGACTCCACTAATAACATTAGTCCATGATGAGCAGTGTCCATTGATTACCACTCTCTGTCTTCTCCCCCTCAACCATCCCTTTATCCATAGCAGCAATTTGCCTCCAATGCCACACTGCTCCAATTTGTGCAGCAGTCTTCCATGTGCAACAGTATCAAAAGCCTTTCTAAGACCCAAATATATAATATCAAAGTTATTCCCTGCATCCAGTTCTTTTGCGACTGCATCATAGTATCCAATCAAATTGGTCAGGCAAGACTTTCCCTTAACAAAACCATGCTGTGTCTGAGCTATAACTGTAGTCTTGTCTAGATGATCCTGCAGTGCTTCTTTAACCAGTGCCTCCATTAATTTTCCTGGATTAATTTTCATTAATCCAGGAAAATCTCCATTAATTTTCACAAAGCAGACTGGAAAAACTACTCCACGTGTCCTACTCAACACCCAATATGTACAGCAACAAAATCTTGATGATGTAATTGATCACATTACCAGCAATATATTATCTGCAGTAGAAATTTTCATCCCAAAATCCGACCAGTGCAAATGTGTACAATAAAATCACTGGTGGAGTGCAGATTTCTCCGAAGTAGAAATAAACCATGCTTGGAACCACTTAAATTCCCAATTACTGCTAACCTAATTGTTTACAAAAACTCAGAGCCAAAGCAAGACAAATTAGCAACTTTAAAAAAGTAAAACATGATTGCTGGATTTAACTTTGCCTCAACTATTAACAAAAATATTGACGCTTGACTTATCTGGAAAAGAAATACAAGCTCTCAATAGGAAATATTTACTGCTGCAATCTTTAAAAATACAATGCAGTGGGCAGGACCTATCCTCCCTTACTGATATTACAAATGCTTTAGCAGAATATTTTTATACCATTTCCACCCTCTTATGTGACCTCCTTTCTATGCATTAAAACGGATATAGAATGTCATAAATTTTTCAACTAATCTCTCACTTCAGTATAACCAGCCCTTTATTGCTTTATTGTAGCTGAGCTCAAAGAATTGTTGAGTGCAGCAGGACAAGACGGAATGCAGTATGCTGAAGCATCTATGCGAAGCTGATCTATGCATATTATTGCTCTTTTATAACCGGATCTTCTCAGAAAATACATATCCTCTGTCATGGCATCATTCCTATATTTGTACTGTACCAAAACCAAGCAAAGATCTCTCACTAGTACAGAATTACAGGCTGATATCATTGACATGCTGTTTCGGTAAAAAACCTTTGAAAGGATGGTGCATAAGAGGCCGACCTGGATTCTGGACTTCCAAAACCTTTCTGATCACCAATATGGGTTCTGCAAAAACATATCTACCCTAGATTTGCTTGTCAAAATTGAATCCAACTACTTAATGCCCTCATCATGAGACATCATGTAATATGGTCAATCTAGATATTCGGAAAGCATTTGACACCACTTGGCATCATGGTATTATAAAGATGTGCATGAGGTGGGACACTAAGAGGCTACCTCCCTAAAATAATTCAGAACTTTTTAAAGTTATGTACATCTTAAGTCTGATATCAAAACATCCTGTCATCATCTCACATTCAAGAAGAGGGTGGCCCACAAGGTTCCATACTGATTGTTATGCTATATGCGATAACGACATATTGGAAGATCCTCCAAAAACTATTGAAGTATACGTGTATACAGACGACCTCACCATATGCTGCCCATCACAAAGTATGAATACTATTGAGAGACATCGCTCTAGCCAGAATAGAATCCTGGACCTTACAAAACAGACACTGTCTTTCTGAACGGAAATCCCCCACCACCACTCACTTCTGCAAACTATGGCCATTTCATCCTGGGCTAAAGATAAATAACATGGGAATTCCCCTTGCTCACACTGTCCGTTTTCTTGGCCTGATAAAAGTCACGAGTTAGGGTTGAATGTGAAAGTGTCTGCAATTCTGCCGAGACACAATAGGAGGGAGTATATGGTGAGAACCTTGATCAATTCAGCCCTGGAGAAATTGTGCATGGCTCAAGAGGGAGAATTTTTTTCAGCCTGGTCTGTGCTTGTTGACAGGAGAGACTGCTTCTACAGGGATGGGGTACATTTAAATAGAAAGGGTGCAAGAATATTTGCTGATGCTATCGAGGCAGTGTTAGGTGGGTTGGAAAACTGCTAGCTTTGGTGGATACACAGACTAAAAGGTTAACAGTGGCCACAGGCAGAGGCAAAAGTGATTCTTGCACTGCTTCTATTAGAATGAGCAGCAGCCTGGAAAGCAAGGTAATGGAGATTTCCAGGACTGTTGGGAGTCATAGTGGAACAAATAAATACATGGACTGTGTTAGGGTAACCAAGAATAGGAACAGGTGCATGTATACTTGCATGTACACTAATGCTAGGAGTATAGTTAATAAATTTGATGAGCTTGAAGTGCTAGTCAAGACATCAAAGGCAGATATTGTTGGGATATCAGAGATGTGGTGTCACACAGATATAAGCAATGTAGAATTGGAATTTGGGGAGTACAGTGTGTACAGGAAGGGAGGAGGAAGGGTCATGCTGTTAGTTAAGAACACATGAAATATAAGGAAGTGCATCCAATTGATGTTGGTGGACAATGCAGTTGATGTTGGTGTTGAGTCTGGTGTGAAACTCAACATCAACATCCAATCGATGTTGGTGTTGAGTCTGGTGTGAAATAAGCAGTGGGAAAAGAAAAATGAGTAGGTGTCTGTTATAGGCCTAATGAATCTGATGAGTATAATGAGCAATTGTGCAGAGAAATAGAGTGGGCCAGTAAATCAGAATGTCTTGTAATGGGGGATTTTAACTTTCCAGATATTGACTGGAACTTATGGGTTGGTCACTCACACACTAGCAAGATTTTTGTGAATTTTTTGGATGACTGTTTTCTACAGCAACATGTTCGAGAGGCAACAAGGCTGTCATTCCATGGAAATGACAGCCTTCCTCACCACCTGTCTACACTGCTCAGAGAGCATTATAGACAGGTGCCTTTCTAAAAAGCTGGTGTTGAAAACAATCAACCAGTATACACAGAAAATTACAAGGGGTGTTTGAAAAGTTCATGTCCAGAGTATGAAAGGTTAGAGTTATATTGTTAAAAATTTCTGTACTTAATGTAAACACACCAAGTTTCTTGAAGTTTCAGTAACATCTCTTTTTGATTACAGGTGTATTTAATGTAAAACACTTAAAATAGTAACCCACCAAGTTTCATGCAGTTTCAATAACATCTTTTTTTAATTACAGGTCCTGAAGTCAACAAAGCTGCATGAATGAGGAAAGATGCACAAAATCAGTCACTGTGCAGTCATCCAATATTTTGGGAAAAAAGGACTAACACCAATGGCAGCTCATGAGGATATGGTTACAACATTGTGGAAGGATGCTCCTTCCTACTCCTTGGTTAAGAAGTGGGCAGCAGAATTCAAATGAGGGAAGAATGTGGAAGACCTGCAACGTCCATTACTCCAGAATAAATAATAATAAAAGAATAAATAATGTGATTTGGTAATGTGTGATCGACGAGTGACAGTTTGGTACATTACCATCAACTTGGGCATCTCATCTGAATGTTACATCTGAAATTACAGTGTCTGGAGACTAGGCACCTGTAAGGTGATCTGATTGAGGTGTATAAAGCCTTGAATGGTTTGCGCATGCTCAATGCAGATGGGAGTCTTCCTCTTGCTCAGAATAATCACCTGAGAAGGCATAAATTCAAATTGAGGAAAGACTATTGTAGGATAGATATGCGGAAATTTGCCTTTAGCCAGCGAGTGGTTGATTGCTGGAACAAACTTTCATAGGCGCCTCTGTAGCCAGGTGGGAAGGAGCAGCAGTGCGTAGCACACGCTTCTTGATTAGACCGGGGTTCGAGCCCGTCACCACCAAATACGGAGGATGCTGAAAGGTCAGGGAATGACCACCGCATATCCTGGAGCAATATGGCCTTAGTTGCTAATGCTCCTAAAAACCAAATAACAACAACAACAACAACAACAACAAACTTTCATCTGTCGTTATAGAAGTTCATAGTTTAAATAGATTCAAGGCAGAACTTGACAAACATTTGAAGTGAGTGGATGGGTGAAATAAGGGGTTTTTTGTTTTAGTTTTTTTTTTTTTTTTTTGGCTGATGCTATATAAGCTTGCTTTCTTGCATCATGTGCCTTTGCTGATGCGTGTCCTATATAAGAACAGAGATTCCCACTGTGAAAAAGGTTTCAGCACAATTGGTCCCAAATACATTGATAATAGATCAAAAATGCACAAGAGTTAAGTCAAATGAACATTTGCATTATTTTCAGGAAGATCTGACAAATTTCCTTGCAAGGTTTATGACCATAGATGAGATCCATCACTTTCATCCAGAGATAAAAGAGCATTCCAAACAGTGGAAACACAGCTATTCCCTCCATCCAAAGAAAATCAAGGTGATTACATCAATCTTTTGGGATGCTAATGAAATGTTGCTAGTAAATTACATTCAGAAAAGCCAGACAGTCACAGGGGCATACTACACAGACCTTGTGAGGCATTTGCATGAAAAAATCAAAAACAAACATTAAGAAAAACTCAGCAGGACATTATCTTGTTCCACAAAGACAGCGTGCTCACAAGTCTGCCATTGCCATGGCTGCACTGCATTGAGTGTGGCTCTGAAATCTTGGACCATCCCCCATATTCACTAGATCTAGAGATTTCACCATCACATTTTCACCTGCTTCTTAATTTGAAAAAATACGTGCCTGGCATCCATTTTCCCACTGACAGTGATGTCATTGCTGCAGTGGATGCATTCCTGGGGGCCCAAGAGAAAATTTTTTTTGGAGCTGAAACAACATATTGCAGCATCAGTGGAAAAAATGTATTGACTCCAGAGGGGACTGTGTTTGAAAGTAACATGTTACCAGACTACCCAGATAAACCCTTCATACTCAGGCCAAAGAGAAAACCCAGTTTCTTAGATTCAGAAGGAGCAATATTTGTAATGTGCTTATGCTAAGAGAGATCAGAAGTCAAGGTAATGCCCGATAGAGTATGATATTGCCTAGAAATCAGACTCATCTAAGATAAGCATAGAAGCAGAAGAATTCTTTTTACAAGATATGACAGGACTGAATTTTAGAAGGATTGAAATCAACCAAGTTGCCCCACTAGAGAATTACCTGGAGATCAGCATTTAGGGAATTGCTAGTGAATATTCGAGAAGTTGAAGGTGTTTGTGCAGGACAAGGTTTCTCAGACTGGAAGGTGGAATGCAATGTGCTATCATTTTTTTTTTTTTTCTTATACCAATATATGTTCTAATACCAAACATGAGAGGTATTAGAACCTATAGTACTTAGTACCGTGCTTGGGTTGGAGATTGAGAAGATGAAAGAAGATATTTGTTGACATTGGACTTGAACTTCTGTAGACTGTAATTTTCAGGAAATACGTATGAAGGAAGGTTGTTCCAGAAAACGGCAGTTGAATGAATAAACGAGGAAGATGAAAAGTTGGTTCTGTGAGTTTGAAGTTGGACAGTAAATGGATGTTGGTTGGTGGCAGCACATGTTTGGACCGTTTTGAAAGAGAGAGTGGGAATTATAGAAGCCAATTCAGAAGAACAGTGCCCATGGAAGTATCTGTACAAGAGGCATGCAGCAGACACACTACGTCTATGAGAGAGAGAGAGAGAGAGAGAGAGAGAGTGGAGAGACTCTGTTAGAGATTAATCATTAATTTAACTGCCCTCTTCTGAATGGAATCAAGAAGCCTGAGAGAGGTTTTGGGGGGGAACCACCCCATACGTGGGAACAATATTCCATGGCAGGGCGGACTTGCGATTTATACAGAGTGAGCAGCTGTTTGGAAGAAAAGTAACGCCGAGAACAAAAGAGAAAATCAAGTTTTTTAAATGCAGAGGAAGCAATATTTGTAATGTACTTGTGCCAAGAGAGATTAAAAGGATAATCCCCCAAAAGAGATATATCATTTTTCCTAGAAATCGGAATGTCACTAAAGATAAGCATAGGAGCAGAAGAATCCTTTTTTTTTTTTTTTTTTATGAAAACCCCAAACACGAAAGGTATCAATACCTATAGTACTTAGTACCGTGCATGAGTTGAAGGAGAAGTATGGGGGGAGGGGGATGCCGAAAACTTTGCTCTAGAGACTAAACATGGGTTTCACCACTTCAAGCCTCCAATAAGCAAAGTGGTGGTATTTCACCGGTTGATGAAAGTCATCTACCACCTGGAGATATAAGACAAGACCGAGTTTTAGAAGGGTTGAAATCAACTAAGTTGTCTTTGCCCCACTAGAGAATTACCTGAAGATCGGCATTTAAGGAATTGGTAGTAGATTTTCGAGAAATTGAAGCTGATTGAGCAGGACAAGGTTTCTCAAAATGGAAAGTGGAATGCAATGTGCTATCATCGGCAAAACTAGGGATAAGATTTCCAGTAAATGGAAGAAGGTTATTAATATACAAGAGGAAAAGAGTGGGGGAAAGAACTGAACCTTGGGGGACACAGGCATTAGTGGAGAAGTTAGAAGAAAGAGAGCCATCTACCATCACCCTCAGTGAGCGATCACAGAGAAAACTGGATAACCAATTACTAAAAACAGTTGGCAAACCATAAGCCTTTATGCCAAACACGATCGAAAGCCTTTGAGATGTCAAGAGCAACTACTTGTGTTTCTCCCTGAACCTTTCCATTGAATTAGTTCATAAATGGGTAACATAAGCAAGAATATCGCAAGTGGATCGACATTGACGGAATACATACTGGCGATCGTTGATCAGACTGAAGGTTTCTAGGTAGTTTAAGAGTTGACGGTTAATTGATTTCTCCATTACTTTTGAAAGAGTAGAAGTAATTGCAATGGGACGATAATTGGATGGGAGGGATTTGTCACCCTTTTTAGGAACTGGCTGGATATGAGCAAACTTCCAAGCAGAAAGAAAAACACCTTTGGAATAAGAAAGTGAGAAAAGGTGGCAAAGAATAGGAGTAAGTTCAGGAGCACAGGTTTTCAGAACAAGTGGAGAAATACCATCGGGACCTGGAGCTTTCTTAGCATCAAGATTCGTCAAAATCCTTCTGACATCCTTTTGACGTAAGACCACAGGAGGCATTAAATGGAGCGTGTTGGGAATGGTGGGAGGTGTTTTACCAAGATCAATAATACATGAGTTGGAAGGAAAATGAGATGCTAGCAGGTCAGTTTTATCCTTGGCTGAAGTGGCAACAGAACCATCTGGTTTGGACAGAGGTGGGATCAGAGATGGGCAAAAGTTGCGGCCAATAGCTTTGGCGAGAGACTAGAATGCTCGACTACCATTAGGGCAAGAAGCAAGTTTTCTACTCTTAGCCCGTTTAAACTCTAGTTTGGACTGATTAATAACTGCTTTACAATTGTTGTGAGCTTTGGTGTAGGCATAATATGAAACTGGAGAATTAGAAACAAGCCAATTACGATATGCAACATTCTTCTCTTGTGAACAGCCTTATCACATTTATTGGAAAACCAAGGTTTAGTTAAAGGACGAGATTTTAAAGTGGAGTGTGGGATAAAGGATTCCATTCCTGCAAGAATAATTTCACTGTCACGATCTGAGCAAACGTGCACATCAGAAGTTTTGAAACAGTAATCCGACCAAGGAAAAGAAGTCTCACAGGTCATCCCATTTTGCATTCTTGTAATTCCAAACAACACGAGGTTGGGAATAGCCATGAGATAAAGGTTCCATTGGAGAAGAGACAATCACCAAGTTGTGATCAGAAGTGCCTAAAGGACCTCTCACTTCAACCGTGTACTTAGAAGGGTTGTTTGTGAGAAAAAGATCAAGCGTATTGGCTGTATGATTAGGATTATCCGGTATTCTTGTAGGTAAATGAACAATCTATGCAAGGTCATTAGTAATTGCAAAAGCTTCAGCCTCTTGACCTGCTGGGTCGGTGTGACTAGAAAACGGAAGCCAGCTGGAGTTGTGAACATTAAAATCACCAAGGAAAATTACCTCACTGTAAAAAGCTCCAAGTGATTAGTGGAGTTGGGAGAATGGTAGAGACAATTGATGAATTTTATACAAAGAGGTAGAGAGATTTCAAGCCAGAGAAGAGAGTCCAAATTGCCAAATCTCTAACTGGGAATATCAGAACGGACATATGCACAAGTACCACTTTTGAGGTGAAAGCAATCATACAGTGAATAATTTGGGCATCTGAGATGAGCAGTAGTTGAATCAACCGATAACTGAGATTCTGTCAGTAAAAGTACATGGGGTTTGGCAGACTGCAAGTCGAAATGGACATCGTTGAGATTAGTATTGAGACCACGTATATTTGTGAAATGAATTAGAAAGTGCTTGGGAGGTTTACATCTTTTTGTAGATAAGCTTGCTCTATTAGTTTGACAATTCATGGTGTATTCAATAGTAAGAAAAAGTGTGTGGGACATGCTGTATGAAGTAATGAAATTTTTGGATATGCCATACATAGGGTAAGAATATACCCAGATCCTTGACATAACGTGGCATCGACAATGCTCCCCGCATACACACTACTCGGACTCCCTCCAGTCACTATCTGGCAGAGTAGAGGTAACAAGATTATACACTAGCTGATGTGGAAGCCTCCTAGAGAGTTACCAGTAGGTTTGGTCTGGTGTTACTAACTAGCGGCCGGCCTGCAAACACCGTTTTAGAGCTGTACCCTCAAAATGTAAGGAATATTGGATCTCGCCATGATGTTCATCATAACCTCAAAAGTCATCAATCATACTGCATGATGGAAGAGATAGGGAATGGTTGACCGGAACTTAGCTCTAGAGACTAAACATGGGTTCCACCACTTCAAGCCTCTAATAAGCAAAGTGCTGGTTTTGCACCGGTTGATGAGCGTCATCTACCACCTAGTACTGCTTGGTAACATAGAGGGGCGGCGTTCCTCCGTGTGGTGGTGGGTGCCACACCTTGACCCCTGCTTACGTTGGTTCGCACTTGGGTGGTCACTCACCATGTACTTGTTCATGGTGGTTATACCCAGGATTACTAACAGTCCCACCATCGTGAAGGTGCAAGCAGAGGATTGGGCTGTCACAGACCGTCCGGACTTCGCCGAAATTGGGTCCACTTGACTTGAGTGTCACCCGAATATCAGTTCCATCAGTGTTTTAGACTCCCAGGTAGCAAGTGCAACTTGTCTGGCAAATCTGAGAGAATGTCTGTGACAACCTCAAGGACTGATCATGAGCAAAACTGTGGATAAGATTTCCGTTCAGTGGAAGAAGGTTGTTAATATACAAGAGAAAAAGAATGGAAGAAAGAACTGAACCCTGGTGAGCACCAACATTAATGAAGAAGTTAGAAGACAGAGAGCCATCTACCATCACCTTCAGTGAGTGGTCAGAGAGAAAACTCGATAAACAAAGACAAAAAACAGTTGGCAAACCATAAGGTGGAAGCTTGTTTAAAAGACCTTTATTCCAAACACCATCAAAAGCCTTTGAGATGTCAAGTGCAACTGCTTGTGTTTAACTGAACTTTTCCATTGAATTTGTCCATAGATGGCTAAGATAAGCCAGAATATCACCAGTGGACCGACACTGACAGAATCCATATTGGCAATCATGGATCACATGGAAGGTTTCTAGATAATTTAAGAGTTGGCAATTAATTGATTTCTCCATTACTTTAGAAAAAGTAGAAGTGGAATGGCGCCTCCGTAGCCAGGTGAGCAGGTGCAGCAGTGCGTATCACACGCTGCTTGATTAGATCGGGGTTCGAACCCATGATCCACCAAATACGGAGGATGCGGAAAGGTCAGGGAATGACCACCGCATATCCCCAGAGCAATATAGCCATAGTTGCTAATGCTCCTAAAATCCAAAATAACAATAACAACAGAAGTGCAATGGGATCATAATGAAGGATTTGTTACCCTTTTTAGGAACTGGCTGGATACGGGGAAATTTTCAAGCAGAATAGAAAACACTTTTGGAGCAAGAAAGTGAAAAATAAAAGGGCAACACAGAACAAGAGTAATTTTAGGAGCACAGGTTTTGAGAACAAGTGGAGAAATACTGTCAGGACCTGCAGCTTTCTGCCATCGAGATTGTTCAAAATTCTTCTGACATCCTTTTCATGGAAGACTTTTGGAGGCATTGAATGGAGTCTAATGGAAATGATATGAGTTAGTTTACCAAGATCATCAGTACATGAGTTAGAAGAAAAGTAGCTCTTTGGCTAGAATGGTAACAAAACCATCTGGAATAGAGCTGGGCAAAAGTTGTGACCATTTGCTTTGGCAAGAGACCAGAATGCTCTACTACCATTTGGACAAGAAGCAAGTTTTTTACCCTTAGCCTGTTCAAAATCTAGTTTGGACTGATTAATAACTGCTTTACGATTGTTACTATTTTTGTTGTATGCACAAAATGAATCTGGAAATTTGGATACCATCCAATTGTGATATGCAACCTTCTTATTCTGAACTGAACAGCCTTAGCACATTTATTGAAAAACCTAGATAGATAAAGGATGAACTTTTAAGGTGCAGTGTGGAATGAACGATTTCATCCCTACACAAATAATATCACTGACACAATGTGAGCAAGCATTGCCATCCAACCAAGTAAAAGAAATCTCACAGATCATTTCATTTTGCATTCTTGTGTAATTTCAAATAACACAAGGTTGAGAATGGCCACAAAAGAAGGGCTCCATTGGTCAATTTGTGATCTGAGGTACCTAGAGGACCACTCACCTCAGCTGTGTACTGAGAAGAGTTGTTTGGGAGAAAACAATCCCAAAGTGTTGACTGCATGATTAGGATTGTCTGGTATTCTGGTAGGTAAATGAGCAATCTGTGCAAGGTCCTTTGTAATTGCCAAAGCCTCAGCATCTCAACCAGCTGGGTCCTGTGACTAGAAAATGCAAGCCGGCTGGAGTTGTGAACATTAAAATTACCTCACTATTAGTAAAGTTGGACTGGAGAAAGTCAAGTTTCAAAGAGATGAAGTCTGAATTCCAAGTGAATTGGGAGAATGACAGAGGCAACAGCTGAATTGGACAAAATGTGGTAGAGAGATTTTAAGCCAGAGAAGATTGAAAAGAAGAGATTCCAAATTATTAAGTCTCTAAGAGAGAATATCAGAACAGACATATGCACAAGTACCACCTTTGAAGCAAAAGGAATCATACTCATTTGTCCGAATAATTGGGACAACTGATTTGAGCAGTGGTTGAATCAACCAATAACTGAGATTCTGTCAAAAAAAAGTACATGGAGTTTGGCAGACCAGTTGGAAATGGATATCACTGAGATTAGAACAAATATTCTTGCACTACCCCTTCTATTTAAATGCATCCCATCCCTATAAAAATAGTTCTTGTTAACAAATGCAGGCCATGTTGTGAAAAATTCTACCCATGGCCCTTGGACAGTATCTCCCAGGGCCAAATTATTTGTCAAGGCTCTCATTATGTACTCCCTCCTGTTATATCTGAACAAAATTCCAGTGACTTTCAAATTTAGCCCTAACTCAACTTTTTCTTACCATTGCCTTATACCCACAAAGTAAATCTTCAAATTTGCCTATACTTAATATCATTAATACCAACATTTATAACAATTTCTGCAACATTATTAGCTTTCCCATTGCAAGCATACCTTGGTCTTATTCCAGCTATTAATTTTGCACAGTATATTTCCCATTTCCCTGACAATAGTCATTGACCATAGCCACTTCCTGCAGGGCTGGCATTTTCTGCCTTGGGAGTTTCAACTGTGTTGTCTAATACACGACTGTAGGTTCTAGTGTTGAGGTTGGAGCTGAGTGCTCAATGGGTCCCCCATTACAATTCCTACAAGGGCATCAACCATTTTCTTCAAGCCCTCAAATTTTCCCATCAAAATGCTGAATTTTCACTTAATCTTCTTACTCTTTGCATATAATGCAAATAAAGGCATTATTATAGCTCTGTTATGTCCTTGCTGTAGCCAGCTCTGCATGGATGCCTCTACAAGCAATATAAAATATAAGACCCAAATTCACAGGAGAATTCCCCTTGACATTCCCACCCCAAGCCAAAGCAAATCACTTAACCTGGGTAAATGACTTACACTGGGAACTGTCTTATATACCATGTTCCTGCTGAGAAGTAAATACATGGGTAAATTGATAATTTATGTATGTAAAATGGAAAGTGGACTTTCGTGTTACAATTCTGCTATTCTGGACATTTGTGTAATTTGAACAATGCTTGCATTATTTAGTTTGGATTATAACTCTATATATTCAAATATATAGAGTTGCACTCTATATATTTGACTATTAGCATCAGTAGAAGTAAGCAGCAACAGAAACGAGTAAATTTTGGTACAATGCAAAGTGTGGACCATTACTAGGTTTGAACCTTACTGTAGCTGTTCATTTGCTGCAAACATGCTGTAAAAAAAGGGTTTATTTCAGTTTCGATGACACCTTTCAACCTGCAATCAAAACGTGTTCCTTCCATTTGGAAACAGCTGTTTCCTTGCATAATTTGGCCATTCCTATACATAATACTATAGGAATTATGTATAGGAATGGCAATTATGTAACGTATGCAGTGTTTTTTTTTGGGCACTTACAATTTTTATTTCTTAAATTAACTGCCTTTTTATTTTTCTGTGATTAATAGAAGTAAAATGTAAATAGGCAGTTAATTTAATTGCTAATTAATTAAATTATAATATATGAGTAATTGTTTTCACATCACTGCACATACCCTCACAGCATAATATTCACTCAATATTTTGTAATACTTTACTTACTTTCTGCATTTTTAATAAAATTGAAATGCAATGCAGATTTCATGAATCATTTGTGATTTAATAAAGTAAACAAATAGCAAAGCATATCTCCGATCATAGTATGTAGTCAACATTTTTGTAATGTACTTGCATTTTAATAACAGTTGAAAGATAACACATATTTCACACTTTTTTAAAAATAAATAAGCAAATAATAATAATAATTCATGAATCATGTGTTAAACTGATAATGAAAAAAATGAGCCAATCATATGTGTGAACTAAAAACATCTCTTTTCTGTGCATCTGCCATACTGCCCATTCATTGCTCTAAGCAGTGCACAGCAAGAAACAACGTCCAGTGCTTAAGCTGCAATATACAATAGATGTGATATGTATGAAAAAAATAAATAATAATTGGCAGATCATAAATCATCTAGAGATGAAATTTGAAATAGACAGTATCTTCAACTACCGTGTATATAAAAAGTCACAAGGCATAGGAAATGGGAAGGAATGGTTTCCCAAAAATCAGTTTCTAATCAAGCAACCAGATGCATTCTCTAATCAAATTACCAGACATGTGATTGAGAGATTCCATTAATACATTCACTGCTTCCTTACCAAATATGCAGCATCAGGTTTTTAATCCACTTGGAGGGAAAACCACCCTACTTTTAGAACTTCCAATTTGACAGAATAAAAACTCAATTATTTTTGTTAAGCAACCTATTCCAGAGGCTGGCTAATTCAGTCATAGTGAGAACCAGTCCCAAAAATGTCTCTGCTCACTCAAATCCAGATTGACTCAATCCCATGGGTTTCAATCCTGGGTCAAAAAGATTGTAGGAAAGCCAGCAGCGAAAGTGTTAATTAGTATACAAAAGTGCAAGTATAATAGAAAACGTGAAAAAATTCACATTTTGCAAAACTTGCCAAAATTTTGTTATATTCATGTGATAATTAAGACATCAAGCAACTTGTTTTCATTCATGTTAACGAAATCAAGTAGTAAATTATTATTTCTGAATTAGCTTAAAAATGATTTGAGTTCTGTTGTGGAAAATTGCTCATCACTGCAAATTTTAGGTGTTCTAAACCTTCATGCCCATTATAATCAAATTATAATCCTAAAATAACGTATTCACTTGGTGGAGTTCAACTAAACCCAGTACTGGAGGAAAGGGACTTGGGTGTTACGATACGGTCAGACATGAAATTCTCTGAGCATTGTAAACAGGTTGCAAGGAAGGCCCATGGTGTCCTATCGATGATCTATCGAACTTTTGCAAGTAGAGATAGGGACGTGATAATCCCATTATATAAGGCTTATGTTAGACCACACTTGGAATACTGTGTTCAAGTATGGAGACCGCACCTAAAGAAAGACATCGAACTTCTTGAAAGGGTGCAAAGAAGGGTAACTCGCCTGGTGAGATCGGCAAAAGGGCGTCCTTATGAAGAAAGACTTCGAATATGTGGGTTGCAGAGTTTGGAAACTAGACACCTTAGAGGAGATTTGATTGAGGTGTTTAAGGCTCTGAGAGGCATCAGTAAAATGAATGAGGACAAAATTTTCAAGATTATAAATGATGCTAGAACTAGGGGACATAAATTCAAGTTACGGGGGGAAATGTTTAGATTGGACTGCAGGAAGTTTTATTTTAGCCAGCGAGTTATAAATTACTGGAATAAGTTGCCTTCATGGGTGGTAGAGGCCGACAGTTTGGGGAAATTCAAAGGTCATCTGGATAGTACTTTCGGGTAAGGGAAGCGCATAGGATGATAGGATTAATTTCCTTTTTATTTATTTTTTATTTCATTTTATTATTATTTTTTTTATTTTTTTTTATTTATTAATTATTATTATTTAGTTATTTATTTTATTTATTTTTTGTTTTTATCATTGTTTTGTTCGGATTTTTTTTTTTTTTTTTTTTTGGCTGGTGCAGCATAAGCCATAGGCTTTCTTGCACCATACGGCCGTTACTAATACTAATACTAATACTAATAATATTCCTGTGCACTTTGATAAGGATTAAATAAATAAATAAATTTTTATATTCATAATAACTGCACAATCATACACCAACCGTTATTAAAAATATAAATAGTGTTATGTTATATTAAAATAATGATGTAGATAAATGAAATAAATAGAATGATATAATTCCACCGGATAAAACTGATAAAAAGATAATTGTCTGTACAATAAAATATGAAATTTTAAACTTCAAAAGAATTATTTACAATAAAACAATGTAGATAAAACATAAGATGATAAAAGCGCTAAAACACCATAGCTTTCAGAGGTCCCTCGCCTCCTTTTTCAACAGTATAAACAGAAAATAAATTTTCTGTTCCAGGACAACCACATTAGAGGAGTTCACACAAGATACAGAGAATACAAGAAAGAGCACCATATTTAGCAGTCATGGGCTTGAAACCCCAATCATTCAAAGCATGTGTACTTATGCACCTTGCACCTGCCCACTCAGCTACGGTGGTGCTTCCATTGCATAAGATGCCAACTTAAAGTTAAAATCTTTTTTTTTTTTTTTCTTTTTTTTTTTTATCATATACACTAATTACATAACCAGGAGCAGACTGGCTGTAGTGGCACTGGTGACGTCCAATAATTTCTCCCTCCCGATCTCCCTTTCCTTTTTGGACAGGTACCATGCCACAAATGCCAATGGCTCTGGAAGTAATCACCCTCTGCCCACCTAGGCCAGCCTGTCCCTGTATACAGCTGCCAACTTTCAGGTTTACAAGAATCCATATTTTTTGAGTTAATTTGACTCCTTCCACCTCAGTCGTAACATTGTTTGTGTTATTAATTTTTCTCCATCTTTTTATTTTCACAAAAGAGTAATAAAATTATGTTAAAATCAGACTTTTTTTTTTAAAAATTCTGTGAATTTCTTTTTCTTTTTTTTTTTAACAAATACAACCATAATAATCACCCAAGAGTAGTTTTTGCAACCATAATAATCAGCCAAGAGTAGTTTTTGCAACCATAATAATCAGCCAAGAGTAGTTTTTGCAACCATAATAATCACCCAAGAGTAGTTTTTTTCAAGTTTTTCATTGTCAGGGCAATGCATGTGATGTGGCCCAGGGGCAATACCCTTTCTCAGTTTAGAAAGTCACAAAGATTAATAGGACTTAAAGTTTATTAAAAACTAATATCAGTAAAGTTTTATTTTTAAAGAAAATAAATGTATAGGGTGGACATGTGTTGTGTCTTACATAGGGCAGCTGCTTAATGTCAGTCCACTCCACTGTGGTACCCTATGATGATACTGTAAATGGCTAGAAGTGTAGTGCTCTGTTTGTGCAACTTGTATTTTGCTATGTTGCTTCACCCACTTTGCTACTAGGAAGCAGTGATCACCAGAAAATCCACAAGGAGGCAAGCCACAATTATTCTTGTACTGTCCTTAGTGGACTAAATCCTAATCGCAGGTAGTGGTGCAAGTCTTATGGGTGCCAGAATTCTCATACCATTGAGGCCCAATCAATGGTATCAGCAAAATATTCTACCCCTTCATGAGTGAAAAGGCGAAAAAAAAAATAATAAATAAATAATTAAAATAAAACCTCACACCCACTACGGTTAGTACAGTACTATATCGCTGGGGACTGGAGGACCCATCCGAGGCCCAAAAATCTCGCCTCTTATAAAATATGATTTCTACCTCTAAAGGGCTGGGGAAAAAATCCAGATTATTTCTACATTCTGGAGAGCCAAATAATTACTCCAATCTATTGAAGGAAGAGGCAAGTCCAAATCAGCTAGGTCTAATCAGGTAAGTCCAATTGAATATGTCAAACAACCAGGTCACCTCAAAATGGTTGGTGGTCCCAAAAGGAAATCAAGGTAAGTCAAAGCCTGTAAAACCAAATTAGGTAAGTCCAATGTGGCATGTCTTTTCAGAAGTCAGCCCAGATTGTGCTAGTTAAATCCAGTCCTGAGAAAATCCAACAAAGTGTTATAACAAGGTATGTCCTGTTCAGTAAGTTTATTTTATAAAAACAGCAATGGGTATGGAGAAACCATAACTAATGACTTTAAGGGAATCCAAGAGCCTAATCTTGCATCGGTTTCAGGCTTCACCCACAGTTTGAAGTTTAGGGATATATTTACAAATTAGTTGCAAGTTCTGCATTTTAGAGTACAAGTGGATATGTTTCTAGAATTGCAAGAGTTTGTTGAACAGTTAAACGTACACATAAACTATTAGTTAAAAAGTTTAAGAGGTAACTGAAGAAGATGTATATAACATAGGTCCAGTAATTGGAAAAGAAGCAGGTTAACCAGCTAACACCTGTTTTCTTTTTGTAAATACTTCTAGTGCAAACTTTTGGAAACTTGAAAAGCATCTTCATTTTCCACAAAGATTGCTTATTTCCTTCAACAAAATTAATAAAATATTATTTTAATATTGATCTTAGGTAGGCTGACCATAATTCCTTGAAGCCAAAATGGGATGGGGAGAAGAAATGTTCAGAAAGAGCAGAAATAAATATTCAACAAAATGTTTTTAGATCGATGTGGAGGGAGACTGCACATCATCAAGTTCTCATGAAGAATATTTTTTGGATGAACATATTTTGCCTAACAAATTTGTCTTTTAAGATCTTGTCGTAAAACTTATCACACTCCATATTACAATTTTGCTTTATAATTAACATGGATTTCGAGGTTTCAACACTTAATCTGGATTTCTCCTTCGACTACATGCTATTCATTATGGAAAATATTCTCTCCCTGGAAGCTGTACTTCCAGATAGACAAAGTACAAATTCCACACCATTACTAAAATCCTGGAAAGTTAGACATTTTTCACGCATTTCAGAAAATATTTGAACCATCTATCAGATAACAGAAATGTTTTCTTTATTCCGTGTGTGTGTCCAACTGCCTGACAACTATTGCTTTTATAAATGCCCACTGATCAAATATGCAAGTTTCATCTGCTCTTGTTCGTGTAATAAGCTCCTCGTTGAAACTGTCCTGTATTTCTTTCCATTCAGATACCTTTCTCAGTAATACCCATTTAAATTTTCATTATTTCCCAAGCTGCATTTCCACTTGTTTACATATTCTAAGCTGGTTTCCTAAAAGTTCTTAACTACTTCAAAAAACTTGACCTCCATCTATTAACATTTTTAGTTCATTTTTTCTGGCTTCTAATATGTTTGTAAGATTTTCAATATTCATAGCTACTTCCATAGCTGAAATATTATCTTTTTTCAATAAAACTAATATGTTTGGAATGTTGAAACTTTGATCTCTTGCAAATTACAGCCATAATTTCAAACAGGGATCTTCAAATAATTTTTTTAACATAACAGGACATTTCTCTTGAGAAAGAAAATATGAATGAAGTCCATCAGACATGCTTAAAATTCTGCCAATTGATGGACCTGTGGACAAAAATCTTGTATTTCTATGTGAATTTCCAGGAGACAATTATGCAAAATTATTGTTCCAATAATTTTGCATAATTGTCTCCTGGAAATTCACAAAAGTTTTTTTTAAGTTCAAGTATTTGTATATTTTAATTGCAAAACAATCAATACCGATTGGTAGACAGTCGACAATACACTGGATACACTTGTGAATAATATGTACACCAATACCAATAATCTCTCGCTTCAACTCATTTTCAATTTTTCTCCATACATTATTTTTACCAACTCTTTTAAAACCTCCAAAATTTGTGTTGGTATTATTGGCACACAAAGCAACGATTTTGTTTTATAAGGAGAATTTATCTATTATTTTCTTCAACATTATACTTCGTAGTTTGGATAAATAAGTAAAATCTCCAATTTTAACTTTAACACCACAGTTTGGCAAAAAGTACCCCACAAAAATTATAAACAGTTTTATGTCTTTTTTGTTTGATGCGTCTAAACTTATTGTAATGCTTTTAGTTTCATTCAAATCCATTATTACTTCATCCAGTATATATGGTGATAAAACATTAGTAATTATTGCTTCTGATTTTGTACATGTGAAAGAAAATTTTGGTTGATAAATCTCTTTTTTCAATTTTGACAAACAGTCATTTGTACGAAAACTCTGATTGTGATGCACAGTGTGATTGGCAACAAGAGCTTTGCATGCTGTGATTTTATCACTTTCTCCATTATCACATCTTACAATGAACGAGCTAATGCTTTGAACTGAATTCAAAGTTTTCTCAGCATCCTCATGTTTCTGACTACGTAGATGTTGGTTAATGTCACTCCTCCGTGAGCAACAGAAAAATTAACATTACAATGTTGACAAACCACTTTTGTTTTATCACTATACCAATTGTCCAGTTTAATAAATTTGAATTCTTTTTGAAGGTCTTCGATAAATGTGCAATTTCTCTTTTTTGACATTTAAAATTTTGAGGGTTAAGACTTAAAATTATAAAATAATGATAAAATAAAAAAATTATAAAATAAAAACCTTCAAGTGTGTTTATGTGATAACCGATAGGCACACAGAACAAATGCTGACTGAGACTACTGACACTCAACACATTGTTAAACTGATGTTAAAGGCCTATGACAAAAATTGTCGGTCTATTCCAGTCATAAAGGTAACCACCAGCAGATGGAATTCCCCGCATTCGATCGACCTGTGGTTACACGAATGACTACTACCCACGATTTCATGCCAAAAAGGAGAAAAACCATGCTTGGAATAATTTCCGCAAGTATCCTACCACCAGTAACTTAAAGAAAAAGAGAGAAAAATTATACAGAAAGCGAAACGTGATTTGTGGATTGCTTTTGCCTCAACCATCACAAAAGACACTGACACATGTATCATCTGCAGAAGAATACAGACCCTGAATGGCAAATATGTGAGGCTGTCCTCTCTGATACTTCATTGGAAAGGGAAAGATGTGTCTGCTCCTGAGGAAGTTGCTAATGCATTATCAGAATCAATTTGCCACAATTTCTTCCTCTGCTTCTTACGCATCCTCCTTCCAGACCATCAAAGCAGATGCAGAATGATATAAAATCAACTTCTCCACTCACCACTCATTCCCGTGCAACCAACCTTTTACATTAACAGAACTCAAAGAATTATTAAATCAATCATCCAACAGTGCCGCAGGCCCAGATGGTATTCATTTCGTTATGATGAAGCATTTATTTGAGAAGGACTTGTGCACTGGCCAATTTTATACAATCAGATCTTCTCCGAAAATGCCTATCCTTCTTCCTGGTGCCATTCTTTCATTATTGTTCAAAACCAGGCAAAGATCCTTCCCTGGTTAAAAACTATAGACCCATATCTCTCACGAGCTGCTTGGGAAAAACTTTCGAAAGAATGGTATATTCAAGGCTCACTTGGATCCTGGAGTCATTTACCAGGGCCATTTGCCTAAAATTTCCTGCAGTTGCACTCTTTTTCAGGTACGATATAAAAATTTACTTTCTGGTTCTCACATTCATTAAGGAGTCCTGCAGGGATCAATACTTAGTTCAACACTTTTTGCAATCTGGCAAAAAGTGTTGAACATGACAAAAGATATCCCAAGTGCAGCATGACAAAAGATATCCCAAAAACTGTTGAAACTTATATATATATGCGACAACCTTATCTTTTCACAAAAGGTAAGGTTGTCGTACAGCAGCTCCAACTTGCCATAACTAAAATAGAATCCTTGACTTTACCAAATGGTTACCAGCTATCATAAAAGAAATTCACTGCCAGTCACTTTTGCAAGTGTCAAGCCTTCCATCATGATCCTGAATTGAAAATAAACCATACTCCAATACTGCTTGCTACCACTGTTAGATATTTTGGACTGATATTAGACTACAAGCTTAATTTCCAAGCTCACATCACTCATTTACAAAATATTTGTCTAAGCATTTGAACGTACTTCGGTCAATCTCATCCATTTTTTGGGGAGTTGATCGGTATACTTTACTGCATCTTTACAGAACTTTATTCCGTTCACGCCTAGATTATGATTGTCCAGTTTATAACTCTACCAGAAGCACTACTTTACAATGGCTGTATGTCATCCAGCACAGTGCCCTGAGGAGTGCACTTGGAGCTTTCAGGACGTCTCTGATCCAAAGTCTTTATATTGAAGCGCATGATCCCCCATTACACCTTCGTAGAAAAGCACTGCTGATCCATTATGCGCTAAGATCCCTTGCACCCCAGTTGAGAGTTTCTTTTTAATACTAGGTTGGATTCCTTCTATGAACGTAAGCCAAATGAGATTGATCGGCCTTACTCAGGATTAAAGAGCTTTTCCAGTGTTGGGATATCAACTTAAATGATACAAGACACCTGTTCCTCCTTGGACTTATGTTTCTTCCTCTTACGATGTACATTTTCTTCAATGGGGAAAGAATGTCATACCTCCCTGTAATATCAGGCAGTTGCACTCAGCTCATTCTACTCCAAACTCGCATGCCTGTAAAATCTTCACTGACAGATGAAAAACTGCAACTGCAGTAGGTGCTGCAACAGTTTTTCCTTCATTTACAGTTACAGCCTTGCTACCACTAGCTTGCTGCATCTTCACTGCTGAATTATATGCCATAAAGTCAGGGGCAGACTTTGGCCTAGGCAACTGCCTAGGGCCCATAATACGGTTTTATTATACATTTTTTATAGTTTACTAATTCAAATCAAAAGGGAGTACGAAGCCCAATAAGTCCTATTATTATAATAATCTTAAATTATAGGTGAAAACCTCATACCTTTTTAGTAGGACTGTTAATCTCTCAATGCTCAATCGTGAATGATTATAATATGAACTTGCCCCCCATGCATAGTCATAAATAAATCAAGTTAAAATAGCCATTAATTAAAATAATCATGCCTTCAACTCTCATATCAGGTCAAGGGAATCGGAAAGACGGCAGCCACCAACTTCCAAAAAACCATCCAACGTTACATGTGTAGCCATCATAAGAATTGAAAAACGATTGTCACAAAATTCTAAAAATGACGAGACAAATAAATCAATTCACACATAAATTAAACTTAAAAACTGTTTTTTAACTTCTTTTAAGACACCACCTTATTCGGTTTGTTACCGTGTTCACAAAAAGTACAAAAGTGATTCCCGGATGATATCCCCCCCACTGTTTTATATAAAATTAATTACACCTGACACGAGATTATTTATATAAACCAATGTATGAATTACTATTCATGCATGCATGTAAGCGTCCACGAGTCCGAAATATTATAAGGTCTGCATATATTAAAAGAAAAAAAAGACTATATTTCGATGGACATTTAAAATCCCTTAAAACTAGGACTAATGCGGTACCAACTCTTTTTGGACAGGTCAAACTTCATAAAATAGGATATCCTATTGGACCTAGTGTTTCTTACAGAAATGTAGCTTTTGCATCCCTCGCGGCGTACCTTTACAACATTATTAAACCTTTGCGTTTAACATTAAAGTTTAGTTTAAAGAATTCGGAGATGTTATTCAACCAATTAAAAAAAAAAAAAAAAAAAAACACTAAATGGAGATGACGAATTATTCTCTTTAGATGTTGTTGCCTTGTACACCAATGTTTATGTAGAATATGCCCTTGACATAATATGGGACCTTATCGATGATCGGACAATTTGTTTAAACATGTCAAATTTACCAAGAAATGAAATTATTGTATTTGATTAAATTTCTTGTACAAACCAATTATATTAATTTCCAAGATAAAATATACAAGCAGATATTCGGGTTACCAATGGGGCTTAGTTTTCTTGATGATATCTTAATAATTACTAATAAATATATAGTACAGAAGTTCCTGGATACATTTAATAACATTCATACTCGACTTAAGTTCCCTCTAGAAATGGAAATTCCACATCATAAATTTTCTAAATCAGGGTTAATGAAAACATATTTTTTAAAATTTATATGAAGCCAACGAATACTGGAAAATTTTTGCACCATTCGCACTACCACCCTTTTACATATAAAAGGAGCATTATTTTTAATCAGTTTCATAATGCATATAGATACAGCTTTACTCAAGAATCCTTATTGGAGGAACTCACTGAACTGACAAAAACATTTTTAAATTTTTAAATAAATTTTAAAAAATTTAATTTTAAATTTTTATATTCGTTAAGTACCATTATTCAGATTAGTCAACTGGTGAAATATAAATTGGAGTCAGGTGCAACAAATGACAGGGCGGATCACAAACATTTTATTAAAGTTCCGTATATACAGCATTGGTATAGACGATTTATTAACATATTTAAGAATACTGAATTTAAAATTGTCCATGCCATCTTGAAATACAGGACATATGTAGTTCCTTCCATGGAAGCTCACAATATTGTTTACAATATTTCTTGTGGTTGGTGCAATTCGTGTTATATTGGCTTGACCCAAAATTTTCTTTTGGTAAGGATACAGCAGCATGTGGCATCAGTTAGGGCAGGTAGGACAGGTGCCTCTGAGCTTGCATTTCATGCAATCAGTGATGGACATGTGTTCCTTTTTAATGAATCGAAGGTTCTTAATAAACAGCAGGAATATTTTAAATTATTAATTGCCGGGACATTAGAAATGAGATTAAATGTTAACTCTATTAATATACGCAGACCTTATAATATTTCGGACTCATGGATGCTTATGCGCATGCATGAATAGTAATTCATACATTGGTATATATAAAACAGGGGGGGGGGGGATATCATTCGCGAATCACTTTTGTACTTCTTGTGAACATGGTAACAAACCGAATAAGGTGGTCTCTTAAAAGAAGTTAAAAAACGGTTTTAAAGTTTAATTTATGTGTGAATTAATTTATTTGTTTCGTCGTTTTTAGAATTTTACGACAATTGTTTTTCAATTCTCATGATGGCTTGTGATGTTGGTTGGTTTTTGGAGGTTGGTGGCTGCCGTCTTTCCGATTCCCTTGACATGATATGAGAGTTGAAGGCATGATTATTTTAATTAATAGCTATTTTAACTTGATTTTTTTATGACTTTGCACGTGGGGTAAGTTCATATTATAATCATTCGCGATTGAGCGTCGAGAGATTGACAGTCCTACTAAAAAGGTATGAGGTTTTCACCCATAATTTAAGATTTTTTATAGTATAAATTGTTATAGGGAGAGGGCTCTTTTTAGCTTTCAACATAATACAAGAACTGTATTTTTATATTTATTAAAAGAAGACCTTTTTTAACCCATTCATCTGTGTCCTCCATTACAATTTCTGAAAGGTGGCAACCCTAGGTGGGGCCCAAAATGAGAATCTTGCCCAGGGTCTGATTTCTCCTTAGTCCACCACTGCATAAAGTTAGCACTTAGTAAGATTGTAGAGCTTTCCATCTCATCTGCTATGTGCTGTCTCTGCTATAAGAAAGAATTTCTCCTCTCATCCTACATTGAAACTCATTCACTCCCAGCTGTTCTCTTTCAGTGTGTCCAATCAATTTTTGCTGAATCCCTGGCCATTCTGGCATTTCGGGAGATGACAGTGCAGACTTTGCCACTAAACAACACAACATCGTCAGGTTTCATACACTGACTATAAATCTCTCATACTCAAAGCATGCTACGATAAATAGTTATAGATCTGTAAAAGTAACACCAACAATAAACTTTACCAGATAAAGTGAGAACCAAAGCTGTGACTCTCTGGTTTCCAACGAAACAGACAAGTGGAAGTGGCATTGGCAAGACTCGGAATTGGATACACTCATCATACTCATCTCTTCCTATTATTGGGTAAAAATCCACCGCAGTGCTCATACTGTCAAAGACAACTTACAGTCCGTCATTTTCTGGTTGATTGTCCCTTAAATTCAACCATTCTGTCAGACACCTTTCAGTCACTTTCATCGTTGAATATCTCACATGATCTGTCTCATTTTATAGGAAATGAAGCAAATATAGACAAACTTTTGATATATTTAAAATGTATTGGCCTGTACAAAAGAATATAATTTAACATCTATAACAATATGTTGCCTCTACATAAACTATGAACAGACCCAATTTGGCCACAGCAGCCCTTGTGTCGACCCAATAGCAACAACAATTGGAGCAGTGTGGCATTGGAGGCAAATTGCTGCTATGGATAAGGGGATGGTTGAGTGGCAGAAGACAGAGAGTGGTAATCAATGGACACTGCTCAACGTGGACTAATGTTATTAGTGGAGTTCCTCAGGGTTCAGTGTTGGGTCCGTTGTTGTTTTCGGTGTTTATGAATGATATTGATGATGGGATATCAAGTTTAATGTCTAAGTTTGCAGATGATACAAAGGTTGGCAGGGTCGTTAAGGACACTACTGACGCTATGCTGCTGCAACAGGATCTGGAAAGGTTGAACAGATGGGCTGAGAGGTGGCAAATGAAGTTTAACATTGACAAATGTAAAGTACTACATATGGGTAACAGTAACCCCAGAGCAATGTATCAACTCTGCGGTACTACACTGACAGTGGTGGAGAATGAAAAGGACTTGGGGGTAATTGTGCAGGCAGATATGAAGTTCTCTGAGCAGTGCAGACGAGCTGCAAGAGTAGCTCATGGTGTCTTGTCAATGATATACAGGAATTTTTCTAGCAGGGATAAGGAGGTGATTATTCCCTTGTATAAGGCAATGGTTAGGCCACATCTTGAGTACTGTATACAGGTCTGGAGGCCTCATTTCAAGAAGGATGTAGAGCTGCTGGAACGGGTACAGAGAAGGGCAACAAGATTAGTAAATGGAACAAAGGGTTGCTCTTACGAAGAAAGGCTTAAGTTTTGCAAATTACAGAGTCTGGAGACTAGGCACCGGCGAGGTGATCTGATAGAGGTGTATAAGGCTTTGAATGGTTTGAGCATGCTCAATGCCAATGGGATTCTTCATCTTTCTCAGAATAATCACCTCAGAGGGCATAAATTCAAATTGAGGAAGGACGGATGTCGGATAGATGTGCGGAAATTTGCCTTTGGCCAGCGGGTGGTTGGTTGGTGGAACCGACTTCCATCACTTGTTGTTGAAGTTGATAGCCTAAACAAATTTAAAGCTCAACTGGACAGGTATTTCGAACGAACGGAGGGTGAAATTTTTTTTTTTTTTTTTTGGCTGATGCTGAATAAGCTTGCTTTCTTGCATCATATGCCTCTACTAATGCTAATGCTAACTACCCACGATGGCCCCCATCCTACGATATAATCACAGTTATAGGTTATGTTGTGCCAACATTTAAGCATTTTTGAAAGTTTTTTTTTTAAAAAAACGGGACAGCCAGCGCATAGCAAAAAAAGCGGGACATATGGTCAGCCTAATCTTAGGTTATTGTAGCTAGAACATTAATAAATTACATGTGCTCAAGTTTCCTTGGAACTGCAGGAAAAGAATTTGAATTAACAAGGCTCAGTAGAAATAAGTCTGAATTAAGGGAACAATTACCAGTTATCAAGAATGAAGGATAAAAACTAGGGATAAACTATCTAATAACATCTTTTCTTTGGTAGCAAATTTTCTTTGGTAGCAAATGAAAATTCTTATTATTGTTCCCAGTGTGGCTGATATCTATCCCATCTGGTTTGGCCAGATGTTTATCATATCATTCCATATCCTGAGTTTCTCTTGTTTCACATCTGCATCTAAAGTATAGGTTATTCCAAGAAGTGGGGATTCTGTGTTTTATTCTGTAGCAGAGACCTTTGTACATGAGGTGAAGGTCCAGTGGGATCACATCTGCCAAGACCTGCAGACCTCAAGGATAGGAAGAAACGCAAATCTCTGACGTATGATCAGTTTAGTTTTAAATTTGATGTTGGTTGCACTAGGAAACGATATACCCAAGATGTATTAGTAATGGTAAATGATGCAAGCTTATAAAAAGCATCAGCAAAAAAAAAAAAAAAAAACCTCACTTCACCCACTTCCACATTAACAGATGGAAGTTTGCTCCAACAGTCAATCACCAGCTGGCTGAAGGCAAACTTCCTCACAACTATTCTGCAACCATCCTTCCTCAACTTGAATGAATTTATACTACCTCATGTGTAGCCTCAGCAAGAGGAAGAATGCCATCAACATTTAGCTTACTCAATCCATTCAAGGCCTTAAACACTTCAGTCAATCTCTCTGCAGGTGCCTCATTTCCCGACACTACAATTTGCAAAAGCCCTGGGTGCCAAGCGATTGTGATCGAGTGTTTTCTCTGTGCTTAAAGTGCTATTGTCTAAAAGCAATTTATAGTTCTTTTACGTTCCTGTCCTTAAGAAGATATTTATTTAATAACCGCTCCTTTTACAAAAGTACTTATACAGATCAAGAAAAGAAAGCCACCTTTATTTCTCATATTTTTATTACTAACACTTACTACTTTACACTTGGTCACAACAGACAGTGCTCCTGCCTCCCCATGGCGGGGCAAGAAACCTTGGCGAACAGTTAATCTGCCAAAGGCTGAAAGGAGCAAATATGGATCACAATGTGTTTCCATATTTGCTCCTTTCAGAGCAGACAATTCTTGGCCAGAGATAGATATTGAACATGACATGTCACAACCCAAGAGGTTTAAAACCAATTCCTCAGCAACAGATTTTCCTGCATTTCTCATAATGCACTCTCTTGCAGATCAGCCTCTCAGTAAGATGTCTCCATTCCTTATCCAGAAACACCTGGAAAGTCTGGCAGGATCTCCTAAGACAGTCAAGAGACTGCAATCAGGAAACCTGCTAGTGGAAACAATAAACCACAGACATTCAGAAAAACTGCTAAAACTTACTAACTTTGCTGGAATTCCAGTAAAAGTTTCTCCCCATGCAACCCTATACACATCTATGGGTTATATCCAGCTGGGATCTGTTGGATGTCATGGAAGAGGAGATAACTCAAGAGCTTCAAGATCAAAATGTTATTGCAGTGAGAAGAATTATGATTAAAAAAGACAGTGCATTCACACCTACAAGGAATATTATTTTCACCTGTAACATGTCAAATCTACCCTCATCAATAAAAGCAGGCTATCTACTTTGCCTCATTTGACCCTACATTCCTAATCCATTGAGATGTTATAAGTGCCAAAAGTATGGCCACTCTCAAATGACGTGCAGAATAAACCAGTTTGTCCCAAATGTGGATCCTCTGATCACAATCAAAGTGATTGCTCGGCAAAAAAAATTACCCGCCCAACTGTAAAGGCAACCATCCTGTTTATTCTAGGGCATGCGGCAGGTGGAAAACTGAAAACAAAAAAAATTGCAAAATATAAGATCGAAAATAGAATAAGTTTTCAAGAAGCAAGGAAATTAATTGCTCCCAGTATAACTAAACGTACACACACCAGTATTGTACAAAAATATCAATCAGTAGCCACCCAAACTGATGTTACAGTTACGTCAAACACTTCGATCTCCGACTTGGCTTGGACTGTTTTCTCTCTCTCAGCAACAGTCCAGTATCCCTAATCAGTTGAACCAAGCAAGCAATACTGCTGTTACAGTACCAGTGACATCTCTTCATTCTCCCCCAGTGATTGCTTCTACACCAAATAATCAAAGTCCAAATTTAAAAAAGAATATTCAAGAAACATCTTTGGATACAAATGACTCATCCAGACCTATACACACATTTCCAGACTAGAGGGGCATCCCTTGAATCCAGTGATACTCACCTAATTATGACTAAAGGTCTGCTTACCACTTTCTACTGTTGCTTTTAGCATAAATGAATAAATTCCATCTTCCCCATGTCTGATTTACTTTTAGCTTCAGTAATTTCCTAGTTAGGATTAGATATACTTCTGGAATTCTTATCCTTAAAAACTTTTTCATGTGCGAATGTAGATGCAGTATATTTATTCAGTTTGTCAGCAACCTGTACAGGAGCATCAATAATTACCCCTCCATATACAGTGGACCAGTGTGATTCTTCCATATTCACTTACTAATTCATAAATATTTATTGTTAATTCACCTTATATACATACAGTTGAAAGGATGTAATTTATCTTTAATATTTTACAACCATTTTATGGAAATTTAGAATTAAAACACATATACTGTTATTTCTAGGTCTTTTTTTGCTTATAGCACTGTTGTTTATAGTTCACTTGCTACTATTAATTTAAATAGCCCTCCCTCCTGTTTCTTCAGCTCACCTTAATCTATTGCTGAGGTAGAAGTAATATCATTTATAATTTTTGGTTTCATAGGAAGAATTTTAAAATTCCTAATAAAATTGAATTATATGTTTAGTTCTCTACATATTTGTAATATTTATAAGAAGTGGTCCTCCTCCCCCACACACGGATTGGTATTGGGACCACTGTTGTTTATAATTTTCGTAAATAACCTCAAAATTTATATAAGTTTATCTAAGAATATAGAAGTTTATGAAGTTTATCTAAAATATATAGAAGTTTATAAAATTTATCTAAGTTGTCCTGAAGAAACAATGCTTCTTCAGGACAACTTAGATAAAATTCAGATATGGTCAGTGAAGTAGCAGCTGTGTTTTAATGCAGGAGAAAACATTCTTACTTGGGGAATAGCAATTTCAAAAATAATTTATACACTTTAAAAAAAAAAAGGAGGAAGAAGAAGAAGAAAGGGATTTGAGTGCTACAATTCTGACAGACATGAAGTTATCTCTGCAGCCAGACAGTGGTAGGGAGGGCCCCATAATGTTCTGACCCCAAATGGCAAGTGATTTTCCTGTGCAGTGCATGGATAGCTCTTTCCAAGTGATATATTTACTTCTGTTCTAGTGTCATATTCTCTTTAGTTAATTCTAAGTTGTTTTGTACTTAAACTTTTTTGAGTAGGAACCCAAAAGGAAATCCATCATTTTTTTTTCTTAGTATACAATATATATAATATATATTTTTTTTTTATGAAGACCCGAAACACGAGAGGTATTAAAACCTATAGTACTTAGTATTGTGCTTGGGTTGGAGGTTGAGAAGACGAAAGAAGATATTTGTTGACATTAGACTTGAACTTCTGTAGACTGTAATTTTCAGGAAAGTAGCAGTTGAATGAATAAACGAGGAAGATGAAAAGTTGGTTCTGTGAGTTTGAAGTTGGACAGTAAACAGATGTTGGCTAGTGGTGGCACATGTTCAGAATGTTTTGAAAGAGAGAGCAGGAATTATAGAAGCCAATTCAGAAGAACAGTGCCCATGGAAGTATCTGTAGAAAAGGCATGCAGCAGAAACAGTACATCTATGAGACATAGTGGAGAGACTCTGTTAGAGATGAGTCATTAATTAACCTAATTGCTCTTCTGAATGGAATCTAGAAGCATCAGAGAGGTTTTGGAGCACCTCCCCAGATGTGAGAACAATATTCCATAGTACGGTGGATTTGCGATTTTTCCAGAGTGAACAGCTGTTTGGAAGAAAAGTAACACCAAGAGTGAAAGAGAAAAACCAAGTTTTTTAGGTGCAGAGGAAGCAATATTTGTAATGTGCTTGTGCCAAGAGAGAGAGAGAGAGATTAGGTCATGATAATCCCCAAAAGAGATACATCACCTTGCCTAGAAATCGGATTGTCACCAAAGATAAGCACAGGAGCAGAAGAATCCTTTTTTGTGAGATATAAGAAAGAATTGAGTTTTAGATCTACTAAATTGTCTTTGCCTCACTGCAGAATTACATGGAAATCAGCATATAAGGAATTGGTAGCAGATATTCGAGAAGTTGAAACTGATTAAACAGGGTGAGGTTTCCCAAACTGCAAAGCGGAATGCAATGTGCTATCATCAGCAAAACTATGGATAGGATTTCTGGTCAATGGAAGAAGGTCATTAATTTACAAGAGGAAAAGAGTTGGGAAAAGGACTGAACCTTGGGGGACACCAGCATTAGTGGAGAAGTTAGAAGACAGAGAACCATCACCTTCAGTGAGTTATAGCCTTAGTAGCTAATGCACCAATAAAATCAAAACCAACCAACCAACCTTCAGTGAGGATCAGAGAGAAAACTCGATAAACAATGACAAAAAACAGTTGGCAAACCATAAGATGGAAGCTTGTTTAAAAGACCTTTATTCCAAACACCATCGAAAGCTTTTGAGATGTCAAAAGCAACTGCTTGTGTTTAACTGAACTTTTCCATTGAATTTATCCATAAATGGGTAACATAAGCCAGAATATCACCAGTGGATCGACACTGACAGAATCCATACTGGTGATCATTGATTTCTCCATTACTTTAGAAAGAGTAGAAGTAATTGCAATGGGACAATAATTGGATGGGAGGGATTTGTCACCCTTTTTGGGAACTGGCTAGTAAATCAGAAGAAAAAACACCTTTGGAATAAGAAAGTGAAAAAAAGGGCAGCAAAGAACAGGAGTAAGTTCAGGAGCGTAGGTTTTGAGAACACGTGGAGAAATACCATCAGGACCTGTAGCTTTCTTAGCATCAAGATTCGTCAAAATCTTTCTGATGGAAGACCACAGGAGGCATTGAATGGAGCATGTTGGGAATGGTGGGAGGTGTTTTACCAAGATCATTAATACATGAATTGGAAGAAAAATGGGATGCTAGCAGGTCAGCTTTATCCTTGGCTGAAGTGACAATAGAACCATCTGGTTTTGACAGAGGTGGGAGCAGAGATTGGCAAAAGTTGCGGCCAATAGCTTTGGCAAATGACCAGAATGCTGGGCTACGTTAGGGCAGGAAGCAAATTTTCTACTCTTAGCCTGTTCAAAATCTAGTTTGGACTGATTAATAACTGCTTTACAATTGTAGCGAGCTCTGGTGTAGGATGAAAAAGAAACTGAAGAATTGGAAACAAGCCAATTACAATATGCAACATTCTTCTCTTGAACAGGAGATCTTATTGAAATGACGAAACATAGACATGCAGAGAGAGAGAGACTGCTGAAATTATCCAACTTAGGCAGAATTCTCAGAAAGGTCATGTCACCCTGAACTCCACTAAAGTGGTTATGGTTGATGCTTGATGTATCAGAGGAAGTAATAGTACAAGAACTAAAACTACCATAACATACTAAATGCCAAAAGAATAGTTGTAAAAAATGGGATGCTTGTTCTTCCTCACACAATCATCTTCACTTTCAAAACACCAAATCTGCTATCAGCTATTAAAGCTAGGTACCTCAGCTGCTAGGTCCAACCATACACTCCTAACCTGATCTGATGTTTTAAATGCAAAAAAAATTTGGTCGCTCACAAACAGCCTGCAGAGGTGTAGCTGCTTTTATTTCATGTAGCTCTAAAGAACACATGCACACAAGTTGTACTTCTCAAACTCAGTTCTTCGAATTGCTAGGTAAAAATACAGCTTTTTCAAAGGACTGCACCCACTTTAAACAAAAGAAAAAAATTCAAAAATATAAAGTTGAGCATAGTCTCATACCAGGAAACTATAAAGCAGTTCCTGCTATCCGGTAAATTGTCAACATATGCATCAGTAGTCTGAAAGCTACATTCTGTATCAACACAAACTGACATCTCAGTGCCTCCTAATGCTTTAATATTTGATTGAGTAATTTGATTGCTACACTTAAAGATACACTTGATTTACGTAAAGACATAATTACCATCAGGGATAAAGGAAAGGGTTTTTACTTCCGTAAAGGTGAATTTTTTTCATCTTGATCATTATCAGCAGTGATCGTTCGTGTATTAAGAATTTGCAGATAAAGGAACCACTAGGTGGCAGTGATCACAGTGTACTGATGTGGGATTTACTTAAACATATAATTACCATCAGGGGTAAAGGAAAGGATTTTTGCTTCCGTAAAGGTGAGTACAGTGGTCTCCGACAGTTTTTAAACTCTGTACAGTGGGATCAACTGACGATGTTACCAACAGTAAATTCTAAGTGGGAACCATTCAAGGAATTAATCGTGGATGCTACTAAAATTTTCATACCTATTAAGAAATATTGTTCAAGGTTTAGGCCTGAATGGCTATCAAATGAACTAATGAGACTCGTGACAGAGAAGAAAAATGCATGGGATGCATATAAATTATCAAGCAACTCAGAAGCCTATGGCAGATATAAGCTAGTCTGTAATCAGGTCACAAAGGAGGTTAGGCAGGCGAAGGCAGATTACGAGAAATCATTGGCAAAATGCTAAGAAAAACAGCAAGGATTTCTTTACTTATATAAACACTAAAAGGAAGGGGATGAATCTGATTGGTCCACTTGATATCGATGGTTCGACTGTTGATGATCCTGCTCAGATAGCAAACAAACTGAATGAGTATTTTGCATCTACATTCACACGAGGAGTTATTAGGGTTTGAAAATGGCAGAAGGTTATCAAATTGTAGTAGGGTACAATTTGTTGCGCATAGAAGACTATTGTACAAATTGGAGTAGAATGGTATTAAGGGTAAGTTGCTACAATGGATAAAAGGATGGTTGAGTGGGAGAAGACAGAGGGTGGTAATCAATGGGTGCTGCTCTTCATGGACTAATGTTATTAGTGGAGTCCCACAGGTTCAGTGTTGAGTCCTCTATTGTTTTGAATATTTATCAGTGATATTGATAAAGGTAGTAGTAGTAGTAGTAGTAGTGGCACATGATGCAAGAAAGCAAGTGTAGGATCTTATGCAGCATCAGCCAAAAAAAAAAAAAAAAAAAATCATACCATTCCCTCCAAATGCCTGTCCAGTTCCTCCTTAAATTTATTTAACCTATCAACTTCCACAACGACAGATGGAAGTTTGTTCCACCAATTAACCACCCGCTGGCTAAAGGCAAATTTCCGCACATCTATTCTACATCTGTCCTTTCTTAATTTGAACTTATGTCCCCGTAGGTTGGTAATCTGAACAAGTGGAAGGATCCCATCAGAATTCAGCGTGCTCAACCCATTCAAGGCCTTATAGACCTCAATCAGATCACCGCGCAGGTGCCTAGTCTCCAGCCACTGCAATTTGCAGAACTTAAGCCTCTCTTGGTAAGAGAATCCCTTCATTCCCCTCACCAATCGTGTTGCTCTTCTCTGTACACACTCAAGCAAATCTACATCCTTCCTAAAATGAGGCCTCCAGACCTGTACGCAGTACTCAAGGCGTGGCCTGACCATTGCCTTATACAGAGGGACAATCACCTCCTTTTCCCTGCTAGCAAAATTCCTATATATCATTGACAAAACCCCATGACCCGCCCTAGCAGCCTGTCTGCACTGTTCAGAAAACTTCATATCTGACTGCACAATTACTCCCAGTTTTCTACCACCTTAAGTGTAGTACCACACAGTTGGTACGTTTCTCTGAGGTTACTTCTACCCATATGCAGTACTTTGCATTTGTCAAGGTTGAACTTCAGTTGCCACTTCTTAGCCCATCTGCCCAAATTATCTAGATCCTGTTGCAGTAGCACACTGCCATTACTGTCATTAACAACCCTGCCAACCTTTGTGTCATCTGCAAACTTCGACATTAAGCCTGATATACCTTCATCAATATCATTGATAAATACACAAAACAACAGTGGACCCAACACCGAACCCTGTGGGACTCCACTAATAACATTAGTCCACGAAGAGCAGCACCCATTGATTACCACCCTCTGTCTTCTCCCACTTAACCATCCTTTTATCCATTGTAGCAACTTACCCTTAATACCATTCTGCTCCAATTTGTACAGTAGTCTTCCATGCGCAACAGTGTCAAAAGCTTTCCTGAAATCCGAGTATATGATAACAAAATTATTTTTTGCATCCAGTTCCTTTGTGACCACATCATAATAACCAATCAAATTTGTCAGACAAGACTTTCCCTTAACAAACCCATGCTGTGTTTGAATTATTGCTGCAGTCTTGTCTAGATGATCCTGCAATGCATCTTTAACCAGCGACTCCATTATTTTACCCGGAACAGAAGTTAAACTAACTGGTCTGTAATTACTCGTGTCACCCTTCGATCCACCTTTGTGAATTGGGGACACGTTTGCACATCTCCAGTCCGTGGGAACCTCCCCTGAGTCCAAGGATGCTCTCATAATTATGGCTAAGGGTTTGCTCAGTTGCTTTGCCGCCTCCTTTAAAATAACTGGATAGATCCCATCCACCCCAGGTGCCTTTATGTTTAACTTCAACAATTTCTCCTCCACTTTGCTCTCAGTTATTACAAAATCATTAAGCACACTGCTACAATTTGATAACCTTCTTCCATTTTCAAATTGTAATAATTCCTCATGTGTGAATGTAGATGCAAAATACTCATTCAGTTTGTTTGCTATCTGAGCAGGATCATCAACAGTCGAACCATCGATGTCAAGTGGACCGATCATATTCATCCCCTTCCTTTTAGAGTTTATATAAGTAAAGAAATCCTTGCTGTTTTTCTTAGCATCTTTTGCCAAAGATTTCTCGTAATCCGCCTTCGCCTGCCGAACCTCCTTTGTGACCTGATTACAGACTAACTTATATCTGCCACAGGCTTCTGCGTCACCTGATAATTTATATGCATCCCATGCATTTTTCTTCTCTGTCACGAGTCTCATTAGTTCATTTGATAACCATTTAGGCCTAAACCTTGAACGATATTTCTTAATCGGTATATAAAGTCTAGTAGCTTCCACGATTAATTCTTTGAATGCTTCCCACTTAGAATTTACTGTTTGTAACATCGTCAGTTGATCCCACTGTACAGAATTTAAAAACTGTCTGAGACCACTGTACTCCCCTTTACGGAAGCAAAAACCCTTTCCTTTACCCCTGACAGTAGTTACCTCTTTGAGTAAATCCCACTTCAGCACATTGTGATCACTGCCACCTAGTGGTTCTTTTATCTGCAAATTCTTAATACACGAATGATCACTGCTGATAACCAGATCAAGAGTGTTACTTTCTCTGGTTGCCTCTCGAACATGCTGCTGCAGAAAACAATCATCCAATAAATCCACAAAAGTCTGACTAGTGTGTGAGTGACCAACCCACAAGTTCCAGTCAATATCTGGGAAGTTAAAATCCCCCATTATAAGACATTCTGATTTACTGGCCCACTCTATTTCTCTGTACAATTGTTCATTGTACTCATTCAAGTCATTAGGCCTATAACACACTCCTACTCTTATTTTTCCTTTTGCAGTGCTTATCTCACACCAAACTGACTCAACAGAGCACTGTTCATCTATATTAACTGGGTGCACTTCCTTTGATTTTATGTTTTTCTTAATTAACAGCATAACACCCCCTCCCTTTCTGTCCTGTCTATCCTTTCTGTACACATTGTACTCCCCAAATTCCAGTTCTGCATTCCTTATATCTTTGTGACACCACGTCTCTGCTATCCCAACAATATCCGCCTTTGATGTCTTGACCAACACTTCAAATTCATCAAATTTATTTACTATACTTCTAGCATTGGCATACATGCTCCTATGCCTGTTCCTTGTTATCCTAACACATCCCATATACCCAACTAATCCATGATGACTGCCATCCGTCCCTGAAACCCCCAACACCCCTCGCTCCAGGTCGCTTCTTATTCTAATAGAAGTTGTGCAAGAATCACCTTCACCTCTGCCTGCGGTTACTGTTAAACTATTAGTCTTTGTATCCCCCCAAAGTAGCAGTTTTCCGACCCACCTAACACTGCCTCGATAGCATCAGCAAATATTCTTGCACCCTTTCTATTTAAGTGTATCCCATCCCTGTAGAAGCAATCTCTCCTGTTAACAAGTACAGTCCAGGCTGAAAAAAATTCTACCCCTTGAGCCTTGCACAATCTTTCCACGGCCGAATTGATCGACAAGGCTCTCATCATGTACTCCCTCCTATCGTGTCTGGGCAGAATTGCAGACACTTTCAAATTCAACCCTACTTCACGGCTTTTTTTCAACAGTGACCTGTACTTGTTGAGTAATTCCGCCGGTCTCCTACTCTTAATATCATTAGTGCCAACGTGTACAACTATATCACCTTTTGTGCCCTTGAAAGATGATATCCGCTCTACAACGTCATCAACCTTTGCCCCTGGCAGACATACCCTGGTCCTGTTCCACCTATCCTTTTTACAAAGGATGTTCCCCGTTTCCCTGACAATATAGGTATATCAGGCTTAGTGTCGAAGTTTGCAGATGATAGAAAGGTTGGCAGGGTTATTAATGACAGTAATGGCAGTGTGCTACTACAACAGGATCTAGATAATTTGGGCAGATGTGCTAAGAAGTGGCAACTAAAGTTTAACCTTGACAAATGCAAAGTACTGCATATGGGTAGAAGTAACCCCAGAGAAATGTACCAACTGTGTGGTACTATGCTTAAGGTGGTAGAAAATGAAAAAGAACTGGGAGTAATTGTGCAGTCAGATATGAAGTTTTCTGAGCAATGTAGACAGGCTGCCAAGGCAGGTCATGGGGTTTTGTCAATGATGTGTACAGGTCTGGAGGCCTCATTTTAGGAAGGATGTAGATTTGCTTGCATGTGTACAGAGAAGGGCAACAAGATTGGTGAGGGGAATGAGGGGAATGCCTAGTCTCCAGCCACTGCAAATTGCAGTGGCTGGAGACTAGGCACCTGCACGGTGATCTGATTGAAGTGATAAGGCCTTGAATGGATTGAGCATGCTGCATTCTGATGGGATCCTTCCACTTGTTCAGATTACGAACCTAAGGGGGCTTAATTCAAATAAAAAAAAGACGGATGTAGAATAGATGTGCAAAAATTTGCCTTTAGCTAGCGAGTGGTTAATTGTTGGAACAAACTTCCATCTGTCGTTGTGGAAGTTGATAGGTTAAATAAATTTAAGGAGGAACTGGACAGGCATTTGGAGGGAATGGTGTGATTTTTTTTTTTTTTTTTTGCTGATGCTGCATAAACTCATACACTTGCTTTCTTGCATCACATGCCACTACTACTACTTCTAATCAAAAGAACAACCTCCCCAACATGCCACACATGCTGTGAATATGCCACTGACAATACCTCCAGAAAAAAATCCTACTCAAACAACCAATATGAACTAGAAACTCTGAAGCAGGTAAAAAGCATATAGAAAAATTCATAGAAAAATTTCTTGAAAAACATTAACTTTACATTGGTAAACAATAGTGCTCACACATACATACATATATATGCCATTGTGATGCAGTTCAGCAGTTGTTCTTTCAATATTTTAATCAGGCACCCAGTAATCTATAAACTCTGGATAAACTCTCCCCATTAAACTGACACACAAAAAGTATGGAAATCTGATAAAGCAAATTGGATAAAATATCAAAAAATGGTACATCTAGATATATCCATTATCTCATCCCACACATTAACTCTGCAATTGATTGTTATTACAACAAACAATGACAGCATCAGAATCCACTATACCTAAGTCATCCATTAAAATCTGGATCCATCCTAAAGTGTGGTGAAATGAAACTTGTAGTAATGCAAGAAAAGAAAGGAATAAATATTATAATATATTTCATAAACATCCAACCACTACTAATCTCATACAATTCAAGGAAGCAAGGGCTAAAGCTTGCCATGTATGACAAATAAGTAAAAGAGAAACATGGGCTTGTTATGTTATGTTACTGCTATAAATATATACACAAATGTTTAGAATTAGTAGTGGCAAATAAAACAAGAAAGCAAGCTTATACTTCATCAGCCAAAAAAAGTTCTTCCTTGAATTTATTCAAACAATCAGCCACCTGCTGGCTGACAGCAAATTTCCATACATCTATTCTGCAACCATCCTTCCCCAGTTTGGATTCATGCTCCTTGTGTGTGTAATCCAAGCAAGAGGAAGAATACCAGCATTGAACTTGCTCAACCCAAAGCCTTAAACACCAGTTAGATCACCTTGCAGGTGCTTAGTTTCCAGGTTCTGCAATTTGCAGAACCAAAGCGTTTCTTGGTAAAGTCACCCTTTTGTTCCCCTCACAATCTTCTCTCTACTCATTCCAGAAGATCTACATCCTGTCTGAAATGAGGCTCAAACTGGAAAAAAAAAAAAAAAAAATTAAAAGAATCTGGTAAATACCTTGGTCTTCTCTGCACTAGACCAGACGTTTTTGAACCTTACGACATCACTAATGCCCTAGATGCATCATTTGAATCACTTTCAGCCTTGACTGCTTATGAACCAGTTATTCAACTGCATAAAACCTTTACTGAATAGACTAAATCGAACTTTAAACTACCTTCCAACTTTCATGTAGTCTTCCTGTTACCATGGCTGAACTGTTAGGTGCTTACACAGTCAAAAAATAGTGCTGCAGGCCCTGATTGAATTTATTCCGTGATTGTACAATTAAGTGAAGGTTCCCTAACTGCACTTCTGCATCTGTACAACAGAAATTTTTCAGAGGATTATTATCCTACGAGCTGCTGCCATTTTTATTTGTTAGTCTTCCTGAAGCTAAGTGACGGTCACACTGAATCAAAAAATTATCGCTCTAATTGCACTGACTAGTTGTTTTTAGGGAAAACATTTGAAAAAAAATAATCAATGCCAGACTAACATGGTTCCTAGACACTGAAAATATATTAAGTCCAAATCGTTGTGGCTTCTGAAATTGTAGGTCAACACTTGATCTTATGATCAAAGCTGAGACAAATATTCAAGATGCCTTCTTCAGGAATGAATGAATGCTTAGTCATTATTTGTCTGGACATCAAATGGCTTTCAGTACAATATGACGATATGGGATCCTTCAAGACCTACACGAATCTGGCCTACAAAATTATCTCCTAAATTTTATCGATAGCTTTTTCACTGACATTTCAATATATTTTTGACTGATCATTTCAGTATATACTTCTTCTTGTGTGTGTGTGTGTGTGTGTGTGTATATATATATATATATATATATATATACACACACACACACACACACACATACATACATACTTACAAGAAGAAGGATTTCCCCAAGGCTCTACGCCAAGTGCTATGCTCCTCTCTCATCAGGATCAATTTCATAACTAAATATATACCATATGAAGCATGATAACTATTCCATAGTTAATATACATTATCCGATATTCATGAGTTGCCGTTCAAATTTCAGAAGTTTTTACTGTCCATTGATCCATTGATACCCACATGGGGTTGCCATTTTGACCCACACTTTTTTTTTTTTCCCCTGCACTTATTCTGCGCTTCTACATTTTAGATATGAGAAATCTTTGTTAGAAAGGGTTAAAGTGGCTTCCTGCATCCATGAATTCTTGTGAAAGTGGTACTTGGTTATAAGAAATATATCAAGTTTTCTCTCCTAATTTCCACTGTTGGTGATGGCAGCAATTGTCCTTTTTGTTTATTAATTATCTTTATATTGAATTAACTTTATATTGAAATAAAGGTATATTTTATGAAGAGGATAAACTCAAGATAAAATTGTGTGAAAGAACCCATTTCACCTCTTTTTTTTTTTTTTTTTAATGTTAATATCAAAGAACAACTTTTCAGGATTCATTTTAATATGTGTCTTACTAAATTTTAATAATTGAATTCTCCCTGCAGCTTGTAACAAATGCATATTTTCAAAGAATAGACAAGGGAAAAAAATGAAAATTGGAAAATGGCAATAGCATAATCAATAGTATATAGTCATATATAATTAATTTCTAAATTTTGTTTTGTGATGCATAAAGAGTAGATATCACTGTCAATGCATACATTTTTTTACACAGATATATATATATATATATATATATAGAACAGGTTGGTAATCAAGTTAGCATTTTTAAGTATATTTTACAAATATATGTGGGTTTGTAAACATAAATATGACTGTGGATCAAGCTGCAGTTTATTTGTAGAGTTTAGACTATTATAAGAAATTTAAATTTGAACTTTGATCAATTAAAACTTTCATAACCTTAAAAGGAAAGATGTAAGTATTATTTTATTTTGTTTTAACTCTTTTAATTGCTAAGTCATTTTGCTTATTTAATGCCAAAATCTTTATTAGTATTTTAGCATATTGTAGGAGTTGTACAGTTGAATTGCATTATTAAGAATCTTTAGGTGAAATGAAAACCCTTAATATGCAGTTATTTTTAATATGAAAGAAAAACTATTAGTATCTCTGTGAGTTGCTTCTTCCATTGTCTCCCAGTAATATGTGTAAAAAGTGTACCTGCAGCTCTTTCCTTTTGCCCTCTATCCTGCAACTTGACTCTGTCTGCTCTCCTTTCCTATTCCATGCCTGCCTCTCATTGGCTGCTCTGCTATGGCTTTCTGTGTCTCTGCTAATCACTCAAGATGAAGGGCCACCATTTTCCAGGCAGCTCTAATGTCCAGTTTTGTCAATTTGTGCTTGAGAGGAGCCGTCATATGCTGAAACCGGTGAGTTAGGCAATATTGCACATTTCAGCTTCCAGCTTTATGTACTATTCAGGAATAGCATTAAAGTAGAGTTTTCTTGTATAATTCTATTATACTTCCTGTTAATCATTTGTTTTCTCTCAATTGTTTTATCATAATATTTAAGTTAGTTTGACAACTATTTTAATAGCTGTCAGATTAGCATAATTTTTAAGTAGAAAAATTAAACAAGAATATAATTATCTTTCTTGTATTTGTATATACTGATCATAATGCTATCCCTGTGTGCTTGCTTGTAAAACTAATGTTTTATCTGAAATTTCTGATGTGTGTCTATTAATTTTCTCTTTTTGCATATACTATATGTACCATATATTACTGAAATTAATGCTATTCTTTCATATGCTTGCTTATAAAGTTAATATTTAATCTTAAGTTTTCAAGATACCCATATTAACTTTCTCTCTGCAGCAGCTTTAACCTTTTGTCTGTCTTTGGTTCTTGAATTTTATGCTAACAATTTTTAATTCCCATCAACAGCTGTACAATTTTTTTTTCCGATTTCAGTTTTTTTTTTTTTTTTATTTCAGTTTTTTTTTTTTTTTTTTTTCGATTTCAGTTTTTTTTTCCAGTAAGTTTATTTAGAATATTAAAATATATAGTTCTTAAAAAAAATCAATTTTTAAATTAGGGCTTTAAGTAATTAAAACTTCAATACCCTGAGCAAAAACACGGAAATACATAACGTTATTAAAAATCATACCAAATTCTTCCAAGAGAAATAATTCTACAAGTGCAGAAGCATCTTTTTTGTTATAATTTATATTATATTGATTTTAAACTTATGCTCTGGTATTAATTTTTTCATTGATTTTCAAACTATCCCAAATAGAAATTTCAGCTGTAAAATTGAAAAGGTGTTTTCAGTATATGTAATAAAGTTATCCTGCAGAATGTTACCACCCATATCAGAATACACCTTTCTTTTGTAAGCTCATACTATACCATATATGGTAACAATGTATGTTTCACAAGTAGCTACTTCAGAAATCTTTGTTCGAGAAATGGCATTTAAAATTAGTCTTCTACTATGATAAACATAAGCTGAGAAATATGACACACTCCCCTCCCCTGTGCATGCACAAGCTGCTACCCAAAAGTTTTTGTTTTATATCCCCTTCAAAATACTCCACCTGGGAATTCAAGCACTGAGGTTAGCAATTTTGCCTTTGTTGGAAGCATGTCTGACATGCTTCTCAGACATGCCTGTCAGCAAATATCTTAGAGTGAGCTTCAATTCCATCTTTAGAAATGAGAAAAAATCAGAGGGAGCAAGGTCTGAATAGTAAGGAAGAGTAGAGTGAGAGACCACAGGTATATGTTATCCTTGGCCAGAAACTTCCAAACTTACTTTTAATCTTGAACATGTATGCTTTTTGCAATGCATCATCTTCAAATAATGTTTTTCATATATCATACATTTCTGAAGATACACAGATATATGAGATACGCAGTAACAAAACACGTTATTATTATAGATATAGACACGTTGTTATAGATATTAGATGAAGCAGAACTCGTTCAAACTCTTTGTTCTCTTTGAATTTCTCGCTTCAAAGGGAACAAATTCTAATATCATTGTTACATAACCAATCTCTTAACATTTGGTTAAGAGTTTGGACAAAACAGTAAATATCTTTAAAAGAATAACTATATTCAAGAGGAAACCCCACATCCTCTAAGCAAAGTTTGTGGGATACCAACTGGATCTTGATAATTAGTCTGCTCCTCATTCTTTTGGTATGCCTGGTTTTTGAGAGCAAGCTACTAAACAAACAAGGATGGGCTGCAAATACGAGACTATGCTAGCCAGATTAGATAACTTACAGGCTGAAAAACTCTTAGTATTGCAGAAGGAAGCAATTGAGACTCACTGGCTGGAATATCACCCAGGTGAAAATGGTCGCTACTGTCCTCATTCTTAATACTACTTGTGTCTTAGTACTACATAAATTCTGCTATTTCCTTGAAAGGAAGTAGCACAGGATTTAGGACTCTGTGTGCATGAACACTTCACCCCCCCCCCAAAAAAAAAAAAAAAAAACACACACACAGCACTAAATTATACTTCTGGAACAACCATCAAGACAGATAACATAGATTCATCATGATGACGAAGAACGTGGCAAAGAAGTGGAATTGCTGCAGCTAAACAATAATAATAATTGTAAATTAATTTAAACTGTAAATAAGATATAGTGCAAAGAAAGTGTAGAAATAACTTTTTTGAACTAGTTCGAAAGAAAATTTAATTGCTGGGAAACATCTGGTAGGGGTTACCTGGGCAAAATTTAAGATTGAAAGTTGGATGATGAAATTTATCCATGTATACAGTCTAGTTTGAAGGCTGAAAAAAAGATGAAGTAGAGGGATTCTTTAATATCTTAGAAAGAGCAGTAGAAACTAGTGAAGAAAGAATACTATTGGTTAGGGATTTAAATAGAAAATAGGAAGTGACAGTTACATCCACAGAGATATTTTAGGAAAATTTGGAAAGAGAAAGATAACAAGAGTACTGGCTGGAAGTCCTTGGGAGATGATGAGCAAAACTATTTCTCAAAGTAAATAAAAAACAGTATTTTCAAATTACATAATTGTATATTTTTTAATTATTTCCAAGACAATTATTTTTATTTGGCTATAAGATCTTAAGTGCAAATTAACATTAACAAGCAACCTAACTTTTTTTTTCATACCAATTTGCTATGATATCTGAGAAATCAATTTTCTTTTAACAGCTCGTTTTCTATAAACTGTAAAATGAATCCTTTTAGCCATTCCTAGCTGGTTACCGAAGGCAAATAATTTATAATTTGTTTTCACTTTGAAAAAGATCTTTATTTAGCTGAAACAACAGTTAACAGGAGTTGTTAACATTATTCTTAATATTCTGTGTAAATTTAGTTATAAATCTTAAATACTCCATTTGGTTAGAACAAATTTCTTTTATTACTTTTATCTACTAAGAAACTTTTTTTATTACATAAAAAATTATTGATATTTTTGTTATTTTTTTTTGGTTTAAATTAGTAGTGCAGCTATTATTTGTGTTTATGTGATAAAGTAGGTGAAATTGTTTCTTACTTGGCCTTAGAAATTTCACAAAAATATGTGTAACGGGAATTCGGCCACCATTCTCCATTAAGTCAATATAAGAACATTATAAACACTACTATTTAGCATATTATTCTATGTAATTTCATAGGAGTATGAATAATAATGTCAGAAGTGTTGTTATTTAAGTCTATAAACTATAAATTTATAATAATACAAGTCTGATTTTTATATTATTTTGATTTTTTAAATTTTATGTGAATTTATTGTTCATAACAATTCTGCCACCATTGTTCATTAGATCAACATAAGAATAATGTAAATGCTATTTAGTATTCTATGTAATTCTTTAAAATATAATTAATATTGGAAGTGTTTTAATTAAATCTATAAATTATAAATTTATAATAATGCAAGCATGAGTTTATAATATAAGTGTTTCACACAGCATGTAACATTACAATAGTGTAGTACATGCTGCTGCTGCCACATAACCTGGGAATAGTGCAGCATTGTTATACTTGTATTTCTTAGTTTCATATGGTATTTTTAAATTAAATTTGGACCAAATTTTTTCCACAGACTAGAACAGCAAAGCAGGAAGTTTAAAGTAACAGGAATGCTTTTGCTCAGGAAAGAGTTTCCAACGACAGTTCTCTTAGAGCTCTTGTTTGTTGTTTTCCTTTGCTTCTGTAGAGGGATGTGATATGGACAAGAAGATGGCTTTGTATGATTTTTATGGAAAGAGTGCAAAGAGAAGCACAAATTCAGCTTTTTGATGGACTTATACGACGGGCTTAAAGAATTGAAACCAGAGCTCCACGAGTACTCAGCTGCCCAGCTCACCACTAAAAGTCATACCCATGGATAGGATTTCCAATCAATGGAAGAAGGTCATTAATATACAAGAGAAAAAGAATGGGAAAAAGAATTCAACTTTTGGGAACATCAGTGCTAGTGGAGAAGTTAGAGGACACCATCTACCAACAGCGAAAAAACAGTGTTGGGCCTTAAGATGGGAACTTTTTTAGAACGCCTTTATGCCAAACATGAGAAAAAGCCTTAGAAATGTCAAGAGCAACTGTTTAAGTTTCACAACACTTTTCCATCAAATTTGTCCAAATATAGGTAACATAGACAAGTATATCACCAGGTTAATCGACACTGACAGACTTCATATTGACACTCACTGATCATATGGAAGGTTTCACGATAGTTTGAGAGTAGGCAAATGATCAATTAATCCATTATTTTGGAAATAGTAGAGGTAAGTGCAATAGGATGATGATAATATGAAAGGAGGGATTTGGCCTCATTTTAGAGAAAAGATTGAGAAATCTCTCCTGTAATTATCCCTACTGGTTAAATATGAACAAATTCCAAGAAGAAGGAAAACCACTAATGGAGCAAGAAAGTGTAAAAAGTACACACAAAACAGGAGCAAGCTCCTGTTCTGGGTCCTCATGGTATATCTTCACTTGTTTTGAGAACAAGAAGGTATGCCACGAGCTGTCTAGGGATTGTTCAAAATTCTTCTGACATCCTTTAAACGGAACAGAAGGCAGTGAGTGGAGTGTACTGGGAATGGTCAGAGGTGGTTTACCAAGGTTGTTAATTCAATTTAGAAATTAGAAGAAAAATAGGTTGCTAGTAAGTCAGCTTTAGATTTAGTTGAGAATACAACAGAAGCATCAAGTTGTGACAGAAGTGGAAGTACAGATAATTGCAGTCAGTTTGGCAAGATACCAGAATGCTTGACTACCATTTGGACAAGAAGCAAGTTTTCTATTGTTAGCTCATTTAAAATTAAGTTTGGATTGATTAATAATGTTTTACATTATTGCTGCTTTAGTGTGCATGCTGTATTCTTATCATGAACAGCCTTAGTATGTTTATTGGAAAACCAAACTGTGGATAAAGAATGAGATTTTAGGGTGGAATGCAGAATTCATCCATACAAGAATAATTTCACTGACGTGATCTGAGCAAACATTGGAATCAGAAGATTTCAAAGATAAATCTAACCAAAGACAGGGTGAATAGATCTCACTTAGATCATCCCATTTGTGCAGTCCTGTGATGCCAAATGACATGAGGCTGAGAATAAACAAGAAAAATGTTCCATTAGAGAAGAGGCTTTTAAGTTGTGATCTGAAGTGTCTGCAGGACCACTAACATTGACCATGTAGTTTGAAAGACTGTTGCCAAGAAAAAGGTCGAGTATTGACTGTGTGGTTAGGTTTATTTGATATGCTGGCAGATAAATGAACAAGCTGTGTGTGTGTGTGTGTGTGTGTGTGGGGTCATTAATAATTGCAAGGCCTCAGTATTTCAACCAGGTGGGCCCATATAACTGGAATCATGAAGCCAGCTGAAGATTTATTAAATTTATTAAGGAAAATTACCTTATATATATATATATATATATATATATATATATATATATATATATATATATATATATATATATATATACACATATACATATATACACAAAAGTACCATCTTTGAAGTGAAAGAAATCATAGAGTAAATAATTTAGGTATCTGAGATGAGTAGTGGTTGAGGTTACCAATAATTGGGGTTCTGTCAGGAAAAGTAAATAGGCTTGGAAGATTGTCGGTAGAAATGAACATCATGGTGATTGAAACTGAAACCATTTTTAATGGTGAAATAAATAAAGTTTTTGAAAGGATTATGGAATGGCTTTGACTTTTATAAAGGTGACTGTGATGGTCTCAGACAGTTTTTAAATTTTATACAGTGGGACCAACTGATGATGTTACCAACAGCAAATTCTAAATGGGAAGTATTCAAGGAATTAATCATAGAAGCTACTAGCTTTTCATACTTAGGCCTAAATGGATGTCAGATGAACTAATGAGATTTGTAGCAAGAAGAAAAATGCATGGGTTGCATATAAAAATTATCAGATGACACAGAAGCCTATGGTAGATAGGTTTCTTTGTAAACCTTTGGCAAAGAATTTCAAAGTAATGACAGTATGCTACTGCAAACAGGATGTAGAAAAGTTAGGCACATGGGCTGAGAAGTGGCAACTTCTCAGCCCATATGCCTAAATGTTTAACATTGACAAATGTTAAACGTTTAACTACATGAGTAGCAATAACCCCAGAGTAGCATACCAATTGTGTGGTACGTTACTCTGAGTAATGTACCATTCTCCACGGTCTTTTTCATTCTCCAATGTAGGATGAAA